>NC_086328.1:106776561-107376561 GCF_036172605.1 Pelobates fuscus | reverse complement strand
AGGACGTGGAGTTTGATCAAAGCCGGATGTCCATTCGGCTACAGCGGTCGAAAACAGACGTCTTTGGCAAAGAGTGCTTGGTAGAACTTTGTTCATTACTGGGTTCATTGTTATTAGACGTACCGGGGTTGTGGTAGTCAGACATGTTGACTTGGAATCGATGTTTCCGGGTTATTTCAAGCGGGATGGGGTGCACCTCTCTGATGTTGGTAATGTTTTTCTTAACATTGGTTTCCAGGAAGGCTTACACAAGCATTGTATATGCATGGGTGTGGTGCTCAGATAGCTTGAGGCTTCAAGCTCTGAGCTGTGGTGGGGGTGTAGAAATATTGGGGGTAGGTAGGATTGGTAGCTGGGATCTTGGAAGTTCAGTACCAATATTTACTTGGATTTGGTATTTGGTAGGTTGGAGCTCGTTGGTGGCTTTCAACCTGGGGGTGTAGCGGTATCTCGGTATTCCCCTACAATGTTAAATCTGTTATATTATGTTGCCTGTTGTGGCTGTGTGTGTTGTATTATGTAATTTTAATACTGTCATTGATTATGTCTGTTAAGTTATGTCATGGATCATTGACAGAGGGTACAGTGGTTTTGGAGGTTTGGGTGTATTTAATGGGATATGTACAGAGTTAGGTCTGACAATGACCCACTGTGTTAAATATATTTATAATTTATTAAAGCCATGACATTTACCCACTTTAATTTAGTGTCCGTGTCTTTCTGGAGAAAGTTCAGGTATAATTGATGGCATATGCCAAGAGACGACTATGCGCATGTCAAGTGAGGGAGTTTAAGCATGCATTGGGATAGGCATAAGGCTATTCTAGATATAAGGTAAGGGACTAATAAAAGTATTTAGAAAATTGGGCAGACTAGATGGGCCGAATGGTTCTTATCAGCTGTCACATTCTATGTTTCTATTATGTTTACGTATCCCTGTATTTAATAAAATATTTATTTTTGAGGTGTGAAAAATAGAATTAAATGTAGAAATCCAGACCTTTTTATCCTGCAACTGATCACTTCCATCTTGGTTCACTGACAGTCATTGTTATAAGCTTCACCCTTTGCTCCTGGCAGTCAGCACAAAGAGAAGATACAGAGGGGACTATTTATGAAAGTGTTCTGAAAAGTAGCGGTTAAATGCCATCATTATTTTGATCAAATTTATTAAAGTGATCTAAAAAGTGGCAGTCGTCCTCACCGTAAATTCACCAATTTTTACAGAAATGTCAATTTCAGAAGACTGACAATTTTATAGTTGCAGAAAAGTTTCTGTTGGAAAAACTGAGGAAAAATTCATAAATCTGTTGTGTTGGTGAAATAATAATAATATAGTTAAAACACAAAACAAGGAACATATAAAAAAAATTTAATACCCCCCCAATTGTTTCCGTTTGTCAATTTCCTGACCGACATTCGCCTTCGCGTTGTAGTGGCGATGGTTCTTGGAGTGCTTTTCTTAAAGTGTTTGACTCTGTGCACTCGACCTGTGAGTTGTCCATTGATGCAGACCATTGATGCATTGATCCATTGATGCATTGAATGATGAATGCATAGTTTCCTATGTACTTTTTTGTTTTTATTCTTTATTTATTCCACAGTCAGACACATGTTTGACATAACATAATACAATAAAAGTGTAGACAAAGCAGGATAGCTATAAAGAGTGTGTTTGTAAGACTGCAGGGTTTTATGTTATAGTACTTATACACTATATTGAAACAGCCTTTATCTGGCCTTATACACAATAGTGTTATGATAATTTCACATAAGTAACCACAAATATAAGGTGGACAGAACAAAAAGGAAGGAATAGCAAAACCATGAGATTGCCTAAAATGATAATTTAAACAGCTCCCATGAAAAGATTAATGTATAAGAGAGAACAATTGGGCATTGGGGGAGTGGGTGGTGGGCAGGTGGTTGAATATGGAGCTGGCTTAGTTGGGCTATATTGGACATTGGCCTGTACATTTTAGGGAATCGTGGCATTAATGTTGGATGACAATTGGCACATGACCTAGGAAGGAAAAATAAGGAACATAAGTCCCTGCAAAAAAGTTAAACCATATGTAGGTAGCTGTTGCACCCGTAGCACTACTGTTGCAGTGGTAAATGGGGTGATATTTGTGGGATTCCATAATGGAGCATCAGCTTCTATCATCCCCGAGCTACTGGGTTAAGAGTTCAGTCCTTGGCCCAGTTTGGACAGGACAGTATCCATCTCTAAGACATCAGACACTCTGGTGGTGGATGAGAAAAAAACATGGGGTACCCCATCGGTATTTCAGGCAAGGTGAGGAGAGGGCAGCAGTAAGGGATCAGTGATTGCCTCCACTGTGAGTTTGTGTATGACAGATCTCAGAAATACGTAAGTTCCATCCTTTCAAATATATATATGGTGTTTTCTCTCTAGAGCAGTGGTTCCCAACCTTTTTTCACTTGAGTACCCCTTGGTAGCCCTTTTCCATAAATTGTACACCTCATATTGGCGAAATATTTGTAATTAATATAGTTGCTTAATTTGATATGCTTTTCTCTGCCCCATCTCCCCTTTTTCTTAGTACTAGGCTCCTCTTTCTCTGCCCCAGGCTTCCCACAGTGCAAATACACACATGTGGATACACAGACACAGACTGACACACGTATCAGAAACACAGATACAAACACTGACATACAGATAAAGACACAAAAAAAATCACACAAAGAAACAGATACAAATACTGACACAAACACAAATGGACAGACACACTGACACACATACAGATGTGCAGACACACAGATACAAACAAATAAACAATGACACACTCATACAGATACACACACTGACTGTCACGTCCTGCTCTGTTCTGTGGAGATGTCTGGCCTTGGCTTCTAGTATCCAGTACTCTTGTTACAATTCTTGTTTAGTTTTCCTTGTATTTTTGGTTTTCTAGTCTATGTCTGGTTTTCTTTATGCTGGGATTTCTGGGTTCATTCCTATAGTTCAACCCTGGATTTCCCCGTCTCCAGGTTTCATTTAAATGTTTGTTTTATGTTGCCACACCCGTTTGTTTTCCATCTTTCACTCTGTTTCAGTGTTCCTGAGGGCAGCTCCTCAAGGCTTCTGCCCTTTCTTGCAGGTAAGTGCTATACATGTCTTTGGTTGTTTTAGCATACATTAGGCAGTGTAGGACCTGCCAGATATGGGGTACATTGGCGTTGTTGGCAGGCTTATGCAATGTATGATCATATAGTGTGACTAAATCCCCATGATTTCCATATGTAGTACTTAGTTATTTCTCCTCTTGTTTTGCCTATGTTATCCTGTCTTGTTTTAGTTTGTATACCCAGTCCATGTCAGTCCTGTCCAGTCATGCCCATGTTATGTTCATGTTTTCCTCATGTCTTGTGTATATGTTCTGGGTTTAGCTTACTATCTTTCTCTGGTTCTGGGTTCTATTAGTTCTGTCTTGTTTTCATGTTTGGTGCCTATCTCTAGTCTTGCCTTGTTTCTAGTACTGGATACAATCTTGCTGCAGAGCCTCCCTATTCAGCTCCTGGGAGGTCTGCTAATTTCCATGCCCCTAGTTCCTGGTATCCCCTGAAGCTGATTCAGAGTCTTGGTATGTGGCTGCACAAACGCTGGTGCTCAACACCAGGGGGCGTGCGGTTACCCTGCACCAGACCCTGCTAATCCACCTCCACACAGTGACTCCTGCACTGAACATCAGGCATACTGGGTCCCGGTCCTGCACCGCCGCCCGGACAGTGTCTGGGTCCCGGGCATCGGTCCGCCACCCTGACACTGACACACATGCAGATACATAGATACACAGATGCAAGCATGGAGGCACACACACTGTTGCACAGACACAATGACACACATACACAGATACAGACATACACATACACACACACACTGACATACAGATACAGACACAGATATACAGACTGACACAGACACAGATGTACAGATAGACGCAAACACTTCCTCACATACAGATACATAGACACACAGATACAAATGCACACTGATAGACATACTGGCATATGTGCAGATACACACACTAACACATATACAAATGAACAGACACACAGGTACAAACACTGCCACACTTGCAGAAAAAAAGAGTGGCAACAGTGATATACATACAGTTGAACAGACACACTGATAAAAACACTGCCACACATGCAGATACACAGATACAAACACTTATACAGACACACATACAGATATACAAATTGACATATGCAGATGTACAGACACACAGATATAAACACTGCTACACATGCAGGTACACAGACAGATACAGACACACACTGACACACATGCAGATACAAAGACACACAGATGCAATCACTGACACACATATAGATATATACACAGAGACACATGTAGATACACACACACACATGCAGATAAACAGACACACACAATAATGCACAGACATGCAGACACACACAAACAGACATACAGACACACACTCACATGCAAACAGATACAATTACACACACATTCAAATGAATACAGATACAATGACACACACAGATACCAGGGCCGGTCCAAGAAATTTGGCTGCCTTGGTCCCCCAAAACCATGCCACCAAAACACGCCCACATTCATTATGTTGTATTATGATTAAAGCTGAAATGAAATATATCATGATTAGATAAATACATTCCAGTAACATATTTAGATCAATGGACACTAAATTAAACATCACAGCATATATGCTTCTGCAATGTTATTAAAATATTAGCTAAGTACAATATACGAAAAAGCTAAAGGGTATTCAGCGCTAAGCAATAACTGAACAGTCCAAACTGCAGCTAAATCACTGGAGCCGGGCTCTCTCGTCTCGTCCCCAAACAGATGAAAGTACAAGGAGTGGTGCAGCGCCTAAAGTGTCCTTTAAAAATATATATAAAAGCAGGGAGAAAAAATATATATATATATATAGTATAGTATGTCTCTGTCCAAATAAATATAATAAAACAAAAGAAACACACTCCCAATTTCCTGGAGCTAAAATTGTAGCTCCAACTTGACCGCCTGGGCAGAACAATCCCGCCTATGGATATAGTGTGGTTCTTGGTGGTTGCAGTCACTCAAATGGTGGAAACATAAGCAGCTCTGCGGATATGGTCTTAGGATATTATAGTGTAGTGCTTACTTTTGAGTATAGATGGTGGTCTTTTCCCTCCGAAAATATAGGAGAAAAAGAAAAACCAAAATAGTGTGTACCGTAAGGCATAGAATACAATTAAAGTGGTAAGAAATTTACTCACATTTGATGGAGGAGATGTGGACTGCTCTATCCCTCGGGCTTGGGTGGTACAATCCCCACCACGGATACAGTAGTTCAAGCAGAATAGCAGCAACGGTTGGTCTAAAAACAAAGTACTTTTATTTAAAGGTAATTAATATAAAAATATAAAACAAGAAAAAATACACTCAAAGTGAGGTAGATATTAATAATACACTCAACGCCTTTCACATGGAAAGAGGCTTTCTCAAAAGTGTTTTTGTTTAAGTACAATATACGTCAATAACTAACAATAACAAACCAAACAGGAGTAAGTTAATTTGTCATATGGGATGTATGCCATTAGCCTGGGGGTGTAGTGTGCGTGCATCTGTGTGTGATAGGGATGTAGTCTGTCTGTGTGTGTGCTGGGGATGTACTGTGTCTCTGTGTGTGCTAGGGATGCAGTGTGTCTCTGTGTTTGTATACTGGGGATAGTGTGTTTCTGTGTGTGTGTGCTAGGGATGTAGCATTTGTGTGTGTGTATGCTGGGGATGTAGTGTGTCAGTGTGTATGCTGGGGATGTAGCATGTCTGTGTGTGTGCTGGGGATGTACTGTGTCTCTGTGTGTGCTAGGGATGCAGTGTGTCTCTGTGTTTGTATACTGGGGATAGTGTGTTTCTGTGTGTGTGTGCTAGGGATGTAGCATTTGTGTGTGTGTATGCTGGGGATGTAGTGTGTCAGTGTGTATGCTGGGGTTGTAGCATGTCTGTGTGTGTGCTGGGAGTATAGTGTGTCTCTGTGTGTGCTGGGCATGTAGTGTGTGTGTGCGCTAGGGATATAGTGTGTGTGTGTGTGTGCACGCGTTAGGGATATAGTGTATGTGTGTGTGAATGCTAAGAATGTAATGTGTGTGTGTGCTGGGGGTGTGTCTGTGTGTGTGCTGGGGATGTAGTGTGTTTGTGTGTGCGTGAGGGATGTAGTTTGTGTGCTGAGGATGTAGTGTGTTTGTGTGTATGCTGGGGATGTAGTGTGTTTGTATGTGTGCTGGGGATGTAGTGTGTGTCCTGTGTATGTAGTGTATATTCTGGTGATCTAGTGTGTCTGTGTGTGTGCTGGGGATGTGGTGTGTGCATACTGTGTTCATTGAAGCTAATAATTACTTACCCTCTCTGTATCAGCGGTGCGGTGGATCCTAGCTGAAGTGTAGTCTGAATTGACTCCTTGTGGTTCAGTCCGACTCCTGCATGTCCTGCTGCCTGTGCTGGCTATGTGGCTGTTACAGCAAACATAGCCAGACACAAAGGGGAACTCTGCCGCTCCTGGGGGCCAGCTCTGCCGCAAATTGCTATAAGTAAAGATCCCACTGAAGTTCCGGCATGTACCGCTATTAATTTCAGTGCTGGAGCTTCAGTGGAAAACCTGTCATAATCCTGAATACCCGGCCAGCCCCAGATCAGCCTTCCTCTCCAGACTCCTATGACTTTTTTTAGTATTGAACAGCCTCCCAGCCCTCTCCGGCGGACGAGCTGATTGGTGAAGACTGGACTTTTCCGTTACTTTGACAGGTGTGGCAAAATGCCTCTCCTGTTAAAGTGACGCTTGGAGCCATGGCCCCAGATGGCCCCATAGACACCTATGGACGGGCCGACACATACACAGATACACACACTGCCACACAGACATACAGATGCACACATTGACATACACACAGACATACAGATGCACACACAGACATACAGATGCACACACAGACATACACAGACATACAGATACACAGATAAAGACATACAGATACACACACTGACCCACACACAGATAAACAGACATTCAAATAAATGCACTGACACACAGACATACAGATATGCACACTGACAAATACACAGACATAGAGATGCACTAACTGACACACACTCAGCTATATACCTACACAAGCATTTCAATGTTTTTTTCTTATATCTTGTTGGCTGATTGCAATTTGCATGCTGTCTTTGTTATTTGTTCTCTTGTTTTTTTGTCTATTTTTCTGTTAATCCAATGCACATACTGTGTCTCTATTCTTGCATTTCAGGATGTGATTGAGTCTGTTATACTATCCTGATGGTAACATAGTAATACAGGTTGACTCTTCAGCAACCGGGGATGGGTGGTGGGAGGGAGAGGGGACCTGCAGTGCCAGGAAAACGGATTGTCTTTCTGGCACTGGAGTGTCCCTTTAACAAAGGTGGGCACAAGATTGGATAATACATATGGAGTTAAGGGATTGGCGCACATTCAATGGTGAAGAGTGAAGGACAACGACATGAAAGCGACACAGTGAATTGATGTTCGTCATGTTTTCTGTGTATTTATTTTCCAGAGTTCCATTGAATTGGTAAAAAAAAATTAATTTCTAACCCAGAACTAAGATGAAAACAAGAGAATATTTCAATGGATCCTTACTGTTAAAATGCACAGATTATTATTATTATTATTATTATTATTACTACGTATGAACTAAATTAAACTATAAAGGTTTAAACTATAAATGTTGACATATCTGCGTGGAGTGTCTCCTCTATACTGAATCAGTAAAATTGTCCTGCAATATGTAGAATGTATATATTGCAGTGTTCCTTAATAAGAGATTTAAGAGATTCTACATACAGCAGGGCAGCGCTTTTCCTGTACGGCCCTAAAAATGCTTTAACCCCTTAACCCCTTAAGGACCAAACTTCTGGAATAAAAGGGAATCGTGACGTGTCACACACGTCATGTGTCCTTAAGGGGTTAAGGACACATGACATGTGTGACATGTCATGATTCCCTTTTATTCCAGAAGTTTGGTCCTTAAGGGGTTAAAGGACCACTCTAGGCACCCGGACCACTTCAGCTTAATGAGGTGGTCTGGGTGCCAGGTCCTTCTAGGGTTAACCCATTTTTTCATAAACATAGCAGTTTCAGAGAAACTGCTATGTTTATGAATGGGTTAAGCCTTCCCCCTATGTCCTCTAGTGGCTGTCTCACTGACAGCCACTAGAGGCGCTTGCGTGCTTCTCACTGTGATTTTCACAGTGAGAGCACGCCAGCGTCCATAGGAAAGCATTATGAATGCTTTCCTATGTGACCGGCTGAATGCGCGCGCAGCTCTTGCCGCGCGTGCGCATTCAGCCGACGGGGAGGAGAAGAGGAGGATCGGAGGAGGAGAGCAGGAGGAGATCTCTCCGCCCAGCGCTGGAAAAAGGTAAGATTTAACCCCTTTCCCCTTTCCAGAGCCGGGCGGGAGGGGGTCCCTGAGGGTGGGGGCACCCTCAGGGCACTCTAGTGCCAGGAAAACGAGTATGCTTTCCTGGCACTAGAGTGGTCCTTTAATAATGTTTGTTTGGATAAACATAGTGGATCTGCTATGCAGGTTATACAAGGCCTATAAAAGTGGTGAAACATAAAGGATTCACCCTCAATTTTTTATACTCCTTCTCCTGCACCATACAGGCTAAATCTGGTCCCTTATTTCTATTGGTGACTAGCTAAGCTAGAATTGAAACATTTAAAACATGTTGGGATTGCCGTTAACTGCAGTTTTGTCCTTTATTTTCTGGCTTTTTTTCCACACGTGTTAGAGAACCTCCTTCATTTCAGAACGTTAGTTACTTTTTCCCCCCCAAAGTTAGTTGTACTATACATGCCTTTAGTGCAGTTTTGACACATTGTACATTCTTAGTAAATCCATGATGGTTTGCAGCCCCGTCACCATCTCCCACACATTTACTTTTTAAATGGCCCCTTACGCTCAAATAAACTTTACTGCACTGATGTTCCCATAGGAATGTGGCATTTTTCCAAATATTCTCATGAACATTTCATTAATCTTCTTGGCTCTGAGATGATCTCAAAACATTGTTGTGTTGAAGTTTAACTGTTTGGGTTCCCCGTCAACATTTGCTTTTAAAAAAAAAAAGGCAGATTATATTAGGTTGATGACATATGAAAGATGATCCTTTATAACAATAAGCCTATAACAATTTCAATTATATATTCCTTGTATTTATCGCGGGACGTTTTTTGTTAATTTACACTTTGTATCTGCCAAGTAATTTAATAGCAATATGAACATTGAAAGGCATCCAATTCTACAGCTATATGTCAAAGAGTTATTTACTAAACCAAGGATTTGTTAGTTAATACAAAAGTGAAATTTGAGGATTTTTACAATTTGCCATATACTTATCATTTCCAAAGAATTCTCTGTTTAGTGAATGACACAGTCTGTCTGAACTTTTATTATAAAACACAAAGTTTTTTTTTACTAAAATGTGAATAGTTGTGAAATCAAAGTGAATTTCAAATTTACCCCCAAATAATTACAATTGAAAACATTCTCTAAGTTATCTATGTTTTAAGTTTCACCTAAAATTTGAAATTCACTTTGAATTCCTAACAGTAACACACTTTAAAGAATAGGTCTGGACACTGTGGTCTAACAGTGATGTGGAAATGTCCTGACCGCGCGGGCTGGGGACGAGGAGGAGGTACAGAGAGTGAGGAGGAAGAGCACTGCAGGCAGACTCCCATAAGCAGCAGCCAGCCCCAGGAAGTCACCTCCAGGCAACCAAAAGGTATGGAAGCAGGGGGTGGTTCACAAAATGTAAAATGTGATTTGTGCGCATGCCAGTGTGCATCTGTGAGTGTCGGTGTGTATCTGTGTGTGTACCAGTTTGTCTCTGTGTGTATCTGTGTACTAGTGTGTATCTGTGAGTGTCAGTGTGTATCTCCGTGTGTGCCAGTGTAGGCATGTGTATCTGTGAGTTTCAGTGTGTGTATGTATAGGTGTATGTGTGTGTACCTCTGAGTGTCAGTGTGTATATGTATCTGTGAGTATCAGTGTGTATCTCTGTGTGTGCATGTATGACAGTGTGTATCTGTGTGTGTAGGTATGTGTCTGTGTATATCTGTGAGTGTCACTGTGTGCCTCTATGTGTATGCCAGTGTGTGCCTCTGTGTGTGTGCCAGTGTTTGTATGTGTACATATGTGTGTATCTGTGTGCCAGTGTGTGTATGTAGGTATGTGTGTTTGCGCATGTATCTGATTGTGTGTGTGTAGGTATATGTTTGTATGCATTCCAGTGTGTGTATGTGCCTGTGTAGTTATGTTTGTATCTGTGTGTTCCAGTATGTGTATCTGTGTGTGTGCCAGTGTATGTGTCTAAAGGTATATGTTTGTGTCTGTGTAGGTTTATGTTTGTATATATGCATATATCCTAGCATTCAAACATCACAACTACATACACACTCCTACAATCAAAGGCCAACACTACACACAAATACATCCCTGCAATCAAACACCAAAACTGCATACAAACACAAATACTACACACAAATGTTTAAAAGTGAACGATGCATTCAAACACACCACTGCAATCAAACACAAACATTAAATACAAACACACCCCTGTATTAAAACAATACAATTATATACAAGCACCCCTTCAATCAAACAACACTATACATTATACTTAGGTGTGATCAGCCTTTATATTTTATAGGATCCAGGTGTGATCAGTCATTACATAGTATAGGATCCAGGCAGAGGCGGCTATCTAATTAGCCGCCTAAACCGTCTGAGGGCAGACTGTGTCAGGTCCTCAGTCAGTGACCAAGGACCTGACACCAGGAGGGGGCCCGGCGGCTTGCCCGGTATGCCGTCGGGTGCGAGGCCCCTCCTGGCTGCCCAGCCAGCCACCGCAGACACCGGTCCGCAGTAAGCAGAGCTGCAGACCATGTGTCTCGCGAAAACCGGGCAATCAGAGCGTTGCTGCGGGTTACCACGGCAACGCTCTGATGGCCTCGCGAGATTACATGGTCTGCAGCTCTGCGGAGCTGCAGACTGGGAGCAGTGGCCACCGGACCACCAGGGAGCCCACTGGACCACCAGGGACTCAGGAGTAAAGGTAGGCTCTCTCACCCCCCTCAGCCTCACAAACCCCCACGCCACCCTCAGCCTCACTACCCCACACCACCCTCAGCCTCACTACCCCACACCATCCTCAGCATTACCACCCTCCACCACCCTCAGCCTCACTACCCCCCACACCACCTTCAGCATCATCACCCCCAACCACCCTCAGCCTCACTACCCCCCACCACCCTCAGCATCACCACCCCCCCACCACCCTCAGCCTCACTACCCCCCACACCACCCTCAGCATCACCACCCCCACACCACCCTCAGCATCACTACCCCCCACCACCCTCAGCATCACCACCCCCACCACCCTCAGCCTCACTACCCCCCACCACCCTCAGCCCCACCCTCAGGCTCACTACCCCCACCACCCTCAGCCTCACTACCCCCACACCACCCTCAGCCTCACCACCCCCACCACCCTCAACCTCACTACCCCCACCACCCTCAGCATCACTACCCCCACCACCCTCAGCCTCACCCCCACACCACCCTCAGCATCACTACCCCCACATCACCCTCAGCCTCACCCCCCACCACCCTCAGCCTCACTCCTCCACCACCCTCAGCCGCACTACCCCAAACCACCCTCAGCCTCACTACCCCCACACCACTCTCAGACTCACCATCCCCCACCACCCTCAGACTCACCATCCCCCACCACCCTCAGCCTCACCATCCCCTCCACCCTCAGCATCACTACCCCCAACCACCCTCAGCATCACTACCCCCACCACCCTCAGCCTCACCCCCCACCACCCTCAGCCTCACTACCCCCCACACCACCCTCAGCCTCACTACCCCCCACACCACCCTCAGTCTCACCACCCCCAACCACCCTCAGCCTTACTACCCCCCACACCACCCTCAGCATCACCAACCCCAACCACCCTCAGCATCACCACCCCCCACACAACCCTCAGCCTCACCACCCCTAACCACCCTCAGCCTCACCACCCCCCACACAACCCTCAGCCTCACCACCCCTAACCACCCTCAGCCTCACTACCCCCCACACCACCCTCAGCATCACCACCACCAACCACCCCCAGCATCACCACCCTCAGCCTCACCAACACTCTCAGCCTCAGCCCCCACCACCCTCAGCCTCACCACCCTCAGCCTCACCCCCCACCACCCTCAGCATCACCCCCCACCACCCTCAGCATCAACCCCCCTACCCTCACCATCAACCCCCCCTCACCATCAACCCCCCCCTTCTCACATCACCCCCCCCCCGCCCTTTCACATCACCCCCGTCCCTCTCACATCATCCCTCCTCCCTCTCACATCACCCCCCTCCCTCTCACATTACCCCCCCTCACTCTCACATTACCACCACCCCTCTCATATCACCTCCCTGTCACCATCACCCCCTGTCACCATCACCCCCCCATACACACAACACACTTCAAGCAGCTACCACATACACATAGGGTCTCAGACAAAAACGCAAACATGCTCACAGAGACATACATTCACACACAAGGATTTTCTGTCAGACACACTCTCAGGCACATACACAGGTAAACTGTGCATCAATGTGTATATGTGACACTTTTTTGTTAGTGGGGCCTCATGTTTGAGTTTCACCTAAGGCCTCATAAAGTCTAGAGCCGCCTCTGGATCCAGGTGAGATCAGTGAGTAGAACATGTAGGATACAGGTGTGATCAGTTATTGGACTGTATAGGTTCCAGGTGTGATTTGTCATTATATCACATAGAAGCCGGTTGTGATCAGTCAATAGGTCGTATAGATTCCAGGTGTGATTTGTCATTATATCACATAGAAGCCGGTTGTGATCAGTCAATAGGTCGTATAGGTTCCAGGTGTGATTTGTCATTATATCACATAGAAGCCGGTTGTGATCAGTCAATAGGTCGTATAGGTTCCAGGTGTGATTTGTCATTATATCACATAGAGGCAGGAAGCTATTCCATAGGAAGAAAGCCACCCCCGAGAAGTCCTGCAAGCGTGAGTTAGCCGTATGGGTGTGAGCAGCGGACCGGAGAAGGTCAGGGGAAGAGGGGAGATACCGAGAAGGGGCATACCTATGGATCTGTGAAGCTATAAGAGGGGCTAGAATTGTTCAGTGCTTTACAGGTATGGGCTAGCACTTTGAATTGATTCCTATAGGATACAGGAAGCCAATGTAAGGACTGACATAGGGGTGAGGTGTGAGAGGACCGACTAGAGAGGAAAATCTGTCTGGAGGCAGCATTCATTACAGACTGTAGCGGGGCAATACGGTTTTTGGGAACAATTATTAGGAGAGAGTTACAATAATCCATGCAGTCAATAGTTCATATAGGATACAGGTGTGATAAGTCATTATATCACATAGTAGCCGGTTGTGATCAGTCAATAGGTCGTATAGGATCCAGCTGTGATTTGTCATTAGATAATACTGACAGGGTTATTTATTAAAGTGAAAATTCTAGAATGATTTCAAAATGAATTTTAAATCTAAGGTCAAAATGCTTTCAGTTAGGTTACCCGGCTTTAAATTTGAAATTCACTTAGAATTTTCACTTTAGTAAGTAACCCTGCCAATATAGCAATGTCTACTTAGTAAAATAGATAGGATTCATCTGGTGAAAGAAAGCGTTTGCTAACCCAGGGTGTTTCATAAAATCTTGTAATAGAAGGAAAGACGATTGCATGTTTAAGAATGTTTTACAATTCTTTCTGACGTGTAGCTTTTGAGGAGAAGCGGAGCGTGGATAACCACATTTATAAAAAGGTATCTGGGCATTTGCTCTGCTTAAACTTGAAGTATTCTGCACAGTGCTATTATCCAAAGTGGAACATGGGAGCTGGCTCTGCCCTGGCTGCCAAAAAACAGTCTTGTCGTCTCCAGTCGCACACGGCTGAGAGAATATTAATAAACCACAACACATAGAGACACGCGAATGAAAGTGTAAGCGGCCATCCTTGGTTGCCCGTGAAGCGAAGGGTTAGGTTTAACTTTCTGTGGAGAGTTTTTAAAACCATATATGGTTCATCACCAGCTTCCTTCTCTGAACATATCACCCCCTGTCAGCCAACAAGACTTAAATAAACATCCCTCTCGTCCCCTGTGTAAACCCCGACAAAAAATGTTCTCTTCAAAAACTCTCACAAACCCTCATCAAATATCCTGTATTTCACTTATTCACGCAACTGGGATTTGTTTAAATCCATAAAAGAGAGCTATTGGAAGTTTAAGAGCTTTCCTCTCTATCATCAGTAGTGGAAGCAGGGAACAGGTCCCAGCAGACCCCAAGTAAGAAGTCAAACCATTTAAAAAAATTGTTTGACTATTTGGTGGGGAAGAGGGATCACCAGGACTAGCCTCTTCACCATAACCACTACAGTGAGCTCAATGAGATAACAGTGTAAAATATAGGTGTCAAAAAGCATAAATGCAGGTCAGTTTTGTTCACAAAAACAGGAGAAAATTGCAATGATTTTTTAGAACTATTTGAGGAATTTTTTTTTACTTAGGGGGATATTGATCAAGGTATTCTGAAAAGTGACCGTTAAATTCCCTCATTATTTTGATCATATTAAAGTGATCTCAATGTGACCACTTTGTTTATAGTAGATTCCACCAGTTTTTGCAGAAATGTCCATTTCAGAAGATCGCCAAATTTGCAGTGGTGGGATAATTCTACCAATTGTTTTTGTCAGAGAGAGTGGAGGAAACATTAATAAACCTGTTGCATTGGCAACAATAAGGCCCATATTTAAATATTATGGTTAGTGTGCATACAAAGATGAACATATACTTTTTTGGGGGACAAATTTAATTTATTGAGCCAAAAATTAACAGAAAAGTGTAAACATCACTATGATAAATTTCCCCATATGTCTTAATTTCTGTTAGTAGTACAGGATTCTCCCTTACCTCTATCTACCTCTCTAATTTATTTGTTGTGTATGGTGACAATGTAGCATGACATTGTATCGATAAATACATATTCTATAGAAGATAGTATAGATATTCTATAGCGTTACCTGCGCGACTCCGAGCTGGACCCCTCCTCAAGTCGTGCAGGCTGAATGCTCCACATGGCCGTCCATCCTGAAACGCAAGTCTTCCTCTAGGTTCGTGTGGGCCAAATCTATTGCTCAGTTACTACTTCATACTCGTATTAATTTGGACGCTGCCCACCTAAATGGTGCGTCTTTTTATTGTTTAAATTCACGTAATGTCACAAAGTGACCAGGTCATCTAGGCGACTCCATTTTCGCAGAGATGATGTGTACAAATCAGAGCATATGTAAGCATATCTAATGCTAATTTTGGCCCTTATTCCGTGCCCTATCGTGGTTACTGTCTTGATGCATGTTTAGTACTTTAAAGGGAAACTATAGTGCCAGGAAAACAAACACATTTTTCTGACACAATAGCTTCCCCCTTTGTCAAGGCCCACCCCTTATCTAGGTCCACCGCCGATGTCCCTCGGGGCTGGCTCAGCTCTGCCCACGTTCCTCCCCAGCCAACGTCCGTCGAGACAGGGGAGACCTAAAGCGTATGCACACAATGACCGTGCTCGCATTAGGATTTCCCCATAGGATAACATTCAATGCTTTCCCTATAGGGATTCTAGTGACTCTGGAAGTCCTCGTGCATAGCGTGAGGACGTCTAGCGTCATTTAGGTGAACAAAAGACGCCTTCAAGCCCAGAAGTCCCTTTAGTGGCTTATTGTAATATTTTCAGTTTAGTGTATTATTACAGCTTTTTTTTATTATTATTATGCTCAGTGTATTTTTCTCCGAGATGCAATATGGTGAGCTGTAATAAAACAATGATTTGTATTAATATACTGAGCTGCAATCATACAATAAGCTGTAATAATACAAGGAGCTGTAATAATACAATAAGTAGACATATGCAATTCGTTTCATTCCAAATGTACATTTGTACAAAGTTCATGCCATTCGGACACTTACGAATGTCTGAAGTGCCGAAGTTCCGAATTTCAGTAGGTCAGAAGTGCCGAAGCTCTGAAGTGATTCAGATTTCTAAAAAGTGGCAAAACAAAAGAGAGGGAGGGAAAATCACGTGAATGATGACAGGAATGTTGACCAATAAGCTAATTGGTCAAGTGCAATGTAATGCTTGCTTGCCCAATCTGATTTCACTATTCCCTGTCCAATGAAATGAGCAATAGACTTGCGCAATTCGTTTCATTCCGAATGTACATTTGTACGAATTTAATGCCATTCATATATTTGGATGCGTACGAATATCCGAAGCACCGAAGTGACGACGTTCGGCAGTTCCGAAGTGCCGAACTGAGCCGAATGTCATTGGTCTGAATTGCCGAAGCAGACAGATTTTTTTACTTACCCAAATTTCCAAACCGAACCAAATTTTTTTCCCATGCACATACCTAACAATAAGCTTTAATAATACAACAGGCTGTAATAACATAACGAGCTGTAATAATCCAATGAGCTGTAAATAATATACTGAGCTGTAATAACACAATGAGCTGTAATAATATACTGAGCAGTAATAACACAATGAGCTGTAATAACACAACAAGCTGTAATAATGCAATGAGATGTTATAACACAACGAGCTGTAATAATCCAATGAGCTGTAATAACATAACGAGCTGTAATAATCCAATGAGCTGTAATAATATACTGAGCTGTAATAACACAATAAGCTGTAATAATATACTGTGCAGTAATAACACAATGAGCTGTAATAACACAATGACATGTTGTATCAGTGGTCCCTTTAATGTTTTTCGTGCCATGTCATAGGGCTCAGTTTATGGGAACACGCTGCCTCCATGTTTGCAAAGCCTGCTTTTACTCATATCCTGTATAAAAACATCTTGAACATATTAAAAGACTGATCATGTTTCATGTCTCGCAATTAAGGCATCGCTCTCCAAATGAGTAAAGACTCAAAGTCTAATCTTTCTCATGTCCTTCTCTGGGGAAGCAAGTATATGTTTCATCAGCAGAATTTAAATATGTATATTTCTACCACATGAGCTGCCCTTATTCTTATTATAATTAAATGTTTCGGAAAAGTTCCTCAAAATGTGTATAGATTTTTTTTTTTTTACATTTAGAGACGCAGCTCATTGTAAAGTAAGTAAACTTGTGCCTGATGGAGTCAGGCTGCAATACAATTCATGTTTTATTTCACAGGGGGCGCTGTTGGCTCTTCAAGGGTTATTCTCTAAACTGCAGATTGTAAGGATTACAAAGTTAAGACCAAAATAGTCAAACTGAAAATATACTCCAGCTCAGTTTGGCTACTTTGTCCTAATTTTAAAAATCCATTGCTAAGTTCCTGAAAATATGTTTTATCACTGGCCCACCCCAATAAAATGGTAGGGCTCTGAAGTATATTTTTTTCATGCTTAACCCCTTAAGGACACATGACGTGTGTGACACGTCATGATTCCCTTTTATTCCAGAAGTTTGGTCCTTAAGGGGTTAAAAGAACAATATAGCAGTATTAGGAATACAAACAAGTATTTCTAACACTATAGTGACCCTTTCCCTAGATAAATTCAGGCCCTCATCATCTCGTTTGCCATGAAAATATATTTAAAAAAAAAAGAAGCTTTTTAATTACCTATTTGCAGTGCTGAGACTCCCTCAGCACTTCTCACCTCTCCGCCTCTTGCAGCATCATTGAGGGGGCGTCGCTTCTTTCATTGCTGGTCCAATCCTCATAGAGGAGCACTGGGGGACCTGATATACATGCACTGTGAGTGCACATCCAGTGCTTCTCATAGTACAGCATTAAATCCAATCAGGTCACTGAGTGAGTGCAGCAGAAGCGCCTCTAGTGGCTGTCAGGAAGACAACTGCTGGAGGTGTGTTTAACCCTGTAATGTAATGTAAACAATAAAGTTCCCCCCTTAGCTAAAACTCACCTTATTTCCAGCCCTGCCCCCTTGGTGACATAATCAGAATTGCTGATTTTTAGCCAATCCAATGCTTTCCCATGGGGAAAGCATTGGATTGGCTAAAATTGGCAAGGGGCGGGGCCAAACGCTGTTCCCTTTTATTCCAGAAGTTTGGTCCTTAAGGGGTTAAGGAGGGACAGTGAAAGCTCGATCAGACCACTTCATTCCCATTTCCAAATGATTATTTTTTGTAAATGCAGGATGTTTTTTCAAATGGCTGCCTGTAGGTGCCAAACATCATATCTTGGAGATATCATTCATGGTCATGTTGCAGAAGTGTATGAAATATTGCTTTATAAAAATGAGCATTACCACGACAGTTATGTGGCAGTCTGCTGGTGGGTAGAACTTATCACCAGCAACTAATAACATGTATTTGATCATTAAGTGGTAAGTAATATGCAATATAAGGACAGAAATGTATTGTAGCCCATGGAACAGCGCAGTCAGGGGAGTGGGCCTTGACAGAGCCAGGAGTAGGCAGGGGAGTAACCAGTTAAAGGGGTGTGGTTATTGGTAAATGGGGGTTGGACTATAGGAGTATATTAAGCGGCCATTTTATGACTAAGGGACATTTTAACTAAACTGACACTTACCTGGTAATTGTTTTTGGCAGGTCTGTGTTGGTTTTTTCTTTTGTCTTGCAGATCATGGCATCAATGGAAGAAATCCTGGAGGGAGTGAGAGCTGCTGTGCGGGATAGAGGACTGGCCTGGCTTCACGAGCAACTGGGGGCTCAGGGTCCCCCCCCTACAACCCCTGCGGCGGCTGCACGGCGTTCCATGAGGAGGGCGAGACCGCCCCAGCGGCTGAGCCCGGGCATGGAGCCCGAAGTCGGCAGACGGAGGAGCCCGTCAGCGGAGTCTGTTGGGGCCCTGGATGAGGTAGCGGGCCCCAGCGGAGTGGATGTACCGCGGCCGGCACCGTCGGTCCGACGCGGTGCTGGCCGGGCGCGGGCAGCAGCTAGGCCGAGGCCTGCCACGCGGTGTGCGCCCCGCCGGGAGGCGGCAGGCGGGACGGTTGCGGCTGGAGCCAGGACCCAGAGCAGATCGGATGGTGGAAGCAGTGAGCGGTTGCGGCCCGGTGAGTCAGGGAGGGAGACGGGATATGGTGCGGAACTACAGGCAGGAACATAAGGAGGTTGGGCGGGTATGTGATCATGTGGACACACTACCCAGGTGTCGTTCTCCTTGCAGGTCTCGCAGCACTACACCCGCGGTCCTGAGGCAGGGCCAGGCTGACGGGAGTCGGCGCCAATTGGATGCTCCGGAGCCAAGCATGGCGGACGGACGGGAAACGAACCCACAGCCTTCTGCGGCTTCGGGCTCAGGCGGTGAGTCAACTGTTACACCACACGCAGGAACACTATTGAATTGCTTAAAATCTTTCTTAGATTCATGGGCGGGTGGGGAAATGGCTTCACCTCAGTTTGGGAGAGTGTGGACGTGTGAGAAAGGCCAGGGGTTACAAGGTAGGGCCGTGGGCCCAACACTGGATAGCGAAGTGGGGTTATCTGTGTCCGAAACTAGTAAGGAGTCGGGGGAAAAGGTAGGTATTGGGGGCGAAATTACCGACGCTGCGCGGCAAAACGTGCACGTGTCTTTTTCGGGCCCATTAGGTTGTCATCTGAAAATGGACATCAAGGAAAAAATTTGGAAGGGTGAGTTTGTGGAGGTTTTTTCCTTGCTCCCGCTGGAGGAGTTCTTAGACATGAAGGAGGAAGACAAGAAGGAGGAAGAGGAGAAAAAGCGTAGGTATCGGAAGATTCCTAAAACGTTTGGGAACTGGCTGCGGGCCTTTTGTATCCTGGCCAGCGTGATAGGGGAAAAGTCGCCGGATAAATGCTCCCAATTGTTTTGCTACCTAGATGGGATTGGGGAAGCGTACCGGACCTATGGCGGGGTCGCCTGGTGGCGGTACGACGAGCAATTTCGCCAGAGGTTAGCGGCGAATCCCAGCATGCGGTGGGATCAAATGGACCTTCCCCTCTGGATGCGGCTCATGATGGCGCAAAAGGCTGCGCCCTTTCAAGGGACGGCCGGTGCGGCCCCTGGGGGACCTGCATCGGCCGGGCAAAAGAAAGGCTTCTGTTGGCTCTTTAACGAGGGCCAATGTAAGTGGGGTACGTCGTGCCGGTTTAAGCACGAGTGCTCAGGTTGTGGGGGTGCACACGGAGCCAGCCGGTGTTTTAAGCGAGGTAAGTCTGCGCCAGGAGCGGGAGCCGTTGGAGTGTCGGCCCCCTCCACTGCCGCGGGGGGCAACCCCGGTGAAAGTAGGCGAGATGCTGCCGTGGCTAAAACAGTACGGTAAACGTCAGGACGCTGAATTCTTATGGCACGGCTTTACGGAGGGTTTTTCAATACCGTTTCAGAGTAGGGATGTGGGGAGGTTATGCAGTAACCTCAAGTCGGTGGGTGAACACCCGGGAGTTGTGAGGGACAAGTTGCTGAAGGAGGTGCAACTGGGTAGGATGGCTGGGCCGTTCGAGGCTCCGCCGCTGCCTGACATGAGGGTATCCCCGCTGGGGGTAGTCCCCAAGAAGGAGGCGGGTAAGTTTAGGTTGATTCATCATTTATCATTCCCGAAAGGGGCGTCAGTAAATGATGATATCGATGAGGCCCTGTGCTCCGTATCGTATGCATCATTCGACCATGCTGTCGAGTTGGTTCGGAGAGCAGGGCGAGGGGCTTTGATGGCAAAGGTGGATGTGGAGGCAGCATTCCGGCTCCTTCCTATCCACCCAGACTGTCACCATTTGTTAGGGTGCCTTTTTGAGGGTAAGTTTTTCGTGGACCTGTGCCTACCCATGGGTTGCTCCATTTCATGTGCGTATTTTGAAAAGTTTAGCACGTTCCTGGAGTGGGTAGTGCGCAGGGAATCGGGCGGGGGTACGGTGGTCCATTACTTGGACGACTTTCTGTGTGTGGGCCCGGCTGGGTCCGACAGATGTGCCCAAATACTGCGGGTGTTCCAGAGGTTAGCCCAACAGTTTGGGATTCCTCTGGCTGAGGACAAGACAGTGGGCCCGACCGAGTGTCTGAGTTTTTTAGGGCTGGAAATCGACTCGGTCGTGGGGGAATGTAGGCTGCCGGAGGAGAAGTTGAGGGTGCTCCGCCAGCAGGTGCACGCGATAAAGGGCGCTAGGAAAGTTACGCTGCGGGGACTGCAGTCCTTGCTCGGCAGCCTTAATTTCGCTTGTAAGGTGATCCCTATGGGAAGAGTTTTTTGTAGATTGCTGGCTAGGGCTACCTGTGGGGTCCGTCTGCCGAGTCATTACATCAGGGTGTCGGTTGGTATGAGAGAGGACTTGGACATATGGGACCGCTTCCTCACTGAGTTTAATGGACGGGTGTTTTTCAGGGATGCGATGAAGGCATCTGGCGAAGCCGGGCTGTTTACGGACGCCTCGGGGAGCGTTGGCTTTGGGGCTTACCTTGGGGGCAAGTGGTGTGCCGAGGTTTGGCCTGAGGCTTGGTCCGAGAGCCCCTTGATTCGGAACCTCGCCTTTTTGGAGCTTTTTCCAGTTGTGGTAGCGGTGTCACTATGGGGCGAGGAGCTCAGGGACTTGAAAGTTATCTTCCACTCTGATAATATGGCAGTGGTACAGGTAATTAACAGTCTATCGGCTTCGTCCCTGCCAGTGGTTAGGTTGTTGCGGCAGCTAGTGCTCTTGTGTATGTCTTGGAACATTGTCTTCCGGGCACGGCACGTGCCGGGCCTGCTGAATGTGGTCGCTGACGCTCTGTCTCGTTCACAGTGGGTGCGGTTCCGGGAAGCAGCGCCGGACGCACAAGCGACAGGGCAGGCATGCCCGGAGGAGATGTGGCGGCTCGGGACGTTGTGCTTGGGCGATACATAAGGAGCTCACTGGCGCCGGGGACTTGGACCGCTTATACTAAGGTTTGGTGTGAATGGGAGGAAATGTTGTCCCAGGCGGGAGCAGGCGATTCTGTAGCCGGTAGGTTGGACACGCTGTTGTGGCTTCTTTGCAGGTTGGTGGCAGGTGGGTCATCCCCTTCTAGGGTGGAGCGCTACATGTCTGCGTTAGCCTTCCTGTTCAAGTTTAACGGGTGGGAAGACCTGACCAAACATTTCTTGGTAAAGCAAACTTTGAAGGGTTTCAAGAAGGGCAGGAGGTCTGTGGATACGAGGAGGCCTGTGTCCTTTGCCACCCTTCAAGGGTTGGTGGGGTTGTTGAACGAAGTGTGTAGTTCGGCATTTGAAGTAACTTTGTTCTCTGTGGCTTTCGTGTGGGCTTTCTTCTTCTTTGTGGCTTTTCGGATTGGCGAATTGGTGAGCGCCAATAGGTCGGGGGCATCGGGCCTCCGGTATGAGGATGTGGCTATAGAACAGGACAAGGTCGTGATTTGGCTCCGGCGCTCGAAGACGGACGTCTTCGGAAAGGGTAAGAATGTTGTCCTGTCCTCTCTACCAGGGTCCCCGGTGTGCCCGGTAGCGTGTGGGGACGTGTTTTTACGGGTTCGCCCGCAGGTTGGTGGTTGCTTCCTGATTCACGAGGATGGGAAGGCGCTGTCGCGCTTTCAGTTCTTGCGAGTCTTCCGCATGGGGTTGACGAGATTGGGCTTGCAGCCCGGACAATTTGGTACGCACTCCTTCCGTATCGGGGCTGCGACTGAGGCGGCGCGTCTCGGGCTGGGGGAGGAGCGGATAAAGCAGATTGGGAGATGGGAATCCATCAGGTTCCGTGCATATGTAAGGCCGGAAAGGTTGGTGTGAATGGAATGTTGTGGATGTGGGAAAAGGGTGCTCTGCCGCTTAACTGAATTTGTTTCCTTTCAGGCTTGGTCGCTTGGCTGGTGGGTCACTCGTTTGTCTACTGGGCGGAGAAGAGGGCCGCAGTTCGGAGACAAGGCACACAACTGGGTTTTCTTCTGGACACAGTGGACCTTCGGTGGTTTGGTTTTAGGGGTTTCAGCTGGCAGAGTATAAGTGGTGAAATTTTTGGGATGTTGTCCAGGGGGTTTGCCCCAGATATACTGTTGATTCACGGTGGGGGCAATGACTTAGGTTTGGTCCCCCAGAAGGTGTTGGTCAGGAGAATGAAGAGGGACCTGGACAGGGTGAGGGCTCTGGTCCCAGGAGTTACAATAGTGTGGTCTGAAATGGTGCCGCGGTTGAACTGGAGGCATGCCAGGGACCCGGCGGCTGTGGCACGTTGCCGTGGTAAAGTAAATAAGGCCATGTCTGTCTTTATTAGGAGAATAGGGGGGTCCCAGTGAGGCACTTTGAATTGGAGGGCGGGTTGCCCGGTTATTTTAGGCGGGATGGTGTGCACCTGTCTGATGTGGGGTGTGATCTATTAAACTTAGGTTTCCAGGAGGGTATTTCCAAAGCCCTATTTATGTGTGGTGGGGGTCGCTCGAGACATTAAGGGGTCAAGTCTCTTGCTATGGCGGGATAGGGCTTGGGTAATTGGAAGGTAGGAGGAGTATAAATTGGTTAGGCTGGATTAAACTGGAGTGTGAAATGGTTTGTGGGTTCGAGCTCATCGGTGGCTCCGAACCAGGTGGTGTAGGGGGGTCTCGGTACACCCCTACAGTTTAAAAAGTTATGGATATGGGGCCTCTTTGGTAGGCCATATGTTATGTGTTATTGGTTATTTATAATGTTATTTATTGTTATTGTCGGGGTCATTGCCGGGGGTAATTTATGTACGGTGGGGGGTGGAGGTATATTTACTTTTGTGGCAATGACCCCAATTTGTTACCTTGTTTATAATAATAAATAAAGCTGTGGACTTTTTTATTCCAACAGAAATACGGTGTCTGTAAGTTATTGGGGGGTTTGGGGTAAACAGCGCACCTGCCGAATAATCGACTGTGCGCATGTCATGTAGCCCATGGAACAGCGCAGTCAGGGGAGTGGGCCTTGACAGAGCCAGGAGTAGGCAGGGGAGTAACCAGTTAAAGGGGTGTGGTTATTGGTAAATGGGGGTTGGACTATAGGAGTATATTAAGCGGCCATTTTATGACTAAGGGACATTTTAACTAAACTGACACTTACCTGGTAATTGTCCCTCCCACCCTCCCTGTTGTTTTGGAGTTCCCGTTTGGTCACAGCGGCGGGATAGGGCTTGGGTAATTGGAAGGTAGGAGGAGTATAAATTGGTTAGGCTGGATTAAACTGGAGTGTGAAATGGTTTGTGGGTTCGAGCTCATCGGTGGCTCCGAACCAGGTGGTGTAGGGGGGTCTCGGTACACCCCTACAGTTTAAAAAGTTATGGATATGGGGCCTCTTTGGTAGGCCATATGTTATGTGTTATTGGTTATTTATAATGTTATTTATTGTTATTGTCGGGGTCATTGCCGGGGGTAATTTATGTACGGTGGGGGGTGGAGGTATATTTACTTTTGTGGCAATGACCCCAATTTGTTACCTTGTTTATAATAATAAATAAAGCTGTGGACTTTTTTATTCCAACAGAAATACGGTGTCTGTAAGTTATTGGGGGGTTTGGGGTAAACAGCGCACCTGCCGAATAATCGACTGTGCGCATGTCAGGTTGTTTTTAGATTTGTTTTGGGCAATTTGGGTTAGAATCAGGTTCAATACCCGAAGTCTGCGCAAATTGTACCCGAATCACAAATCAACCGAAGCATGCAAAGCCGAACATGTTTGTTTTAATTTGCAATCCTAAATTCTACCTTTGGCATCAAGAAAAGACATGTTTAATATCTTTTTTGTTTTGTTTCTTTTTTTGCAGCAAACTGATTTGGTTCTCAACCTTCTGCTGAAATTAGGGTGCTGTGAAAAATGTTCTAAGTGAGCTGAATTTTCTCGCCATGCACAAGTCTAATTCTTGTATCGCTGACAAGGTAAATGCCTCGTTGATCTAAATGATATTGTAAAGCTTGCCTACCAGAGATGTTACAGTCCATTCCAAGGACTTTTAATATTAGATTTGCTTAACTGATATGTTTAGTAAATGTGTTTGACGTGTTAAAAATTAAATGTAGGAAATTCACTCTGCTCTCTTTACCTCTATCTTGGCTTCCTAGTTACTGTTTTAAGCTCCATCCCTAGCACCTGTCAGTCACCATATAGAGAGCATACAGAGAGGAGGAGAAACAGAAACAAACATAAGCAACGCTCTGTGTTCCTCCTCCACCAACTCACAGTGTGCCCTGGCACTGTGCCGGGATTGAACTGAATTTGCCAACTCTTTACTATAGTTTTAAAAGAAAAGAGCATCATATGAGAAACAGGTAAACATCATCTGTGGGTTTAATTCCTGTTTCGAAGTACATATCATCCATAAAGGTATGGGTCTAACAAATAATGTAAAGTTTATCAAGATCTATTAATCAATTCATTTTCCCATTTTTTCCCCTTGCCTTTCTTACAGCATAAAATGATTTGCTTGAATATCTTTCCAGCAAGTGACACCCTCAAAAAAACATAAAATGTTCATAAACAGAAAGAAAGAGGAACATTCTTTCAAACCGATTGCTTGGGACGCCAGAGGTCAGGTTGACATTCGCTCGATCATTATCTTTGTAGAGATGTTTACCGCTTATCTGAATCTTAGATATTCTTGTACGTTTTATTCTTTTAGAAGCAATAATTCTGTTAAAATGAAGATGAGCAGATTTCCGTGATTTCCCTTACTCTTTAAATTATATAGTGGCCCCTGAGCTTAGATCCATTTCACAATGTTTGATTAATTCCATATTTACGTTTAAAGAATGAAACTTACGGTACTTTGATATGAAATAGTTTTGTGATCTATTAAGGTGCGTACAAAGAAGTAGCGATCAGAAGGAAGATTTGTAATATCGTTGAAGGGGAATATAAAATAATTAAACTTTTTTTTTTTTTTTAAATCTAGCAAAAATGTCACTGATCGCTCAATTTAAAGAAACCTAAGAATACATATGCCCATAGAACCCTGTGAAATGGAATGTTATTTACTGTGCTACTACTAATGCATGCAAGTAGATGTTAAAAACTCACACACATCTCACCTGATTTGAGAGCACCGTGACCCTAGCTGTCTTACAAACATACAGGTGTATTTAGTATGTGTGTGTGTTTATATATAGATATGTATTGTATAAATAGGTAACGCAAACACGCAGTTTGTATGCCACATTCAGGTGCATCATATATAAAGGTTAAACAAACATGCAGGTATAGTATGTACCAGTGCTGCAGAATGAATCAGATACAGATAAAGCTTTTGACAAATAAACGTTTCAAATCATTTCCAAAATGAGATTCGCTTAGGACGCTGGCCAGTGTTTTTATCAATGAATAGAGCTCTTTATTTTCAGTGAAAAGGCATACTTGGCAATACAATAAAAAAGATAACATTTTATATTACTGTTCGCTTTGATAATAGCAAAAAATATATATATATATTTGTACGTAGATGCAAATAAATTTGTAACTGGAGATCACAGAATGATGAAGAGAATGCAAACAGGCAGTGTAGAGATTTAAGGAACATTCTTCATTTGCAGCCTTTTTTGAGAAGGGATTTGGAATGACACAAGCTTAGGCTATATGATACTTGTAGCATGGCAGTGATGGCTGCTCTAGATATTTATGAATGACATTTCCCATGAAACTCCGGCTGTGCTTCATGGAATATGTACTTTTAAAACAACAGGCTGGCTAAGCATTGTGGGGAATGTAGTGTGTACGGCCAAGAATCACTGCTAGATGGCTTACCTGGGAGAATCATAGGTTACCAGGTTAAAAAGAAAGCGTCAGTTTCCCCAGTGTATTTATAAACAAATGTTTCCATTTTACTTCGAAGTATTGGGCAGCATTTCTAAATAAACTCCACTTATCACTGTTTGCCTAACCTGCGCTGACTAGACGAAAAGTGTAGCTGTGGATAGTGTCAAATACAATTCGTGCCAATCATATTTGATTTCCATAACGTTCGTGTGGTGTATTTATAGAATTCTACTGGAACTTAAAATCCATCAGATAGAGTGTGAGGAATAAATAAAAGTGCAATGTGTTAATTAGAGGATACATTTGAAGAATACATTACATATTATATGGGCAGGAATATTGCAGAGTCCAGTTGTGGCATAATATAATGATAATAGCATATTTTTAACTCGGACATTAAGAATGTCACTAATTTCCAAGTATGTTCTGGGGTCTAGATGTAATTACTACCTAATGTAATGGGGTGTATATTATAGGATACATATCAGAGAGCCGTGAATTATGGGGAGATATTGCCATTGAGGGGTTCTAGAGAGGTTTAAGGATTGAGAGGCACTGTTTACCCTAATACAAGCTACAGCATGTACATTACATGGTTTCTAGGTCTAAGGTTAGTGTTACTTTTAGGGTTTAATAATTCATGTCCAAGTCTGTATGAGATTAGTGAGAACGGCACTCCCAGGTGGCATCTACCACCATGATTTCAGCAAGGGAGAGGGCTAGCTCCCACTAATTACAGACGTACCGCCTTATGATTAAAGATCCCGCATTGCATGGTGGCAGTCCTACTGGGAAATAAAGAAATTAATATGTTAGGGATTGAAAACCTGATCGGCCCCTTTAACTGATAGGCATATATATAACATAGTCCATATCCTACTGTATAAATATAGCACCATTTTTAGTTGATAATATGGCTTGCAATGAAATCCCTGAATGATCTCTCTAAATCTCTCAGTCACACATTAAGTAGCTAAGATAATTGAATGAATGATTATATAAGTAATGGACATGATTTGCTTATAGTTTTAACTATATCCTGCAGTACCTACACAAGGCTTAGCAAAGACAGATTATCCCTGGGGTAGTGGGAATGCTGTGAGTGTACTACTGATAAACTCTGACACTACATAACTAGGTATGATTGCTATATACAATAAAGAAGGAGTAATTCTTTCTCAATCTCTGTCCAAGCCACAGTGGTTTAAAAACTCATAGGGAACTTACAGCTCTTGTTAGGAAAGATCATCTCCCTTGAGTTAAAATCTGTTCTTACTAAACCAGTCTCATCTTAGGCGGAATGGACTGAAAGAGGAATCCAATTAGACTTTCATCTACATATCAAGACATGGTTATATATGCAATTACGTATATAGCGCCAACATATTCCGCAGAGCTGATATATATAGTCTGTGCTTTAAATGTTGTTTGAGTCCCCTGCTTGCGTTTGCCAGGTCTGTAAAGGCTGTAAGGAAATAAACTAACATTCAGGGTGAAGAATATAACTAGTATTAAGGGATAATTCATAATAAAAAGCCAGTTATGCTTGAAATAAAACCATGAAAACGACAAA
Organism: Pelobates fuscus; assembly: GCF_036172605.1. Lineage (NCBI taxonomy): Eukaryota > Metazoa > Chordata > Amphibia > Anura > Pelobatidae > Pelobates > Pelobates fuscus. Next base: position 107,348,179 of record NC_086328.1, on the reverse strand, counting down.
TTCAGAAGGCGATTGTCATTACATCATTGCTCATTACAGTGCCATTAGGTTACAGGGACAATCCAAGCACAATAAAAAGTGAAATTTATTGCAATTATTATGGCATGAGGAGGGACCCTGCCCCACAGCTAAGGCTGCCCCGTCACTGAGAGATCACAGTAGGAAGGTACTCAGAATAAGCAGAAAAGATGGGATTAATTCTCTTTTAGGAGTCACTAGGAGTATTTCAGTGAAAAATTGCTAACAAAAACCAGTGCGTGATTAGCCTATAAATTGACCCCAAGTCATATTCAATAATGCTTTAAAAGGAGCAGCTGCTCTGCAATAGAGGGAATGTTAAAATGTGGATGGGCAGTTTAAATTCAGGTGCAACATAAAACAGAACACATGTTTTAAAATGTAAAATAAAATAAGACAAATAAATGTTCCCTTTTAAAGTTAATATAAAGTAACATAGCGATCGGAAATTGCCATTCTTGGAATCTGCGTCACGGTGCCACCACCACGCCTTAATCCACGCTTCGATATTTAGTAAACAAGTTGTACAGGACTCTCAATGTGGACTTCAAATCACAGTTGACAATATCTGTGAAAAGAAGATAAACTTTTTTTTATATAGTAGAACATAATGTATAATGTCACATTAGAATGAATCTGTCTTATAGTGACATTTCCTAATATTTTGTCAAAAAAGAAAAACTTATATTGAGAATTTTAATATACAAAAAGAAATGAAAAAACAATCACAGATCATCCAATTTATCCCAACTCACTCCTGCCCTCCATTAGATTATAAACAGGCTGCACATACAGTCAGTGATTTGTAATGGACAGGACAGGACAGGACAGGTACCTTCCGGCCTTGGTTTAGGCTTTTCCAAACCTCCATCTTGCATAAGTTCAAATGAAAACGACACATTGACTACCTGTGATTAGAAAAAAGATCAGTTAATGAATTACATTTGTTTAACATTGCTAGAAGAAAAATAAAAGTAGGAATTGATGCACTAAACTCTGAATTGTAATACATTAGAACGTGAATTGCAAAATTTAGACCAAAATAGAAGAATATTTTGAATTCAGATATAGTCACGGTGTGGCTAATTTAGCTTGAATTTTACAATTCAGATTTAAATTTGGCTTTCAATTCTCTGTAATATGGTGTTTAGTGAATAAACTATATACACAGTTTTAAAAAGGATGCTTAACGGCTAACACGATCCTGACAAGGGATTATTTTACACCATAAAGGTTCTAGAACATTGTCTGACCTTCATGGCTTAATCACATAGGTGACTATGTATAACGTCATAAGTTTGAGACAAACAAAATATATAATAAATTATAAAAGATATATAAAAAAATAATTACTGTTAATTACAAATGGGAAGAAAAACTAAATGTTAACACCTTTGATCCTCAAAATATTGTTTTGTGATTATATATTCTGTATCTAAAATGGACCATGAAATAACTCATGGAATAACTCAATAACACCCAAAGTCTTACAGTAATCTCAGTATAAGACATGGGGTCCCAACAGGAATTTCTTTCAATAAATTGAAATAAATAAATCTAGTTATTATTATTATATCTAGCAAACTGGTGTAATGTGTGTAATAAAACAAAATATGACCATGTAGTGCTAACATTGCACTTATAAGGAGGACTCCAAGTCTGGTACTGTGGTACAGCAGCCCAATTCAGGACTTTCCCCACCAAATCTTTGACCGTTGGGAGGTTGTTGTTTTTTGTAAATTTGCGGTTTGGTTTGGTCAATTTAGATGGTAATGTCGGGGTTATTAAAAGTAATGAGGGCAGGTATGTTTCATATCTGGCTGCGCTGTGGGTGGGTATATCTCATAACCTCATGGAAGCAGTAAGGAGGAACTAACACTAGCATAGGTCACACGTGTTATCTCTGTGGGAAACATGCAAATATCACACACAAACAGTTCACCCCGCGGGATTCATCTACTCAGTACAAGTGAAATGCGCTGAGTATAGAAAATACAATATTATCACTGCAGGGCCAGGGTATCCAATTGCATTAAACTGCTCACATCATTCTCAGCCAGGAGAGCTCAAACAACTTGTCAACTGTAAGCCACTAAATAGTTGGTTGAGTTTCAGGTAAGCTGCTCCTGACACAGTGAGTGACAAACTGAGGCTGGTGTAAAATGTGCATATCTTAACCAATCCCAACGCAGGGTAATCCAGGAATTTACCTTCTGTTCGAAGCTGTCTGGAGTCAAGAAGAAATTATACAGGGGTACAAAGTAGCCCTCCAGTAGCCCCATCAAAAGCACGAGGTACACTCCGTCTGCAAACTGTAACAAAGAGAGATTTGTCCGTTGATTAACACCGTAAGACAAATGCCGCCCATCTCTATGGTAAGTAACACTACATGGAAACTGCTCTTGTCTCTACGTTAACTACATGATAATACCGCCTGCATCTATGCTAACTACTGCTGGATGCCACTAGCACCTATCTCTATGGCAACTACCACTGGATGCCACTACATTCTGTATCTATGGAAACTACCGCTGGATGCAGTTACTGCTGGTCTCCAGGGTAACTACCTCTGAATGCCTCTACCAACTGTCTCCAGGGTAACTCTAACTTTCCTATTCTTAATTGCAATACTGTGTGTCTTTATGGACACTATAGCTACATAATATATACAAGAAAGCTTGACAGGGGTGAATAAACAAACAGGGAACCTAATTATGACCTCTAAGGATCTTACCTGAGTCTCCAGCTCTGTCACCTCCAAATTCAGCTTATTCAGATGCTTGTTAACAAATGTGATCAGAGTCTAGAGAAAAACCGAGAAGAAATAGTAAATACCATGGTCTGGAGTAAACAGTCTGCGCAATGGGCGGGTGTAAGTGATAAAGACAGAACGTTCTCAGAATTCATTTTTATTTACACATAAAGCGGATGTACAGTAATGTAAAGTAAGTAAAGAAAACTGAAAAAGCCACTGGGCTTCACTTCCTAAAAATAGTACAAGACTGAAAGATGACCCATCCAAGGAAGCCGGAGCGTGTTAGGGAGGAGGAATGAAAAAGAGATTTCTCAAAAATACATCATAGATTTAATGCAGCATCAGAATACTAATGCTGAAAAGTCGCTTATTAAAGCTATTCCTTCATCAAAGCTCCTGACTGTGTGAAATGTTGCACAATATAGTAAGCTGGCAGTTGTTTAGATACATTAAATAAGTACAGCAAAGACCAAAATATAAACAAATGACACAGTTACTATTGAGATTCGTAAGGAAATGATCAAACCTTTTTCACCACATTGAGTTTGTCTGGAGCGTGATCAAAGAGAGTGTCAAATGCATCTCGCTCTAAACATGAAAAAAAAAAAGACAAAATTAATTTTACATCTGTCATAAAATAATAGTTTAATGTTGTCATTGATCATGACAGGGCTACGCTCACCTGTTCTCATGCAGGATACATAGTAAAATAATGTGAACTCATTAAGGGGTCATTTCTATGAAAAAGTTAGTAGGGGGAAAGTAACTTGTCCAAAAAGCTCATTATTACCTGAAGAAAATGTACCATAACTGCAACAAAATGAACTTCTACATTTAAAGGGACACTATAGTCACCTGAACAACTACAGCTTAATGTATGAGATCTATAGCTCCCTGCAGGCAATCTAATGTAAACACTGTATTTTCAGAGAAAATACAGTGTTTACATTGATTGATAGGAATACCTCCAGTGGCCGTCACTCAGACGGCCACCAGAGGGACTTCCTATCATGCAGGGCCCTAAAAAGGCCCTGTACACGTCAGGGGTATTAAAATACGTCTGACGTGTGCAAGAGAGAAGGCACTGTGTGCGCGCCTTCTCTCTCCAGCCTGTCAGCAGAGGAGGGGGGCGGGCAAAGACCGCGAGCTGAGCTGTCAGTCAGCTCAGCTCGCAGCCCTCAGGACTTCATAGGGCAGCATGCCGCCCTATGAAGTATGTGTGCATGCGCGGCAAAGCCGCGCGTGCGCACAAGGGAGCAATGACGCTTCTGAATGGAAGCGTTTGATTGCTCCCTGCTCGTGCCCGCCTATTTCGTAATTTTTACGAAATAGTGGCCGCGGCTTCACGAGGCTAAATCTATAGTTATTCTTTTTATTAGTATTGGTGCAGACTATGCCAAAAACACAAATTATTGGATTGGGCACTGGTATGAGGCCTAAATAAAATTTTATTGGATAGGATATTACAATGGTTCAGCTCAAAATTAGACTTTATCAAGACGAAATCTTGTTGTTTCTTATCAAATTAAATTTGCCTTGGACTTTATACCAGTCCAATGTTTTTACTATTGATCCTGGGAGTGTGATCGCGTCTGGGCGGGAGGCATGGTACAGATCCTTCTTATGTGTGCTTATCTCTTTCTATGCCAAAGAGAAGCACATTTTAGACCTTTGAAATGGGCTCTGTTACGCAGACTCATTGAGATTTCTTTCTGTTTATCTTGCAGTTTTAGAAATAGCACCTTCACTTCTACATCCCTCCAGACCTGTTTCAAACTGTAATAAAGTGTGATGTTATTAGCTTACCGTGTCTTCCTGACAAGGCCCTAAAATAAAGAGAAGATAAACATGAGAGATAGAATGTTACAGGGTTATGATCAGAGAATTAAGGACATTTTAATACAACAACAACCCAGGAAGATTCCAATGTATAGTATTGCTGTCATTTTAACTCTTCTTTAACAGAATAAAACATTTTAAAAATAATATAATCTTGAAAATATCAGGAAGTATTACTTTACTGAGAGGGTAGTGGATGCATGGAATAGCCTTCCAGCTGAAGTGGTAGAGGTTAACACAGTAAAGGAGTTTAAGCATGCGTGGGATAGACATAAGGCTATCCTAACTATAAGATAAGGCCAGGGACTAATGAAAGTATTTAGAAAATTGGGCAGACTAGATGGGACGAATGGTATCATCTGCCGTCACATTATTTATTTCTATATTTTTACAAGTCTTTCAGGAAAAAAAGCTATATAAAAAGTCATAAGATATTTTTATGTAATGTGTCTGTACCCATAATGCACCACACGCAATATATAATGCAAAGTGTGTGTCTTATCTCTCAGCATACAATATACATCAAAGGCAATGTGGTGTAACCGAAAACCTTTAGTATATTTAAGTGCTATCAATGAACTGGCTTATGATTTAACTACCAGGTTACAAGCTATAACTCCGGCTCTTTACAGTCTTCTTCTGCATTATATAACACCTGCAGGAAAGAGGTATTTAAAAACATGGCTGTAATACATGGCGTGTTATCGTACAGTTCTGGTCTAAAGATTCTCAAATAGAGGTGTTTCTTAAAGTGTCACTTTCACTTTTTAGTATTTCACAAAGAATCTTTATGAAATACTCATGCTGACTGCGTTGGAAATGTAATGAAATTCCAACACAATTCTAAAAATACTACTACTTTGTCCTACGGGCAAGCCTGAGATTGAAAAAAGTGTAAACTTTTGTCCAATCCCAGGAGCCATCACAAATGACAGCTGTGGGATTCAGGTTTCGTCTTGCTCATCACAAGACATGATCTATTGAGGCTCCTGTGGGATTCTCCATAGACCTCAGTGTTTTGCTCTTGTGCATGTGCAAGAGTACATTACTAATGCAGCTCCTGGTAAATGAAATACCAGGAGCCAAATAAAGTCTACAGGAAGAAGATAGCATCAGGTAAGTACACCTACCTTCCACTACACCCCATGGCCACAGAAACCTAAATGGAAATGTAATCTTCACCTTGCATATTTTGACAGAATCTCTTTAAATTCCATTTACAGTCTTGATTAGTCCTCTAATGGTAAAGTATAACGGATTGCTCCAATTAGTAAAATGGCAGAGCTTTTCTAAATTAGCCCGTTTTTGTCTAAATTTTACAATTGAATTTTCAGTTTACTACATTTTGCAGTTTAGTATACATCCACCCTTTCACCGAGCCGCTCCTAGGAGATTTTACAGACACATAATATTACACATCAGATGCTACACAGGGAAGGAGGTGGATACGTGGGCTGTGAATGATTTAACATGTAGGGATAACACTCTCCTCTGGCTGTCATTTAACAGAAACCCTGAAATTGCATTTTATCATATATATCTGGCTGAAGCGTCATATTCCCTGCTCCGGGAACTCGTTAATATCAGTAATCAGATCGCATTTCTCACTAACATATGGCTCCCATTATAGAACTGTTGGCAACAGCACTGATCACATACTCCGTATCCCCCGTGATCTCCTCCTGGATTTGGCGAGACTGCAGCATCCCATCCAGCTTCTGAAATCATACAAACCAACACACCAAAGGTGAACATTTTAAATTAAAAAGATTTTTAATTATTGTTAACAGGTTTTCTTCTGGCTACTAAATTCAGTTAATAATAAAGTCGTGTAGATATTATGTAACGTTTGTAGGGTTGTAATAAACGTAATTGTCACCATATACTGTTACTTATGGTTATAATATGATTCTTGCTAAAATCGGTCATTATTCACATGGAATTCTATAAATTTTTAGTACTTTACCATAATGCACTGAGAGGACATTTTCGAGTGCTAACTTTAAAATACAGGATACAGCTGGCATACCAAAAAATAAAGAAAATATGTTGCACTATAAAAAAAACATAATATATCTAGCAAATTTGTCAAAACTATTCTTTAGCCAAGCTGTCATCTCAAACATGACTTGATCTCAATTTATAGAAAGTAATAGTTAACCTATACATGGTGCTGGTCAAACTGTTGGAAATGTATACGCAAAAAGTTATTTCACTCAAATTATTTTGACCTCCACAATCATTACTGCTAAGCTGTTGGTATAAAAAGCATCTCTCAACTCATAGTGGGCCTTGTAATTGTGGGATCTCACACTCCTCTTCAGAAAAAGACTTATACGATAGAAATATTAATATTCATTGGGCAGTTGATATTGCTGAAGACAAAAATACCAAATACCTGAACAACCACAACTTGTATGGAGACGTGATCTGGAAGGCGGATGGGAGCCCGGAAGTATTGGGAGAGGGCTACTAGGAGATGCAGGATGGCCACCACTGACTTGGCATGAACAGCTGGAGCCGAAACAGAATTAACTGTATTAGAACACACCATAATGGACACTTTCACTACATACATGTTACCCCGAGGAACCTGACAAGCTAACTAGACGTTTTATAGTGTGCAGCGTTCGTGGCCATGGAGTGTACCCTAAACTGAGACGCCACATTCCCTGCATCACACTCACAGTCAACGTTCCACTTGACGCCACGGGGCGGAAGTTTCAGTGTCTCGTTGATCTTTTCCAGCACAGTTTGCAGCTTCTGCTTCTGAGCTATTTCCGACTGCGTGACTTCAGCGACATTGAGTTTCTGGCCCTCGAGCTTCTCTGCATTACAGAAGAAAGCACAGGATTTTAACACATTACTTCCACCTTTCCATTTCAAGCACTGAAAGAAAGGACGTGAGGCACACAAGTACTCCCAGATTTAAAGACTCACAAGGAATAAAAGATACTGAACACCCACACAAGGTTGAAGGGTGATGTCTACACACATAATTGTGCTCACAGGATCAAAGTGCACGGCTGTTTTCGTGTGTGTTCACTTATTTTCTTGCCGTGCTTTTCATAAGCCGCCCTGTTGTGTGCGGCCGCTTGAATGGATATCTATGTGATCTGATTAACATAGGATGATGGAAATCATACAAAAGCCCTCGTTATTATAATAAACTATTGAAATGCACGGCATAGAAGAAGCCAGCTATAATAAAAGAGTTATTACAGAGCCAGCACGGCATCTATACGTGTGAAGGCTTATTGGTGTCAATCACAAGCAGCTGGGCACAAGTGGAGGACACGAAGATCAAAAGAACAGAAAATGATACTTAGTACATTAATCTCCATTTCACATTGGAAATCAATGCTCCTCATATTAAGGATGGACAAGGTCAGCAGGTTTGGACGATGTGCTTAAAGAACCGAGCGTTTCCTACCTCACTAAGGAAATGACAAATGGACGTATCTGGCGTGATCAGCGTTTACAGCTAAGGTCAGATACAGGTCACTAGCGCCAATCGAGAATGACTGATCTGATATAGTTACTGGTAACTTTAATAACACACAGTAATGTCTTAAATCCATCTAGAGGCATTGTAATAGTGATAGAATAAATTGTGGCATACACAAACACGTGCACACGTACACTTCATGAACAACACTGACTCTTTTGGAAATACTTAAATGTATTGGGTAAAACCAGACAATCATACATTCAAAGAGGAAATGTCAGGAGTGCTGCACACAATCGCTGTAATACACACAAATATCCATTTACTGATAATAAAGAGATAAACTAGGAGGGTGAAGCTACATGTCTGTTTTGCATGTGTGCTTTACCCTTACATGAAAAAAAGCTTTTTTAATATTTTCGCAAGTTGTTAAATAGTTAGACGGCTTTAATGTGCCAAAAGTTCAAGAATAAAGAAAGAACCTGAGAATCGGATATCACATTTATGGAATTGGAGCATAAATATAGATGGAAGAAAAATAATACCGCAATTTCAGACTTAAAGGAACACTCCACTGAAATTTTATTTAGAAAGGAGGAAGGCAGGTGCGCTCTAGGCCAGCTCTGAAGAGCTAACAGAAGCTCAAGAAAACCTCCCTGGCTGTCTGAGACAGAGCAATTAGAGCATTCACTAACAGAATAATACACCTTTAATACATACAGGCTCACAGACCAAGGAAATATCCACCAGCTTGTATACAAACTAATATTCATACACACATACACAAATTTAACGCATTAGATCACCTGCATGCATTTTGCTGCTAATTAATAAACTTATACGGATATATGGATATAGAGAGATCTCTGGGTATGAGATGAAGAATCACTGTATACATTCTGCAGAGTATGGCAGCATTCAAATTATAGCTCAGTACACACTGCGGTATAATGCTTTGCATCTGTACCCAGCGGCCCTCTGTTAGTATTTTTTTTAATGTATTTACCAAAAAGTTTCTGTAAAACCTGCCCATCATACAGGTCCTCAGCCAGGTCTTTCACAATAATCCTCTCTCCGACCAGAACATCATTAATCCAGTCGATTAGGACCTGGAAAGAAACGAAAAGTTTGTTAAAGAAATATTTTCGTCCAAAGAGACCCCTGAATTTGACGAAATCATGTGTACACAATACAATTTGCAGACTTAGTACACAGAGCCCTGATATCCCTGCAGACACAGAACACTCATACTACACTATAGAAATCTTGCATACTCACAGATACTCTGAGGGCTAAACAAACAAACAATACAGGTGAAACTAAATATAAATAAGTATATTAGGCGCTTCAGTGGTGACAAACTGGCACACTTTTAACAGGTGCACATGCCGCTCCCCACTTAGGCGCTCCCACAAAACCAACAAATAAATAAACAATTAGGTGCGCTAAGTGACAAACACAAAATGAAATCACCACACAAAAGAAATACATATATAGGTATATACTTCCCTTATAGAGCTTCAGGAGGATCTGAATTATAAATCCATGCAAAATGCTGAAGCAGATTAATCTTGCTGTGTTGGATGTAGGTCATGTGGTTGGGCTTGATTCTAGATCTTATCTCCACTGATATATCACATTCTACGCTATGTTTGTTTTCTGTATTTGTATGTAGCTACATCTGCTTCAGCACTTTGCATGTCTTTTTAATTTGTATACTCCTGAAAGTCTATAAGGAGAAGTATATACCTATATTATATGTTTTGTTGTTTTGTTTTTTTTGTGGTGATTTAATTTTGAGTGGGCAGCTTACTAGCCTTTGCAGTGGCAGACTGACATTATAATGCAACGTGTAAAGTGCTAAGAAAACCTGTTAACTCTATAGAAATAACATTTATACAGAAGGGTCTCAAAACAACATGTTAATAATGAATTCATTTACAGACTGGACAGCCCGTTAAACAATAAACATTAAATAAAGATCAGTTACCCGTGGACAGCAAAGCATGAATTCCCTAGCTAGATGTAAAAATGACATTGATTAGAGGTAATTAGGGACAGGTGACAATGTTAAATACAGAAGGATCAATTGATTGGGTGATTTCTGTATTATTAACCCCTGACAAATGATTGTTCTATTTCCTATGGCCCCATATGTATTGAGCTGTAATTAGTATACAGGAGGGGTGGGGGTTACAGGCTACGGAGGAGCTAATTGCTGATCCCAAATATAAGACTTTATACTGAACATATTAATTGTTCCGAAATCGCGACTTCCCATTCAGTATAATATATTACTATGTTGGTGGAAAGCGGGGCCAGGGGTACTAAGTCAAGAATATTCACTAAATAATTAACTGAAAAGAAGATTGCAAAATTTTGGGAAAAGTAGCCGATTCAGAAAAGTTCTTCAGTCGAGCTATAGTCACAACTTGGCTCTTTAAGCCTAAACTTTACAGTTTGAATGCACTACATCAATGCACTACAATTCAGCTGCTTTGTAAATAAGCTCCTTGTTGTTGAGGTGATGGGAGGTAATGTGCGTTACCTTCATTAGGTCTTGTAATCGAGGATCACTTCTTGAATACGGATCAATCATGGTTCTGACTTCATTTTCCTCTTCAAAGAAAAGAAAAATTCTGTTAGTAATAAGAAAATCATTCAGCTGAGTTTTATTGGGATTGTGACTTACCAAGCATGGTATCCTCCGGGTCCAGCTCGAAGGGGATTGGATTGAGAGGTAAATTGATGGCATTGATCCCTTCCTCCTGCAGTTCAGACACTAGGAGAGAGAAAGAATTATTTGGTTCTATGTGAATGGCCTAATACACAGAGTAAGAGTGAACGCATGCATGACACGAACACGAATCAAGAATGTCAGTGGATACATTAAATCTTCCCTGTGTCCAATTCCCAAATTAAAGAGCCAGGCAATAGCATTAAAAAATAGATAGAGCTTCCACTTATACTCACATATTTGTATAAAATAAATAAATAAAACACAGTATAAAACAAACTCGCTATTTTTAATGTTCCTTGTCTGTACCATACACAAAGTCAGGAAACTGAACATCAAAATAAACTTAATTAAGCGGTAGAAATTCAGATTTAAATGAAAGTATTTGGTTTTCAGGAAACGATTCTAAACGATAACACAACATAATTACATTTTGTTATCTGCTAAAATGCAAAGCAGATCTCTTTACCTTTAACGCAGATAGACTGCCAGAAAGGTCCCATTATATGGGCCGAGGACTCCAAAGATTCTGTAATATGCCTGGCATTTTTAGGCCGCAGACACATGCTTGCCCAGCGGCAAGCTAAACACACAATCCGTCGCACAAACAAACCCTTTTCAAAGTGGCAACATCAGCAACGTGTGTAGAATTATCCCCATGATAGTAATATAATGAAACAATTAGAGTGAATTTAAAAGTGACTTTGAAAACACAGGTAGACATACTATAGAAACAGCAGCGATGCGGGAAAGCACATTACAGACGCTTGGCTTGAGAGAGAACGCAGTTTGTAAATGTTATCTTGGCAGTAATTCGATTTCCTGTGTCTCTTTAAATGTAATAGTATGTATTTATTGCCACAAAACAGAACATGATACGTTAATTTACATTATGATACGTACAATGTAAAACCCACCGGGGAATGGATAGGGATCGAATCAAATTTCCACTTATGGCATTGTTGTTTTACTGCACAAATGATATTAGGAACACATATTTATTGTGTATCTAGAATAACAACAGTAAAAACGGTTTAAGTGCCCTGGATGAAAATGGCAGACCCTGTTTTGGCAAGTCAGGGAATCTCAGTGCAGTGTGTCTAAGGTCTTTACACTGCAAAACATGATCCCATTGATTGCACTGAAAGGAATAACTACCTGAATTCTAAGAATGTAATAGTCTTTGCAGACTCTCACAAATTGCAACACAGCTTGTGAAAGTGAAGGAGATTAGCCAGTATGGAGTGGTATCTCCATATAAAACCCGTTACTGGCAGTGTCATTGTGTCAAGTATTACACACTCTTTTAGCAGTGCCAGTGTCTCTATATAACCATCCATCCAGGGAGCACGCCCTGCACCCTAATCCAACCAGGGAGCACGCCCTGCACCCGAATCCATCTAGGGAACACAATCCATCCACTCCAATCCATCCAGGGAGCACCCTCTGCACCCTAATCCATCCAGGGAGCACGCCCTGTACCCTAATCCATCCAGGAAACAACCCCTCCACTCTAATCCATCCAAGGAGCAGTCCTTTCACTTTGATCCATCCAAGGATCACGCCCTACACCCTAATCCATCCAGTGAACACTCCCTCCGCTCTAATTCATCCAGGTAGCACTAGTAGACTGCCGACTTTGTTTTACAAATTTGTGGTGTAGTGTAGTGGTGGGAGTAGAAACCCTTTACAGTCCCTCTCAAACATCCAGATCTATACATGTGTTTCTCTGCAGGTTGAGGGCCAGCTTAGGAGCAAAACGGGAGTGAGGGTTAGAGGAATCAAGCTTGGTATACACATTGATAGGAGAAAATGGGTTAAACTTGCCGTCACAGGACCCCGCTAATCCCACTAACGGCTTCTGTGTTTAAAACCCCAAATCCCTATTTGAAGTATTTTCTGGAACACATATCAGTAATGAGTTAAAGGGACATCATCCACTCCAATTAATCCTTTACTTAATGGAGATAACACATTCACGATATGTATGCAGACACGTATATGCAAACAACACCTCAAATGTAAACATTATTTGCTATTAATTCCCAACAACATCTAAAAAGTCTAGAAATTACTTATTTCACCCTGAGAATCCTAATCACGGGCTTCAATGGGAGTGCTGTGCATATCCCTACAGAAGGTTTATGGCATACATTTCCAAATACTATCATGAGTGAAACTACCACGGTTTATAAAATATCTTTATTCATGCTTTTTCGCCACAAATGATGTTTTTTTAGAGCCCACATGACATGCGTTACACTGTGTGGAGGGCAGTCTGCCCTTATGAAGTCATTCTCCAAGCTGGGGAGGGCACTAAGTCACAGTGGTGTTACCATTGGATGGAATATAATTAAATCATAATAAACTAGCACCTCTGACGGCTAACAGAACTTGGTGTCACTCTATAGGAAGTAATCATTTCATCTACCTGCATCCAAATCGATGGCAAATGCACGAATAAAAAAAATATAAATTTACCGGTACTTCTACTTTGCTGTCAGCACAACTGACAAGTGGACTGGGGGGCTCATTCACTAAATAGGGAGTCACAGATTTGAACCTAAAACAGCCGATCTGTAAAAATAGCCCAACTGGTATTTTCCCTCAAATTCAGCTATTTTGGCTTTGTAAGTTCTTTACAACTATTAGTTTAGCGAATAAATCACATTATGTCACCAATAATGTCAGAGGATATCCAACACAGGCCCTCCACTTGTGGATGGACTGCAATACCTATTATCCTCTACTGATACCTGTATCCCCTGGAGATGATGGCAGGTGTCAAATAAAACCAGTTGAAGGGCCAGGAATGAGGTGTACCCCAAAACGATTGCCATCAGTGTGCAGTAATGAAGTATATTGTCTCCTACCTTTAGAACACAGCGCCCCGCAGCCCATTGTACCCACGCCAAGTCACTGTCATGTTTCCTGGCACATTAAATTTAAAGCGTCCTCTGTAAAGGCCTCTCGGCAGCAGCAGCCCTGCAGATATTCTCAGCAAGACATCAGCACATTGCACAGCCCACTTGCTGGCTACGCAAACACTGGCTGACTGCAGATATAATTCAATATGGAGCCACAGGAGACTTGGTGACTGTCTGCAATCTAGCACAGTCTTTCGAACCTCAAAAAACTGCAGCCTGATCACTGTGATCTCGGTGCCCCCAGCTCTATCGGCGCAGTCACTGAGAGCAGCATTTGGCGCAGCCGGCGAGAAAATCCATCATGCACACAGATCAATGCCTGCTACCTAATGTCGGAGATAATTCACTATTCACATCTCCCAAGCCGCTCAGCATGTTACGGTACAAATAGTCATAGCAATAGCAGAGTACAGACCGCTGTAACGTCAGTGGGACCATCAGCAGGATTCTGAAAGGAGAACTATCAGCAATCACTACTGGGCATAAACGGCAGGATATCTTGATTTCTTTTCTTTTGTACAATTTTTTTTTTTTTTTTTTAAACCAAATCAACATCAACATATAAATCAATCTATAGTCTTAATTTACCGTTGGCTGTGTTTCGCAAAGTAGGTGTCAATTTGCATGGTTGGCATCTAGTAATTGGAGTAATACAAAGTATGCAAAGTTATGAAAGCATTTTATAAAAAGGCTATGATTTAAAGGAATGACCCCTTAAACAGAGCGGTAAGTATTTACAGAAAACCTGTAATTAACAAACTCCTGTAAGTAGGTATAGATGGACACATAGTGCTTGTAAAATGTTCAAAATATGTAACGATTCAAAGGTCAAGTCACCTACAGATCTTTATCCTCCAAGATGGCATCCACAAATGGGCTCAATCATTCAAGGCTCCCACACACATTAGGTGCGCTATGTAGGTTAGGTTACAGTTCTACTAGGTGGGATTATATTATTAAAGGGATACTCTAGGCCAGTGATGGCGAACCTTTTTGAGCCCGAGTGCCCAAACCGCAATACATGCCAACTTTTTTTCCTCAATGTGCCAACACGGCAATTAAACCTGAATACTGAGGTTTAAGTTTAGAAAAAACAACTCGTACAGTTGTCCGAACTAATTAACATCTTTTGTTTTAAAAGAAGAACACAACAGAGAGTTCAATTATACAAATTTTAAATAATGATATAAATAGATAAAATTAAGCTTATATTTATTAGTATCTCCAACAAATGGAATACATACACACAGACTGCTGAATACATTCACACCCACTGCTTAATACATACACACCGACACACAGACTGACTGCTAAATACACACAGTCCGCTAAATACACACACACAAACATACACACCGTCCGCTGAATACACACACAAACACTGCTGAGTACACACACACACACACACAGACTGCTGAGTACACACACACACACAGACTGCTGAGTACATACACACGGTCTGCTGAATACACACACACGGTCTGCTGAATACACACACATAGTCTGCTGAATACACACACACAGTCTGCTGAATACACACACACACACTGCTGAATACATAAAGACTGCTGAATACACACACATATACTGCATTTAGGGGTGCAGTTTATGTGTTTGTGTGTAAGGGTGTGTGTAAGGGGAGTGCTGTGTGTGTGGTGTTGTGTGAGGGGTGCTGTGAGTGTGGGGGGGGGGGGGGTAAGGGTGCTGTGTGTGGTGGGGGGTAGGGGTGCTGTGTGTGGGGGGGATTAGGGGTGAAGATACATTTAAAAAAAGTATATTAAATCAGTATTTCCCCTCTCCCTTCTTCTTACCTTTGGTGAAAGGGGGGGGGGGGGAGACACAGCCATCCCTGGTGGTCCGGAGGTGGTAACTATGTAGGACAGGTCCTGCAGCTCCCTTGTCCTCCCGTGCGATGCTGTGTGGAGCGTTGCCATGGTAACGCGTGGCAACGCTCCACACAGATTGCTCGCGGGAGGACAGGAGAGCTGCTTCCGAGATCCCTCCCTCTGCTTCCGGTCCTCCCGACAAGAAAGCAGAGTAGGCACCTGCCGTTTTGGGCAGACAGGTGCCTACTCTGCATTGATGGCGAACCTATGGCCACGTGCCCACAGAGAGGGCCCGGCGTGCCACCTGTGGCATGCGTGCCATAGGTTCGCCATCACTGCTCTAGGCTACCACACACGTTAAATGCACTGTGTAGGTTAGGTTAAAGTTTTACTAGGCGGGTTTATATTATTAAAGGGACACTCCAGGCTCCCACACACGTTAGGTGCACTGGGTAGGTTAGGTTACAGTTAGTTATACTAGGTGGGTTTATATTACTAAAGATACCCTCCAGGCGACCATGTTAGGTGCACTGTGTAGGTTACTTTACAGTTGGTTATACTGGGTGGGTTTATATTATTAAAGGGACACTCCAGGTCCCCACACACGTTAGGTACACTGTGTAGGTTAGGTTACAGTTAGTTATATTGGATGAGTTTATAATATTAAAGGAGCACTATAGTGCCAGGTCCCCCCCCCCCCCCCCCCCCATTGGGCTGAAGAGATTAAAACTCCTTCAGCCACTTACCTTAATCCAGCGCCAGGCTCCCTCTGCGCTGGTGACCTCTCCTCCCCCTGCTCACGTCAGCTCCGGGAGACAGCCACTAGAGGCTGGATTAACCCTCAATGTAAACATAGCAGTTTCTCTGAAGTTAAAGTTAGGTTAAAGTTAGTTATACAGGATGGGTTAGTTACACCGGTGTAGGTTAGGTTAAAGTTTTACTGGGCAGGTTTATATTATTAAAGGGACACTCCAGGCTCCCACACACATTAGATGCACTGTGTAGGTTAGGTTATAATTAGTTATACTGGGTGGGTTTATATTATGAAAGGGAAACTCCAGGCTCCCACACACATTAGATGCACTGTATAGGTTAGGTTATAATTAGTTATACTGGGTGCGTTTTAAATTATGAAAGGGACACTCCAGGCTCCCACACACATTAGGTACACTGTGTAGGTTAGGTTATGATTAGTTATACTGGATGGGTTTATATTATGAAAGGGACACTCCAGGCTCCCCCACACGTTAGGTGCACTGGGTAGGTTAGGTAACAGTTATACTGGGTTGGTTTATATTATTAAAGGGACACTCCAGACCCCCACACATATTAAGTGCGCTGTGTAGGTTAAGTTACAGTGATTTATACTGGGTCGGTATATCATAATTGCCTAAGTCTCTTCCTGGTCTGGTAAAAGTTCATTTTAGACATAGCAAAATGTGGGGATTTGTTTTAAATTCTAAAACTGCAAATGAGAGTAAGTTTTGATCCCATTGTACAGCGCTACGGAATCTGATGGCGCTATATAAATAATAAAATAATAATAATAATGACCTTGTTTTGCTATCTAATGTATTAAAAAAGAGTAATTTTTAGCATCATGTTTCATTACATGCCACTAATTTTAATGCAATATCAAAATGTAGGATTAAAAAAGAAAAACGAAAAACAATATGTCAAACCCATCTGTAAGCGTCCTTGTAATGTTTTTTTTTTTGTTTTTGTCTGAAGGGTCCAGTTTAAAATATCAGGACACACAGAATCTGACATATGAAAACTCCAGCTGTATTCTCAGAATGCACCAGTATCGCATCAGTAACGAGTTTAAAAGAAACAGACGGCTACATCTATCAAAAGAACTAAATATTAGCCGTCACATTAGCTCATGTAACAAATAAATAGGATGAATGGACAGGACGATGCATGCTTAAAAGGTTTTTGCTGCACAAAGGAGAAAATGTAATTAGTGCTTTTATTCTCAATCAGTGTCATTGCCAATTAGGTAATGCCTGCCCGGAAAAAATACACACCGTGCTGCCGGTCTCACCGAGGCACTTAGCAGTTATCACTGAATTTGGAAAAGGACAAACGGCGATGTAGCAGAAATTCCACATTTTTCTCTTAACCTCAAATATCATATGTATGTATATCTCCATAACTCAGCAGCTTGTGAACGCAACGGTTTAAAGCGTATAAACGTGATTCTAGACGGTGTATCTTCTCCTGCGACCAATCAGTAAGGTTTCATCGTTGGTTTGCTGAAGTATACACTCTCTTAAATGTATCTTAATATACTACGGCACGGAATTAAATGTGTCTTATTATACTACAATGTAGAATTAAATATTTAATTATACTGCATTGCAGAAGTCAACGTATTTTATTAAGATATTTTGGGTTACTGATCTACTCTATGAATCGTGTCAAAAGAAATTACAAATAAACATCTGGTTTTCTGGAACCAGTGGCTTAAATATTTTGATCCATAAATATACCAGCCCCTTTACACATGTATTTATTATCCATGTAGAATAAGCAACCACAGTTTCTGATGTAACTTTTTTAATTTTATTTTCAGGAATTTTTTTTTTTTTTTTTTTATAATATCCTCTTGCATTCACAAACTAGACTAGCCAAAAAGTCAAATGTCACAACAAAATAGTATCCTTGTCTTGTTTTTAACTAATCTGCCTTTCATCTCCAGAAATGAAAAGGAACGAAACATTCAATCCCTTATTTAGTACTTGTATAAACTGTACACAAAATTAAAATTTTCAGGAGGTGATATTTAAAGTGGCATCCAAGCATTATGTTGTGGTTAGTGGTTTTGGAGGGAGCCACACCCCAATTTCTTAGTAATGGGGTAAGCTGTTTTACCTGGGTCCCTCCTGTTCTAATAATGTGCTACAAAAGCCGGATGCCGGGGCTACCTCCATTCATTGGCTGAGAGTGTCAGCTGACCGCTCTCAGCCAATGAATGCAATTCCGGGCTGGCTGATGAGACCTCAAAGACGCTGGAGGTGGAGTTACATCTCCCACAGCGGAATATGTGCAGTGTTTTAAAGTGAACCACAGCACATAAAGACTTTAGGCACCATGACCACTTAAAACCACTGAATGGCCATGACGCTTTGAGTAACACTTTAATATTTTGTTATATATTTAAAGGACCACTATAGTCAGCCAGACCACTTCAGCTCAATTAAGTGGTCTGGGTGCCATGTTCCCCAAGTTTTAACCCTGCAGCTGTAAACATAGCAGTGTGTTTACATTGCAGGGTTAATCCAGCCTCTAGTGGCTGTCTTCCTGATGCGAAAATCGCATTGAGCACGCAGAACGTCCATAGGAAAGCATTGAGGCTCTGGTCGCGCATGCGCATTCGGCACCACTCGGGAGCTGACGTCGGAGGGGGAGGAGAGGTCACCAGCACCGAGGGAGTCCAGCGCTGGATACAGGTAAGTGGCTGAAGGGGTTTTAACCTCTTTAGCCCAGCGGGAGGGGGAGACCTAAGGACTATATAGCGCCAGGAAAATGAGTTTGTTTTCCTGGCACTATAGTGGTCCTTTAACTTTTTACAGAATTCCAAACTCTCAGATGACGATAACAGAATTAGCAAATATACATTTTAAACTGGCACATAGATGGCATTATTCTCCCGAAACCCTATTTAAATTTGGGGTCACTGAAAATTCACGTTGCTGGCGATGTAAAGAAGATCAGGTTAACCTACTTCACATGTGGTGGTCCTGTGGAAATATTAAGAATCTGTAGTCCAGAGTCTTTTCTTTAATTTCCGATCTAACAGGGACTTTAGTTCCGGTAACCCCAGAAAAAGCGCTGTTCCACTTTGACTAGGGTCCATCTGTCATCCCTATATTGATAATCGCTAGATATTGGAAGGATGCGGAACTTCCTGATTGGTTTAAAGTTAAAAATCAGATAGCAGGGGGGCGGGGCCGGGCCGCCGACCTGAACGGTTGCAAGTCAGAGCGGCTCCGGCCAAACACAACGGAAAACGCGCTAAAACCTCGAATAATTTTCATCACAAGCGAACCGACAGCACCAACGCCCAGTGCCGCGGTACAGATGGACCTGGGGAGAGGCTGGCTCACTGAGCTACAGTCCCCAGGGGAGAGAAACGCGGTGCCATAACCCGGGCCTTCTCCGGCGGGAGCGAGGCAGACGGCCGCTGCCTCGCTGTCCTGCACCACTGAGCCCGGCCAAAAGCACTGATCGGCTCAGACCCGGCTCCGTTCCCCCCCCCTTATGGACCGGGGGGGGTGATCCCGGTCCTCACCCGGTGACCACAAGCGAGATCCTGCATCTGAGGCCGGGGAACCTGATCGCTGCCTCCAAGATGGCGGGCGCCACGTGCGCCGACTTCATGAAGGTAAAACCCCCCTCCTGGTGTCCCAAAAAACGGCTACGAAGAGACGATCCCGCTACACAGGGAAGCAGAAATGATCGTACTAATCCCAGCAACCATGCATGCCACCAACGCAAGAAATGTGAGCTTTGAGGGTGAGGGTAACAGCAGCGGCACCACGGAGATAGGTCACCAAGCATCAACCATTCCAGTCAGGGGTAACATCTGCCCAGCGAGACGCCTCTACTAACAACCCAACCCTGTACCCGCTCCCAACTCGGCCTTTGACGGGATACCCCGGAGAGCTACAGATCTCCACGGATACCCCCAGAGCCTGAACATGGCGGCCACCAACCTGCAGATGACTGAGAGCGGCAAGCCCACCCTGCTCAAGCTACACCCCAGAGGACCGCAGTGAACAAGCAAAATAACACTCCGACAAACCCGAATCCTGCTCTGAAGGACACTTGCACACCACTACACAGACACCACAGAGCAGGTATCGGGGTAAAACTGGACTGTCCATCTATGTAAGGTCTTGGACTCACTTGGAGGCCGACTCTCTCCCACGGGGGCAGCTCGGGGAACCCCGACCCACCAGGGTGATAACCACACTTTCTCCAGCTACTACTATAATGCATAGGTACCCCAAACATAGCGAAGCATGTGAGTCCTGAGGTTGCCATTAGCCTGTCAAATTAAGCTAACACAGTTGAATTACGACTGTTCATTCTTGTTTGTACTATTCTTGAAACCCTGCATTTACACACGAGCAGGCTTCTATGTTTAATAGTGCCAGCACATTAGACACACTATTTCAGACTGCACTCAGCCTACATCTTGCCTAGCATGTCTACTCTACTATATTTTTCACGCGAAAAGCACAGTTTACGTAATCTTTAATTATTCTCACGTCATAACTAATCCTAGCCTGTATTAACCTGTTAATATACTACGAAAATGTGGCAGTCTTTCTTGAGAAGGTATTCTAAACAATGCTGATAATTTTATCTTGTTTTACCTTGTAATAACTTCTTATACTGTATTTTGAGACACAAATGCCATAATATAGAACATTACAAAAATATAAAAAGAGGCAGACGCTCATGGGAGAGGCTGCATTATGTTAGAATGGCCCCAATCTGTATGAAAAACGTGCATCCCCTTCATTCTATTCTGTATCCCATTTACAATATGCCTCAATAAAAGAAAGATTGACAAAAAAAAAAAAAAAAAATCAGATAGCATATCAATGCTTGATGGAAAAATGTTCATATAATGTCAGATGTAAGGGATCTCTTTTAGAAGATATGAAACAAGTGGCTACTGAAATACCCATAAAAGTAAAATGATAATAATGCCCTAATAACTTGAAGAGAACTCCTCATTTTTGTTCTAATAATTGTTTATAGATAAGGGGAGGTCCCCATACCAAAATGTCCACCTGTGTCCATGTGGTTGTGTATAAAGTTTGTGTGTGTGTGTGTGTGTGTGTGTGTGTGTGTGTGTGTGTGTGTATATATATATATATATATATATTGATATATGTTGATATATGTTTTAGATAGCATTACATTGCCTATTTTAATGTCTCATTTAGTCAGTTTGAATTTCTAAGAGGAAAAATTAAAAATGAGAGACTCAAAATATTGGCAAATCTGTTTTGTCAGCTTAATGTAAGGCACAGTCTAAGAGATTTTATCAGTATATATGTTCCTCGTTCTGTGCTTTATATGAAAACAATATAAAATGAAAACATGAAAGAAAAAATTAGCAAAAATAAAATATGCAATAAATGTTTTAAAATACCTATCAATTTTTTTTTCAAAGGTTTGCCATAGAAACAGAACTTTTTTCATATTTCCACAATAAGCCTGATTACAAAAATACTCAGTTTAGGTTGTTATTCAATAAATACAAACATGAAAAGGTCTCACTTGTAGCCAGGTTACCGATCTGTGCTTTATAAAAAAAATACTTAAATAGTAAACAACAAAAAACTAAAACAAATAAACTGATAATGATAATAACCCAGCCAGATCTGAACTCTAGATTCAATGTCTTTCTTTAAATAATCCCTTCCTTTCCGCTGTCCAACTCCCAGAATTTCAGGTAAATTTATGGTTTATTTTACAGCTTTAATTTAAAATTAAGGGGCTGGGTGGGGAACAAGTGAATAATGCACAATAAGGCAATATAAATGGGGGGCAAAAGTTTGTTAAAACCCCTTCAGCAGCTTACCTTTATCCAGCACCGGGCCCCCTCGGCGCTGGTGACCTCTCCTCCCCCGCCGACGTCAGCTCACGAGTGGAGCGAAATACGCATGCGCGGCAAGCGCGCATTCAAACAGTCCATGGGAAAGCATTTCTCAATGCTTTCCTATGGATGTTCTGCACGTCAGGATGACACCCACTAGAGGTTTGATTAACCCTGCTAAGTAAACATAGCAGTTTCTCTGAAACTGCTATGTTTACATCTGAAGGGTTAAAACCTGAGGGACTTGGCACCCAGACCACTTCATTGAGCTGAAGTGGTCTGGGTGACTATAGTGTCCCTTTAAATATAACTCTCATATAATACAGCATTCCTTTCGATGTGTATATTGTGAAGATCTGTGTATCAATGCATGTTTGTATTTGAGTCTGTGTGAATGCACTTGTGCATGTCTGGATGACTACATGTGCTTTTTTTGTGTGAATGCATATGTGACAGGTGACAGAGTGTGTGAGGGAAAGGGTGACAGGTGGAAGAGTGTGGGAGGTGGTGACAGGTGTATATTGTGTATATTGTGAAGACCTGTGTATCAATGCATGTTTGTATTTGAGTCTGTGTGAATGCACTTGTGCATGTCTGGATGACTACATGTGCTTTTTTTGTGTGAATGCATATGTGACAGGTGACAGAGTGTGTGAGGGAGAGGGTGACAGGTGGAAGAGTGTGGGAGGTGGTGACAGGTGGCAGAGTGAGGGGGTACCTGGAGGCAGAGTCAGGGAGGGAGGGGGTGACTAGTGACAGAGTGAGGGAGGGAGTGACTATCCCCCTTACTCTGTCACTAGTCACCACCTCCCTCACTCTGTCACCAGTCATCCCCTCACTCACTCTGTCACTAGAGTGAGGGGGTGACTACTGACAGAGTGAGGGAGGGGGTGACTAGTGACAGAGTAAGGGAGGGAAGGGGTGACTAGAGTGAGGGGGTGACTAGTGACAGAGTAAGGGAGGGAAGGGGTGACTAGTGACAGAGTGAGGGAGGGAGGGGGTGACTGTCACTAGTCACCCCCTACCTCCCTCACTATGTCACTAGTCATCCCCTCCCTCTATCACTAATCACACCCTCCCCCTCCCTCACTGTCACTAGAGTGAGGTGGTGACTAGTGACAGAGTGAGGGAGGGGGTGACTAGTGACAGAGTAAGGGAGGGGGTGACTAGTGGCAGAGTAAGGGAGGGAGGGGGTGACACAGTGACAGAGAGAGTGGTGGGGTGACTAGTGACAGAGGGAGGGATGGGGTGACTAGTGACGGAGGGAGGGGGTGACTAAGGACAGAGTGAGGGAGGGAAGGGGTGACTAGTGACAGAGAGAGGGGGTGACTAGTGACAGAGGGAGGGGGTGACACAATGACAGAGGGAGGGGTGACTAGTGACAGAGGGAGGGTGGGGGTGACACAGTGACACAGGGAGGAGGTGATTAGTGACACAGTGACGGAGGGAGGGGTTGACTAGTGACAGAGGGAGGGGGTGACTAGTGGCAGTGAGGGAGGGGGTGACTAGTGACAGAGGGAGGGGTGACAGTGACAGAGGGAGGGGGTGACTCGTGACAGAGGGGGGGTGACCAGTGACAGAAGGGGGGTGACCAGTGACAGAGGGAGGGAGTGACTAGTGACAGAGGGAGGGAGGGTGAGTAGTGACAAAGTGGGGGGGGGGGTGATTAGTGCCTACCTTTCTCTTGCTCCCTCTTCTCTCCCAGGCTGCTGCTCCTTCCTCTGCTGATCAGGCTATGTGTGAGAGGAGAGTACAGGAAGCGATGTCACTTCCTGGCCCCGCCTCTCCCCATCACACAGAGCCGCGTGGGACAGGAAGCAGGAGACCTGGCAGAGAGGAGGTGAAGCTGCCAGGTCTCATGTGAGGGTGAGGGGGGGATTTACAGTGCGGTAGGTTGCTGGGTCCCTGCGCTCCATCAGGGGCCCCAGCAACCTAATAAAGGAAAATATATTTGTTATTTTTTTTGCTGTTCCAGTTGGAGAGATCTCTGATCTCTCCAGCTGGAGCATGGCTGTGCTGCCGGGCCCCTGGCTGTCTCGGGCCCTCAGTCCATGACCGATATGCCAGAGTGGTCAGTCCGCCCCTGAAAGTATTTGATCCCCTGCTGATTTTGAACGTTTGCCCACTGACAAAGAAATGATCAGTCTATAATTTTACTGATAGGTGTATTTTAACAGTGAGAGACAGAATAACAGTGAGAAACAGAATAACACAAAGAAATCCAGAAAACACATGTCAAAAAAGTTATAAATTGATTTGTATGTCAATAAATATTTCTCCCCCTTCAACTTAGTACTTGGTGGCAAAACCCTTGTTGACAATCACAGAGATCAGAAGTTTATTGTAGTTGGCAGGGCCGGCCTTAGGCATTTGGGCGCCCTGTGCAAAAAATCTTCACAGCGCCCCCCCTTCCCGTCCCCCCCTCCCCCACTCCTTACCCCTTCCCACACACCCTGTCACACACACACACACACACACAGGCAAACAGACACACACACAGGCAGACAGCCACACACACACACAGTCAGACACACACACACTCACTAACAGACAAACACACTCACAGACACACACTAACAAACACAGACACACACTAACATACACACACACACACACACACACACACTAACAGACACAAACTAACATACACAGACACACACTAACAGACACAGACACACACTAACATACACACACACTAACAGACACAGACACACACTAACATACACAGACACACACTAACATACACACACACTAACAGACACAGACACACACACACACTAACAGACACACACTAACATACACAGACACACACTAACAGACACAGACACACACTAACAGACACAGACACACACTAACATACACAGACACACACTAACATACACAGACACACACTAACAGACACAGACACACACTAACATACACAGCCACACACACACACAGTCAGACACACACACACTCACTAACAGACAAACACACTCACAGACACACACTAACAAACACAGACACACACTAACATACACACACACACACACACACACACTAACAGACACAAACTAACATACACAGACACACACTAACAGACACAGACACACACTAACATACACACACACTAACAGACACAGACACACACTAACATACACAGACACACACTAACATACACACACACTAACAGACACAGACACACACACACACACACACACACTAACAGACACACACTAACATACACAGACACACACTAACAGACACAGACACACACTAACAGACACAGACACACACTAACATACACAGACACACACTAACATACACAGACACACACTAACAGACACAGACACACACTAACATACACAGACACACACTAACATACACACACACTGACAGACACAGACACACACTAACATACACAGACACACACTAACATACACACACACTAACAGACACAGACACACACACATTAACACATTTTTTAAAATTTATTTAGACACCCCCCCAGCCTCCTTACCTTTGGGAATGCTGGGGGGGTCTCTTCCTCCCTGGTGGTCCAGTGGCTGCTGGGCTGGGCGGGCGGCGCTGGCGGGCGGCTGGCGAGGGAGCACTTCCTCTGAGCTGTTTGCTCAGCTCCCTCGCGCGCCGCAGAGTGAGGCTGGGAGCCGGAATATGACGTCATATTCCGGCTCCCAGCCTCACTCTACGGCGCGCGAGGGAGCTGAGCATACAGCTCAGAGGAAGTGCTCCCTCGCCAGCCGCCCGCCAGCGCCGCCCAACCGCCCAGCAGCCTGGCATGTCTGTTAGCCGCAAGGCTAACAAGACATTTGCCTTGGGCATTTGTGAGCGGCTTTTTTTGCCGCCCCCTGGAAAATGCCGCCCAAGGCAAATGTCTTGTTAGCATTGCGGCTAACAGACATGCCGTGTGAGCTATGCGGCCGCAGGGCGCCCCCTGCACCATGGCGCCCTGTGCGGCCGCACAGCTCGCACACCCCTAAGGCCGGCCCTGGTAGTTGGCCCCCAGGTTTGCACACATCTCAGGAGGGATTTTGTCCCACTCCTCTTTGCAGATCCTCTCCAAGTCATTAAGGTTTCGAGGTTAACGTTTGGCAACTCAAACCTTCAGCTGCCTCCACAGATTTTCTATGGGATTAAAGTCTGGAGACTGGCTAGGCCACTCCAGGACCTTAATGTGCTTTTTCTTGAGCCACTCCTTTGTTGCCTTGGCTGTGTGTTTTGGGTCATTGTCATGCTGGAATACCCATCCACGACACATTTTCAATGCCCTGGCTGAGGGAAGGAGGTTCTCACCCAAAATTTGATAGTACATGGCCCCGTCCATCGTCCCTTTGATGAGGTGCAGTTGTCCTGTCAACTTAGCAGAAAAACACCCCCAAAGCATAATGTTTCCACCTCCATGTTTAACAGTGGGGATGGTGGTCTTGGGGTCATATGCAGCATTCCTCCTACTCCAAACACGGCGAGTTGAGTTGATGCCATAGAGCTCAATTTTGATCTCATCTGACCACAACACTTTCACCCAGGTCTCCTCTTAATCATTCAGATGTTCATTGGCACTGTGCTTTCTTGAGAAGGGGGACGTTTCAGGGGCTGCAGGATTTCAGAACTTCACAGCGTAGTGTGTTACGAATTGTTTTCTTGGTGACTATGGTTCCAGCTGCCTTTAGATCATTAACGAGATCCTCCTAGTTCTGGGCTGATTCCTCAACGTTCTCATGATCATTGAAACTCCACGAAGTGAGATCTTGCATGGAGCACTAGACCAAGGAAGACTGACAGCTATTTTGTGTTTCTTCCATTTGCAAATAATCGCACCAACTGTTGTCACCTTCTCACCAAGCTGCTTTGCGATGGTCTTCCAGCCCATTCCAGCCTTGTGTAGGTCTACAATCTTGTCCCTGACATCCTTGGACAGCTCTTTGGTCTTGGCCATGGTGGAGAGTTTGGACAGGTGTCTTTTATACAGGTAACAAGCTGAGATTAGGAAAACTCCCTTTAAGAGAGTGCTCCTAATCTCAGCTCGTTACCTGTATAAAATACACCTGGGAGCCAGAAATCTTGCTGATTGATAGGGGATCAAATACTTATTTCACTCATTGACATGCAAATCAATATATAACTTTTTGACATGCGTTTTTCTGAATTTTATTTTTGTTATTCTGTCTCTCACTATTAAAATACACCTATCATTAAAATTATAGACTGATCATTTCTTTGTCAGTGTGCAAACGTTCAAAATCAGCAAGGGATCAAATACTTTTTTCCCTCACTGTAAAACACATGACATTGGGATTGGGATTCCATCTTGCAACAGAATGAGCCAGAACACAAAGCTTAAGCTGGAGGAATCTCCAAAACTCGGCATCTAAACTGGGACAGCTGGATCCTGATAAGTTTACCCAAAAAGAATCCCAGTTTGAATGGTAGTGGCACTTCCACCAAATCCTGACTCACGGAATTCTTCTGTATCCAACAAAACTCACATTTGTGGTTTAACTGACATTTGTACTGAAGTAAAACGTTTTTCATCTTCTCTGTGTTAATTTGGGAGTGAAGGGACACACACACACACACACAGTACTGTTTGTAACTGGACGCAGTGATTAGATTTGCCAAAACAATGTCTGGAAAAGAGCTTGGGTTAGAATCTGAGATCATCAGAAATCAGATGTTTCCATTCCCTGCTTTCTGCCTCCATCAGCGGTTTCCAGCGTGGGGTGCACACGCACTCCTTACACCAGCGGTGAGACACTTCTTGGTCCATCTAATCACATTTAACCCTTCACATGACTACACAAGCTAAATTCTTTAACATGTGAAAATGGAAACACAAAGCGTTAATTCACACTCACAACTGCATTAATCACTGCACCATGATGACCTGCCTCTAGCCATGTTTATTTCTGAATAAAGCCATAGCTCTCTGTAAAGGAGCCACTCTCCATACATTTACAAGGAACATGGCTTCAGCCTGTGATGCACATTAGAAGGGGCAGACTTAGAATTGTACAAACTTTATAGCTGCAGATATAATACAGCATGTGCAGAGTGCCAGGTATTACCCCCAGATTACCTTATGAATGCATGTGCCAACATTACACCTGTACAGCATAGTGATGGTTAAATTAATTAACATCTCGGAAAACTAGGTATGTATCATAAATTAAAGGAACACTCCCCACACCATAATAACTTCACTGGAATGAAGTTGTTATGCAGCCAGGAGGTCCCTGGTGCTGGTTTACCTTTAGAGTAAATGTTGAATCCAGCTGCTCTGCACATCTCCTTCGTTTTCTGTCTGAGGCTTGGATCAGTAAGCTGCAGACTGGGAGCCACTGATGGCTTGAGAAATGTATGCATTTTTCATTTTCTGAATGCGGAGCTACTGGTGCTCTCAGTGGTGCCCCTGTCCAAGGTTTCGGAATTCAAGCCTCGGACAGATGAAGAAGGAGATGAGCAGAATTGACCAGTGTTAACTTTAATACTTTGGGGTTAAACTGTTCATTAATGGTTTAACCCCTGAAAGTGAGCGCACGTGACCCCCTGGCACTATAACAATAATATTCTTCTGAAGTTGTTATGGTGCCCAGAGTGTTTCTTTAAAAAATGAAAACCTTTGGGATTTTATTGCTTTTTTTAAAATGGAAAATACCATCGCAAACTTTTATATCTGTGCAAAAATCTTTGCTTATTGGTCATCTGGATATTATGCTAGTTTTTGTATGCACCTTACCACAGTAGGTAGCAATAATTGTGCATGTCTGTATTTGCAGGCAACTGTCACCGATTCTATACATCCAATCACAGCCAGAGTTGAGTACGTAAGCAGATTTTATCATCTCCCAAGTGCAGTCTGAGTAACAAAGTTACTGTCCTGCTGACAAAGTTGAAATCACCAGCCGTTGTTTTATTGGTTTGGGAAATCTAAATATAATCTTTGCTGTATCAGCGCTCGGTTTCCTTTATAACCCCAAGAAAACATTAGTGAACTATTCTGAGAGGAAGGCAAAATCTGTAAAGCTCGCTACAAGTCCAGTGGAGCTGCAGCTTTCCTTGCTGCAGTTATAATATTATTATATTATTTATATAGCGCCATCAGATTCTGTAGTGCTGTACAATGGGCATATCAGCTAATCACAGCTAGACTGCAACAGGGGAAGATCCGACAGGAGGTAGATTACACTGTTACAGAGTAATTATCAGCATATAATCTGACCTAGGTCATTCACTCATAAGCAGGTCACAATTTAAATATATAGATATCCTGATAATATTCAACCTCTGACAGATTTTCCCTTGTTGAAACCTAGCTATGATTAGCTGCTGATCGTTTTATATGTGGATATATGTACGGTAGGTATATCAATATGTGTATATAGACACATACACACACATACATATTGTGTTTGTGGATGGCAGTGGGGAGAGGGTCTAGAATTATTTAGAGACTGTCAGTTGAATATTAAGAGTTTTTTTTTAGATAGGCATCGATTTTTTAAGAACAGTAAACTGTAGTGAATTAATAATGACGCTGTTATTACAGCAGAGTAAGGGATTTTTCTTAAACTATTTTTGCTTTAATCTTGCAATTAATATTGTCAAATTGAAGAAATTCACAGCTTTCTGGTAAAGGGGGTGCACTATTTAGTATGTATATATATATATATATATATATATATATATATATATATATATATATAACGCCAATGAAAACAGGCATGCATTTATGTAAGCATGTTGTCATTAGGGACATATCTAAAAAAAAAGGATCATGGGTTTGCAAGCCCTCCCTCCTCAGCGACTCGCAGGAGAAGGCAGACGCACTCAGTGGAGCGATCGGAACAGGAAGAGAACCTCTCTGTACACCTAAAACACTTTATCTTGCTGAAATACTTTATGTGTGAAGTTTGTGCCCACTTTTTGCAAAAAGTAAAGAATTCAATACAAATTTGAAATTTTATAAATTAACCTTGTTACACCCCTTGGCTGTCGATCACACAACCGGTCCTGTTACTTCCTTGTTGTTTAGCTAAGTGGAACTAAACTCAAAAGACAGCAATTGCCCAGAGCGCCTGCCTTGTAAAAATACTTCTCATTGAGTTGTATTGGGAATTTTGTGATTGGAGAGTCGCAGTACGTCTGGGCGGGGTTAGAAGGGGTGGGCTTGCAAAGGCTGCAGTCAAGAAATCTACAGCTTTAGCAAGCTGTTTTTAGATATTTTCATTGGTATATATCTACTAAATTGTTAAATAAAATACGTTTTCCATTGGATTACCGTATTTATCGGCGTATAACACGCACCTCATTTTAAGAAGGAAATTCCAGGAAATTTCTCCCCCTCCCATAGTATTCCCCCCCCTTATCCCATAGTGTCCCCCCCCTTTCCATAGTATTCTCCCCCCCTCCCATAGTATTCTCCACCCCCTCCCCCTATAGTGTTCCCCCCCATATCCCATAGTGCCCCCCCTTCATCCCATAGTGTTCCTCCCTCATCCCATAGTGCCCCCCCTTTCCATAGTATTCTCTCCCCTCCCATAGTATTCTCCCCCCCTCCCATAGTATTCTCCCCCCCCATAGTATTCTCCCCCCCTCCCATAGTGTCCCCTAGTGCACTTTCCCTTGTCCCATAATTACTTACCTGTCTTGAAGCGTGGGCCGGCTTCACAGCGCGCACCGCGGTACAGGAACTTCAATTTCAGGTTCCGGTTTTCCGGCGGGACTGAAAGG
Source organism: Pelobates fuscus (assembly GCF_036172605.1). Taxonomy (NCBI): domain Eukaryota; kingdom Metazoa; phylum Chordata; class Amphibia; order Anura; family Pelobatidae; genus Pelobates; species Pelobates fuscus. The sequence continues at coordinate 107,317,277 of NC_086328.1, read as the reverse complement.
AAGTGTGCACAAGTGTGCACACTTCCTTTCAGTCCCGCCGGAAACCGGAACCTGAAATTGAAGTTCCAGTACCGCGGTGCGCGCTGAACACCGGCCCACGCTTCAAGACAGGCAAGTAATTATGGGATATCGGCGTATAACACGCACCCACGATTTCCCGCCTATTTTCAGGGAGAAAAAGTGCATGTTATACGCCGATAAATACGGTAATTGAATTATAGAAGTGCAAATCTTACATTGAAATAGTCACCTTTACACAGTTCTATTAAAATGGATCCCTCTAAGCACCATAACAACTTTAGCGTAATTACGTGGTTTTGGTATATAGCTCATGCCCTTGCAGTTTGTTTATGCAGTCCGGTCCACACCTCCCCACGCTATAGTTGTTTTGATGCTTTAGAGAATCTCTTTAACTGTAATTTACTTTCAACTTTCTTTGAATTCACAATTCATATTGTTCATCAAAAGCAATTACCAGCAACCAGCCATGATGTGTTCCAATTCCACACTCTGATCCCATCAACTATAGCACTATGTAGTGGTTATGGTGCCGCGAGTGCCCTGGTACCCTCCCATGGTAAGTAGTAAAATTGGTCCAGCTCCATCAGCAAAAACCCCCGACACGCTCAGCCAATTAATTTTGGCCAAATAGGAATGAAACGGATATTTTTAATGTGGAAGGGGAACGCAATGATATCCACAAATGGAACAAGTATGTCATCAGAGTGTATGAGTCAATACAGGTAATGAAACACTGCTGGGTATAAAACATAGGCTGAGAATATCTGGTCAAATGCTTTTTAGTTTTAAAAAAATTAAAGAAATAAGGGTTGCGTCCTTAATTCTACAGGTTATGTGTGATGACCCTGTATATAAAATTAACCCTGAAATATATTAACATTTGTTAATTTCAATTATTTTATTTTTCTCTTGTATAGTGAAATAGTAAAGAAATATGTATTAAGGGCGGGGCATCTCAAGCGAGCTCCTCCATTATCTTGCCCTAAAACAAAATTAGCAATCTACCCGAACAGTGAGTAATCTTGAGACGCTGTTGCTTCCCGACTTACCTGACATGTTTTGTAGAGGTCGGAGAGTTGCATGGATATTTCCTACATCCAGGCTGCATATGCGGCCTAGTGTTCGCTGGGCGGAAGAGGTGGCTGCCGATCTCCCCGTCCAGAGGGGCCCCAGAGGAAACTACTTGCCGAACAGTGACTAATCCTGAGATGCTGTTGCTTCCCGACCTACCTGACATGTTTCGCAGAGGTCGGAGAGATGCGTGGAGCTTTCCTACATTCATGTAGCGGGTGTGGCATAGTGCTCCCGGGTCGGAAGAGGCAGCCGTTATCCCTGTCCAGAGGTACCCAGAAGAAACTACTTAATAGCGCTAAGCAATTTGACTTCGCTTTATAAATACTATTATTAATAATAATAATACTGGTGGGGGCGAGGCAGTCCAGTACTAACAGCCACGCGAGTTGAAGCCATCCAAGCTGACAACCACTGCGACCCACGCAAAAAGACCACATGTCTCCTGCGATGCACAGTCGAATATCAGACACTAGTCCAGGCTAAACAGACACTTTGAAAAATTCTGGTAGCAGTTAGAAAGCACAAAACCTTAACATGCACCACTGCAACCACAGGAGTGCCCATACAGTCTACAGGCTCCAGATCCCCATCGGGAATCAACGTTACCAGTGGTGAGGGCCCCAATATGGCGGAGAAGCAGGCGGCGGAGGTCACCTACTCCAAAAGTGGCATGGATGCTGGAGGCGACGCAGACCAAGCCTAAGCCTTGTGACAATCCTGAGATGCCACGGAAAGCCCTGTTCGGGTTTATGATTTGCACTGCTGGCTTTCACCTGGGCCTAAAAGTCTGAGGCACTCCTTTATGGACGTGGACTGTGCTCTGCCAATTAAAGGCATAGGGTGACTGGAGATCTAAGCATGGTTGTAGTGGGGGAACTATATGGGGTTTTTTTGGCTGATTTGGGGACATATTCTCCTGCTGTTGCCTAACCTCTTCCCCTATTAGCACTCAGAGTCTAGCCTTGCCTGATAGTTCTTTCTTAAGATGCCTTGTTCTATTTTCTTAATAAGTGACCTCCCACGGGAGTTACCTTGCTACCTTCCTTTTGTTTATTTTTCATTTTCTATAATAAAGTGCAGTATTTCTTGACATTTCATGTTATGTTGACACCTTTTATTGTCGATCAAACTCATGAGAAATGTCTCTGTACTCTTGTTTAGACATGCTATGCACTGCTGAAATAAAGAATGCAAAAAAAAGAAAAAAGAAAGAAAGAAAGAAGTATGTATTTATGACATTTATTCCCATGGTTCACAGTTAGCTTACCTTTATAAAATGTTAGCTATTTGTGGTATTTTGGTGTAATAATAAAAATGTTAGGTTGGTTTATGAAAATGGGAACTGCTTCTTAGCACAGAAAAGACCAGCAACCCCTTGAAGGAAGTACAGTGGGATGTAGTGGTTATGGTGCCAGAAGTGCTCTAACACTCCCTCCATGCTGGAGGACAAGCAAAGAACGGACCAGAGATGGGTGTCACAAGATGGTGACTCTGGAATGGAGGTGAGGGGCATATATATCTTGATATTTAACATTTCATAAATCATGTATCTCTGTGATGTATGATGTATTCAATGTATATGGTGCGATTTAAGGTAAGTTCATATTTTCATTACAGGTTTACATTAACTCTTTGAATGTCATAGGCAGTTAGACCTTAAGGGGTTAAACACGAAGAAGTAGGAAAAACATTTTCTCGTATTTGAAACGTGTGTATTTATTTTCTCGTGCCGAATCACGCCTGTTGCAGAACACTGCCTAGGCTGTGTCACCAAGAAACTTCCATCTGGAGTTAATTCTGCACAGTTTCTTCCATAAAAGGCAAAGCAGTGGGATAATCCAAACAACATGAGCCCTGTTACTGTAAGAGCCCATCTGGAAGATAGAGCGCACATCCAGACTTTTAACCTCTTCAGCGGACGATCAAAAGACCGCCGCCAATCACAGGGCACAGCCAAGAAAAAAAACTTGAAACGCTATGGAGCTTGCGCTGCATAAACACATAACATTACACCCCAAAGTCTCGCCTTGGAAAGTGACTGATACGATTCAGCTAACAGCACCACAGCAAAATGACAAGGCCATGAAGCAAACTGCTCATGCCACATGTGTGATAAAAATATCATCAAAGTATTTTACCAGGAAAGGTAGATTCAGATGGTCACCAGTTTTCAAGTAGGTCCTGGGGTCCAGACACTGTTATTGCTCAGCTTACTGGCCCTACAAAACTGACATCACTGAGCAATGGATTATTGATGTCATGAATAAATCTTGAAAACTACCTTAATAAAACTAAATACATAAAAATCCAAGTGAAACAGAACAAATAAAATACTGTATCCACTCATGCCATTGGCACCCCTGCTGGTTAAACAAATAACTGCAGCTCACATAACCTCATCCATTCTTCAATGCCTCCTCCTTACCATGCAAGATCCTCCATCTCCTTCACTAATGGCTGCTCCTCCAACCATGCAGCTCTTACATCCATTATAATGCCTTCATCTCCTCCACCCCCACTATCCATTGCCAGCTCCTCCATCTTCTTTATTACTCCAACTGCTACTTTCCATCTTCACCTTCTCCCTGCATCTGCAACACCTCCATCCCTGGCTTATCCTGCCACCTTAGAGAAATGACACAACACCCAGTGAAAGACAAAAAAGTCCTACACTGGAGTTGGTTGGGTTGCAGGGAACAAGGGCATAACCCTAGGATATAATATGAAGAAAGAGAGAGAGACTGAACAGGGATTACAACGAAATCCTCCCAATTCTCAGTCCCTATACCCCCAAATGCAAATTGTTCATAATTTTGTGGCAGCAGATAGCTATTTTACCAACTTAGTTATTGATTATAATGGGTGATATCTATTCATATTCACCACTGAGGTGATTTTGGTATAGTGATTTAGCTTTCCTCTCTCTCTCTATTACACCAACAGCTACTTTGGTTCACTGAGACATTGTTACAAACTATATGACTACATTTTATATTATCTATCTAAGAAACCAACTTAGTAGCTTTATTGCAAAGGTGTACTGAACATTTAGCACATAACAGATGATTCCTATATATATATATATATGTGTTATAATTTCACTGTTTATACACATTCTCACTCTTCTTTCATTTATTATTATTTTTGTTCCCTAAGAGGGATTAATAAAAATTTATTATTTTCAAATTATTTCATTTAAGTTCTATACTGGCAATTTGCTGCCACAAAATTATGAACAATTTGCATTTGGGGTATAGGGACTGAGAATTGGGAGGATTTCGTTATAATACCTGTTCAGTCTCTCTCTCTTTCTTCATATCCTGCCACCTTCTCTATTCTTTGCGAGCTCCTTCCTCTTCACATCACTAACCAGCCGCTCCATCTTCCCATCACTAACCAGGCCCTCCCTCTTCACATCACTAACCAGCCCCTCCCTCTTCACATCACTAACCAGCCCCTCCATCTCTGCATCCCTAAACTGCGCCTCCATCTCTGCATCCCTAAACTGCCCCTCCATCTCCGCATCCCTAAACTGCCCCTCCATCTCTGCATCACTAACCAGCCCCTCCATCTCCGCATCCCTAAACTGCCCCTCCATCTCCTCATCACTAACCAGCCAATCCATCTCCGCATCCCTAACCTGCCCCTCCATCTTTGCATCACTAACCTGCTCCTCCATCTACCCATCACTAACCACCCCCTCCATCTCCTATAACTAACCAGTCCCTTCATCTCTGCATTAATGAGCCTCTCCATGTCCCCATCACTAACCACCCTCTGCATGACTAACAGCCCCTCCATCTCCACATTACAAACTATCCTCCCCACCTCTACCATTTCTACCCAGATCCTCCATTTCCCCATCAATAACCACCCCCTCCATCTTCCTATCACTCACCAATCCCTCCAGCTCTTCCATTCCTAACCAGCCCCTCCATCTCCTCATCACTAACCATTCTCTCCACTTCCTCCATATTTAACCAGCCCCTCCATCTCCCCATCACTAAGCAACCCCTCCATGTCCCATTACTAACCATCCCCTCTATCTGCGCATGACTGACCACCTGCTTCATCTCCCCTTCTCTATTTCTAACCAGCCCCTCCACCTGCCCATCACTAACCAGCCCCTACATCTTCCCATGACTCACCAATCCCTCCAGCTCCTCCATTCCCAACCAGCCCCTACATCTCCCCATCACTAGCCATCCTCTCCATTTCTCCTATTTTTAACCAGCCCCTCCACCTACCCATCCCTAACCAGCCCATCCATCTACCCATCCCTAACCAGCCACTCCATCTCCCCATTACTAACCAGCTGCCCCATCTCCCCATCACTAACCAGCCACCCCATCTCCCCATCACTAACCAGCTGCCCCATCTCCCCATCACTAACCAGCCGCTCCATCTCCTCTGTGCCTTTCCAGCCCCTCCATGCCTTTCCAGCCCCTCAATCTTCCCATCACTCAGAAGATCCACCACCTTCTCAATCCCTCATCAACTTCTAAACCTCTTCCTTCCTCAATAATTCCTCCTTTACTTGCCAGCCTCTCCACTTCCTCTGCTTTCTCCTGTTGGGAACAGTAACTTATTTTGTGGTTCTATCAATCATTTAAAAAATCAAATCCACCTATCCTTTCCCTTAGCATATAATTTACGAGAATGCTATTTATTGAGTGCAACAATTCATGCTATGCATCTGTAGGTCAAGCGCACATTAACGAGATGAAAATTGTGATGGAACCAAAAGGAATAAAGGCCCCTTTTTCACAATATCACAATGTTAACAAATTGTGTTTCTACAAAAGAACTTTATGTACATGAACACAGTAACGTTTTGTTCCGCGAGACAATGGGAAATAAGAAAACTGCTAAGGTTTGCCATCTCTTTTACATCTCAAGGCAATTAGAGGAAAGCTAGACCAACTATCCTTCCGTGTCTGTCCGTGAACCACAGGTAATAATCACTCTTTATGTAAGTCTCTGCAAAATGTCCTTTTTAAAATGTTTATCCCACTGCTCTGGTGCTCACAATGTGATGCCAGACTGCACTTTACAGGCAAACAAATGCTTTCAAATTCAGCTATTTTGGCCAAAAATGTGGAATACTCCTACCACCACCTAGAAGATGACAATATTAATAATTACAGGGACATGGACTAATTACATGGAGTAATGGTTTTGCCAATTTATCTAAAATGTGAATTTCCGTGGCTGTAGCTCAGGGATTACTGCCCGTTGGTTAAACAGACTCAGACTGGTTGATTCCCTTATTTTTGGGAGCCACTTTGTGCTTAGTTAACAAGGTGCTTTTCCTGCAGCAGATGGAATTTAACCCTTGGAAACAAGTGACCATATTCTGAGCACCTTCCTTCCATGTTTTTTTCCTTTAAAAAAAAAAAAAAAAAAAGTACGGGAAATATAGTCCTTTATAGCAAGAAAATGGCAGATTTTTGTCAATTATGGATTCCTCTTTATACAAATAAAGACTGCAATCCTTGCGACAAACAAAAAATATGTGAAATCATTATTCTTAAAGGACCACTATAGTGCCAGGAAAACATACTTGTTTTCCTGGCACTATAGTGCCCTGAAGGTGCCCCCACCCTCAGGGACCCCCTCCCGCCGGGCTCTGGGGAGAGGAAAGGGGTTAAAACTTACCTTTCTCCAGCGCCGGGCGGGGAGCTGCTCTTCTCCTCTCCTCCTCCTCTCCTCCCATTCGGCTGAATGCGCACGTGCGGCAAGAGCTGCGCGCGCATTCAGCCGGTCTCATAGGAAAGCATTATCAATGCTTTCCTATGGACGCTTGCGTGCTCTCACTGTGATTTTCACAGTGAGAATCACGCAAGCGCCTCTAGCGGCTGTCAGTGAGACAGCCACTAGAGGATTTGAGGGCTGGATTAACCCATTTATAAACATAGCAGTTTCTCTGAAACTGCTATGTTTATAAAAAAAATGGGTTAAATCTAGCTGGACCTGGCACCCAGACCACTTCATTAAGCTGAAGTGGTCTGGGTGCCTAGAGTGGTCCTTTAAGTCCAAACCATAATCATTAATAAAATAATCAGGTGTATAACTGGCACAAAAAAATATAATGTTCCAGTCAATAAATCTGCACAGCACTCCCTGTCTGTGTTTAAGGATACGCTGTGATGGTTCCTTATAAACCCCACCTCGTGAATTACGGCCATTTTGTTTCATTTAACCCATTACTTGTGTCTTCAACAAATGTCTCTATTGTCTTCCGCCTTGAAAAATTCTTAAAGGGAAACTCCAGTGCCAGGAAAAAAAAATCTGTTTTCCTGGCACTGCAGGTTCCCTCTCCCTCCCACCCCCCAATCCCTGGTTACTGAAGGGGTGAAAACCCCTTCAGTCACTTACCTGAGGCAGCGGCGATGTCCCACGTCGCTGTCTCCTCCTCCGCGCCGCTCCTCCTTCTGATTCCGTCGGCCGGTGGGCGAGACTGATCCCGCCCACCGGCCGAGGAGACCTAATGCGCATGCGCGGCATTGATTAGCGCTCCCCATAGGAAAGCATTGAAAAAGATTTTCAATGCTTTCCTATGGGGAAATGAGTGACGCTGGAGGTCCTCACACAGCGTGAGGACGTCCAGCGACTCTCTAGCAAACTCTTTGCTAAAAATCAGGAAGTGACCTCTAGTGGCTGTCTAGTAGACAGCCACTAGAGGTGGAGTTAACCCCCACAATGTAATTATTGCAGTTTATAAAAAACTGCAATAATTACAGTTGCAGGGTTAGGAGTAGTGGGAGTTGGCACCCAGACAACTCCAATGGGCAGAAGTGGTCTGGGTGCCTGGAGTGTCCCTTTAAAGGAAACGTTTCAGAATGTGTGAAATTAGAAAGCAAACTGCAATGTGCGAAACCTCGTACTTCCTGTCCTGTTAAAAAAAGCCTTGTATTACCTCCGATGGGGTTTATAAATTGCTAACCCCAGACGGTGAAGTGCACGGCCAATACTGAGGGATAAACAGGCTGCTACACTCGCAAAATAAACACTACACAGGTTCATGCAACCCCTTGGACTCCGACTAATATGGACTACATCTCCCATGACAGCCAGTTAGCCCCTTTGTAATTCGAGAGAACAAAAAACAAGTTGCAAAAGAATACTGAGAACAGACAATAGCTCAAGTAGTCTGCCCTTTGGTAAGTCTCCATTTAGATAACAAGCTGGTTTTAACTCATCTTGTGCCATTACAAAAAGAATCATAACCATTTGCATATCAGACTGGCAGTAGTACAGATCGGAAATTTGGCTCTCTCTACACGAGAGATACAGCAACCCTAGACGATAAGGTTGAAACGATCAGGCATCGTCAGTGAGTTATAGACGGTATCCTGCTAGGCACTGTGAGCAAGGAGTCCGCTTCTGGATTATCCTTTTAAAGTTAGGGAAAGCAACAAAAAAAAAAAAGTTGCAAGAGAGTAACTTTGTACTTCAATGAGCTGCCTGCCATATGATAAAATATAGAATATATAAACATGCATAGAAGTTAGAATAACCTAAATTTGACACTGATTTATGGCTTTAGCAGAATTAGAAAAGGCAGTTCTCAAGTTATAGTTAAAAGGATGACTGAGCATTATGAGGATTTTAATTTGAATTTGTCTATAAATGTACCTTGTACTTATACTGGTATCATACGCTATACTGGGCTATCACCTTTGCAAGGTGTGGCAATCAGTAACTACCAATTTGCAGAGACCCCTGGTTAATCATTCTCAGTTAAACAAATGTTCTATTGATAATGAACAGATATTGACCATTAATGATCAGTTTGGGCTAGGTACTATGTTTTCCAAGCGTTTGTATGCCAACACAGCAAATTATTTTGTGCTGCTCAGCTACCAAACTTGAAAACGGTCAAGCACCATAACCACTGCAATTCTTTCTATCCTTACAGCTCAATGTAACGGTAGTGGGGCAAGGTGGGAGAAACAGCATCAGTCAGTGTCAGTCTCAGCTATACAAACTTTATTGGCACTTATAACACAGACACATGGAACTGCATTACCTGGCGAGCCAAAGTAGAATATGAACGTGTTTCGGACTCAGAAGTACTTACTCATAGGAAATTTCCTAAAGCCCTTGGCCACGTTCTCCACGGAGGACGCTTTTCCCCATAGCTATCGCTAGAAATGGCTGCTGGGAAATGACAAGACTAGATGGTGACAGCGCCACCTTTTTGTCAGCGTGTTCCAAATGCTCTGTTTCACTTAATTTGTTTCCACTCTACAGTATGTGGTCTTTTTTGAAATGTAGATTTCTGCACAAATTTTAGGAATTTAGGGAAATAAAAGCAGACACTTTTTACACCATTTAAAGGGACACTATTGTCACCAGAACAACTACAGATTATTGAATTTGTTCTGGTGAGTATAATCATTCCCTTCAGGCTTTTTGCAGTAAACACTGTCTTTTCAGAGAAAATGCAGTGTTTACATTACGGCCTCGGGATAACTCCACTGGCCACTCCTCAGATGGCTGCTAGAGGTGCTTCCTGGGGGTAGTGCTGACATTTAGTGTCTCCATCCTCTGCATGGAGACACTGAACTTTCCTCATAGAGATGCATTGATTCAATGCATTTCTAGGAGGAGATGCTGATTGGCCAGGGCTGTGTTTGGCTTGTGCTGGCAATGCCACTGATCTGCCTCCTCGACAATCTCAGCCAATCCAATGCTTTCCTATGGGCAAGCACTGTGATTGGTTGAGATCATTACTTCTGATGAGGTCAGCCAAGGATGCAGATAAGTGGCAGAGGCAGCACCAACAGACCTGAATAAAGGTATGATTTTACTAAATTTAACAGGGCAAGGGGCAATGGAATAGAATGGTCTAAAGCAGTGGTTCCCAACCCAGTCCTCGAGTACCCCCTACCAGTCCAGGATTTAAGGATTACCCGGTTGTATTTTTTTTTCTTTTTCTAAAAACACCTTAGATACAACTGGGTATTCCCTATATCCTCCACTGTTAGAGGGTACCTGAGGACTAGGTTGGGAACCACTGGTCTAAGGGACTCACATATCACATGAAGCCATCTTCCACGTAAAAAAGTGAAGGAGCAGTCTGTGCCCCTACACACTTTCACACATGGAGTGAGGGAATGGGCGACCACTGCGTTATGCCCCCCAGAATAATAATGAATATTGTAACTTCACCTGTCAACACCTGTCATTCATTGGTAGGGATTTGTATTACTCACTCATCACCCCTCTATCCTGGCTCTTCTCGGTGATATGAGATAAGGGGAGGACAGTTTTCAAACCTAGTTTTTTCCGAGCCCCCAATGTATCTTAGATTTAGGGGCAATTTGATTGATGATCATCTCAAAATTCCGAAACTGGTTTTCCTTGCATGAACTCCAGTAAGACTCATAAAGTGAACCACTGGAGGTTTTATATGTCTCTTGGGGGAGATCTCACCAGCTTCATCAGGTGGGATATGACCAGCGCAGAGGTTGGATGACAATCCATCACCCCAGCTCACAGAAAGCACTATATATATTGTAGGACGGCTAATATAACCATAACCACAAAGTGACTAGAGGAAGGCATTATTGAGCCTGTTAATACAGTATGTGATTAAAATATATATATATATATACATATATCAGGGCAACTCTGGAGTACACAGCATGGTTCTCAGCAAAGGGGGTAGCGGTCTGTGATCCTCTACAAAACGTAGCACATGATAATGTCTAGTAACCTTATGATACATTATCCCATGATATATTATCTCATGATAATGTCTACTTACCCTATGATAACGTCTAGTTACCCCATGATAATGTCTAGTTATCCCATGATACATTCTCCCATGATAATGTTTAGTTACCCCATAATATTGTCTAGGTACTCCATGATAAATGTATAGTTATCCCATGATACATTACCCTATGATAACGTCTAGTTACCCCATGATATATTATCTCATGATAATGTCTACTTACCCCATGATACATTATCCCATGATAACATCTAGTTACCGCTTGATAATGTCAAGGTACTCCATGACAATGTATAGTTATCCCATGATACATTACCCTATGATAACATCTAGTTACCCCATGATAACATCTAGTTACCCCATGATAAATTATCCCATGATAATGTCTAGTTACTCCATAATACATTATCCCATGATAATGTCTAGTTACCCCGTGATGATGTCTAGGTACTCCATGATAATGTCTAGTTATCCTAGGACACATTACCCAATGATAATGTATAGCTATCCCATGATAATGTCTAGTTATCCTAGGACACATTACCCAATGATAATGTATAGCTATCCCATGATAATGTCTAGTTATCCTAGGACACATTACCCAATGATAATGTATAGCTATCCCATGATAATGTCTAGTTGTATCTCTATGTTTCCCCTATTTAAGTGGTGGGTGGATGGGGGAGTCCTTACACATTTAATTTTCTGGCATTTTTGTTAATTTATTATGGGAATGAACTGGTTTTGGGAGCCAATTTCTCAGTCTTAATGACCAAACTGAGCTCTAGGGTATAAGATACCAATTTCCTAAGAGATAAAGACTTCTCATGGTTCAACTGTTTACTACAGGTGGTCTCTTCTCTTCCAATGAAGGGAGAGGGGAGCGGGGGCGGTGGGATAGCGAAGCCAAGAAATGGTCTATTGTTTAAGGTTTTAGTTTTCCATTTTATATTTGCAAAATGAGTGTGGAATGTCGATTGTCATACCAAATACCAAAATGTAATCTTGTTTAATTGTTATATTACCACACTTCACAATGTATGATATCAGTGTATGTAATATTATCTGACATTTCTAATAAAAAAAAGGATTCAAAAACAAAAAAATACAACAAATAAAAATGTTAAAATGACAGGTTGAGCGCAGACAGATGTTGAAACTACTGTATGAGTTGCAGTGATTTTATCAGCAGACAGCCTGCTTAAGGAATCCAGTCTGACCGCCCCATCAGACAATTTCCTCGCCCTCAGGCACCAGAAACAGAACACAAATCATAGACCTGAGTAACGGATTCTATAACCTGTTTGCATGCAGGAGGATTCATAACCCCCAAGGAGGGGGAATTAATTCAGAAAAGACTATAAAAGTGCATTTTAGAGGTCCAATACTAAATGCACTACAACTCCCATAATTCTTTGACAGCCAAAAAAAAAAGGGAGAAGTTGACAAAAGTATAAGGGAGTTATAGTCCGGCATATGACTATCCTTGTCTAGAAAATTATTTGAGAAAAGTAAATCTTATGGTTAGCGGATCATTTAGTTTAAGCAACAAGGGAGTGTGACCCAGGCTAGATTGAGGGTAACGATACACCATGGGGTACACCTTACTAGAGGGATGCACAACACTGGGTACACCTGTGTAGAAAGCTACAAAGCAAGGCTGTACACCTGCAGGGAATACACAGCATGGGGTACACCTGCAGAGAATACACCTGCAGGGAATACACAGCATGGGGTACACGCAGCGAATACACAGCATGGGGTACACCTGCAGGGAATACACAGCATGGGGTACACCTGCAGGGAATACACAGCATGGGGTACACCTGCAGGGAATACACAGCATGGGGTACACCTGCAGGGAAAACACAGCATGGGGTACACCTGCAGGGAAAACACAGCATGGGGTACACCTGCAGGGAATACACAGCATGGGGTACACCTGCAGGGAATACACAGCATGAGGTACACCTGCAGAGAATACACAGCATGAGGTACACCTGCAGAGAATACACAGCATGGGGTACACCTGCAGAGAATACACAGCATGGGGTACACCTGCAGAGAATACACAGCATGGGGTACACCTGCAGAGAATACACAGCATGAGGTACACCTGCAGAGAATACACAGCATGAGGTATACCTGCAGAAAGGGAAGCAGAGTACAGAGGTACACCTGGAAAGAGGGATACACAGCTTGGGGTACACCTGGAAAGAGGGACACAGAGCGCAGGGATATGATTGGTGAGTGGAATGCAGATAGTACCCCTGGCTAGATGGATACAGAGGTTTGGGGTACACATAGATAGATGGATACATAGAGAGGAGGAGTACGTTATCAGTGGGGGCCGATTAGTAGGAGGAGGGGCATTTAATCAGCAGAGGGTGGGACAGTAAGTTAGCAGGGGGCAGTTAAATGGTAGAAGGAAGGGCAATAAGTTAGCAGGAGGAGGAGGGTCAGTAATTAGTGGGGGGCAGTAAGTTAGCAGGAGGAGGAGGGTCAGTAATTAGTGGGGGGCAGTAAGTTAGCAGTGAGAGTTTATTAGCAGCAGGAGGAGGGGCAGTAGTTAGTGGGGGGCAGTAAGTTAGCAGTGAGAGTTTATTAGCAGCAGGAGGAGGGTCAGTAATTAGTGGGGGGCAGTGAGAGTTTATTAGCAGCAGGAGGAGGGTCGGTAATTAGTGGGGGCAGTAAGAGTTTATTAGCAGGAGGAGGAGGGTCAGTAATTAGTGGGGGGCAGTAAGAGTTTATTAGCAGCAGGAGGAGGGTCAGTAATTAGTGGGGGCAGTAAGAGTTTATTAGCAGGAGGAGGAGGGTCAGTAATTAGTGGGGGGCAGTAAGTTAGCAGTGAGAGTTTATTAGCAGCAGGAGGAGGGGCAGTAGTTAGTGGGGGGCAGTAAGTTAGCAGTGAGAGTTTATTAACAGCAGGAGGAGGGGCAGTTAGTTAGTCTATGCCCCGGGGTAGATTCCCAGGATTGTGGCCCCCGGGGGCCCCTCGCTCTCACCTTCCTTGGCTTTCTTCCTCCGGGCCAGGGTTCCCCCTAGTTTCCCTAGGAATGAATCCTCCTTCTTGCGGGTGGGGGGCGAACGGGGGGTCGGGGATTTTGGGGTGGAGGGGGATTTCTGGGGGGACGTTGCCATGGTAGCGGGTGAGTGGAGATTCCCGGTGCTGGGAGATGGCGGCCGGGAAGGGGCGGGGCTCCGGGGGCGGAAACTGAATCATTCCTGGGATTCAACACCCCGGGCCCTGCCCCAACCTAACCCCCACTCCCTGTCTGTTCCGAGCACTACCCCACCCCCCCCTTCTATTCCCGAGTTATCTCTCCCCCCCCCTATCCCTGAGTTATCTCCCCCCCCTATCCCTGAGTTATCTCCCCCCCCTATCCCTGAGTTATCTCCCCCCCCCTATCCCTGAGTTATCTCCCCCCCCCCTATCCCTGAGTTATCTCCCCCCCCCCTATCCCTGAGTTATCTCCCCCCCCCCTATCCCTGAGTTATCTCCCCCCCCCTATCCCTGAGTTATCTCCCCCCCCCTATCCCTGAGTTATCTCCCCCCCCCTATCCCTGAGTTATCTCCCCCCCCTATCCCTGAGTTATCTCCCCCCCCTATCCCTGAGTTATCTCCCCCCCCCTATCCCTGAGTTATCAACCCCCCCCCTATCCCTGAGTTATCAACCCCCCCCTCTATCCCTGAGTTATCAACCCCCCCCTCTATCCCTGAGTTATCTCTCCCCCCATCCCTCTATCCCTGAGTTATCTCTCCCCCCATCCCTCTATCCCTGAGTTATCTCTCCCCCCCATCCCTCTATCCCTGAGTTATCTCTCCCCCCATCCCTCTATCCCTGAGTTATCTCTCCCCCCATCCCTCTATCCCTGAGTTATCTCTCCCCCCATCCCTCTATCCCTGAGTTATCTCTCCCCCCATCCCTCTATCCCTGAGTTATCTCTCCCCCCATCCCTCTATCCCTGAGTTATCTCTCCCCCCATCCCTCTATCCCTGAGTTATCTCTCCCCCCCATCCCTCTATCCCTGAGTTATCTCTCCCCCCCATCCCTCTATCCCTGAGTTATCTCTCCCCCCATCCCTCTATCCCTGAGTTATCTCTCCCCCCATCCCTCTATCCCTGAGTTATCTCTCCCCCCATCCCTCTATCCCTGAGTTATCTCTCCCCCCCATCCCTCTATCCCTGAGTTATCTCTCCCCCCATCCCTCTATCCCTGAGTTATCTCTCCCCCCATCCCTCTATCCCTGAGTTATCTCTCCCCCCCATCCCTCTATCCCTGAGTTATCTCTCCCCCCCATCCCTCTATCCCTGAGTTATCTCTCCCCCCCATCCCTCTATCCCTGAGTTATCTCTCCCCCCCATCCCTCTATCCCTGAGTTATCTCTCCCCCCCATCCCTCTATCCCTGAGTTATCTCTCCCCCCCATCCCTCTATCCCTGAGTTATCTCTCCCCCCCATCCCTCTATCCCTGAGTTATCTCTCCCCCATCCCTCTATCCCTGAGTTATCTCTCCCCCATCCCTCTATCCCTGAGTTATCTCTCCCCCCATCCCTCTATCCCTGAGTTATCTCTCCCCCCATCCCTCTATCCCTGAGTTATCTCTCCCCCCCATCCCTCTATCCCTGAGTTATCTCTCCCCCCCCCATCCCTCTATCCCTGAGTTATCTCTCCCCCCCCATCCCTCTATCCCTGAGTTATCTCTCCCCCCCCATCCCTCTATCCCTGAGTTATCTCTCCCCCCCCATCCCTCTATCCCTGAGTTATCTCTCCCCCCCCATCCCTCTATCCCTGAGTTATCTCTCCCCCCCATCCCTCTATCCCTGAGTTATCTCTCCCCCCATCCCTCTATCCCTGAGTTATCTCCCCCATCCCTCTATCCCTGAGTTTTTTATTTTATTTATTTTATTTTTATTTTGCATTTTCAATAGAAGTGTTACATGTCATAAACAATTGGTACATTATGAGATTAAAATTGTAATGAACATAGTTTTTACCCAGTTGAAGTTAACAGTAGTCTATGGAAACATTTCGATGAGGTTGAAATCTTTCATATAAAGTACAAGTTAACATTACATAACGTCATACATGTAATAAAACATTGTGTGATTGTGTCGATAATAACTGTTGTCGTCCTGTCAGTATTCCTTATCCCTCTATCCCTGAGTTATCTCTTCCCCCCCCTCTATCCCTGAGTTATCTCTTCCCCCCCCTCTATCCCTGAGTTATCTCTTCCCCCCCCTCTATCCCTGAGTTATCTCTTCCCCCCCTCTATCCCTGAGTTATCTCTTCCCCCCCCTCTATCCCTGAGTTATCTTTCCCCCCTCTATCCCTGAGTTATCTCTTTCCCCCCCTCTATCCCTGAGTTATCTCTTCCCCCCTCTATCCCTGAGTTATCTCTTCCCCCCCTCTATCCCTGAGTTATCTCTTCCCCCCTCTATCCCTGAGTTATCTCTTCCCCCCCTCTATCCCTGAGTTATCTCTTCCCCCCCTCTATCCCTGAGTTATCTCTTCCCCCCCTCTATCCCTGAGTTATCTCTTCCCCCCCTCTATCCCTGAGTTATCTCTTCCCCCCCTCTATCCCTGAGTTATCTCTTCCCCCCCTCTATCCCTGAGTTATCTCTTCCCCCCCCTCCCTCTATCCCTGAGTTATCTCTCCCCCCCCTCTATCCCTGAGTTATCTCTTTCCCCCCCTCTATCCCTGAGTTATCTCTTCCCCCCTCTATCCCTGAGTTATCTCTTCCCCCCCCCTCTATCCCTGAGTTATCTCTTTCCCCCCCTCTATCCCTGAGTTATCTCTTCCCCCCCCTCTATCCCTGAGTTATCTCTTCCCCCCCCTCTATCCCTGAGTTATCTCTTCCCCCCCTCTATCCCTGAGTTATCTCTTCCCCCCCTCTATCCCTGAGTTATCTCTTCCCCCCCCCTATCCCTGAGTTATCTCTCCCCCCCCCCCTCTATCCCTGAGTTATCTCTTCCCCCCCCCTCCCTCTATCCCTGAGTTATCTCCCTTTCCTTTATCCCTGGGCTACCCCCAAATTATGAGTTGTGCCACCCAGCTTTGAACGATATACCTCTGACTCTACAAATCCTAGCCCAGAGCTATTTTGAACAATGCTATGCTTCCAACTTTCTGGAAGCAGTTTAGGGAAGGCCCTTTTCTATTTCAACAAGACTGTGCCCCAGTGCAGAAAGCAAGGTCCATAAAAACATGGTTGAGTTTGGCATGGAAGAACTTGACTGGCCAGCACAGAGCCCTGATCTCAACCCCATCAAGCACCTTTGGGTTGAACTGAAACGGAGATTGCAAGCCAGACCTTCTCGTCCAACGTTAGTGCCTGACCTCATAAATCTACTGGATGAATGGGCATAGATTCCCACAGAATCATTCTGAAATATTGTGGAAAGCCTTTACAGAAGACTGGAAGCTCGTATAGCTGCAAAGGAGGGACCAATTAAATATTAATGTCTATGTATTTAGAATCCAATGCTATAAAAGTCCCTGTTAGTGCAATGGTCATGTGTCCCAAAAAGGTTTGTCCATATAGTGGATCTTATGTTAGCTAAAGACCGATACACTGCCTGGCCAAAAAAAAGTTGCTACCTGGATTTAACTAAGCAAATAGGTAAGAGCCTCTTATTAGATAGTTACTGCATGGGCAATTTATCTTTCAGCTGGCAACAAGTTATTTAACCCCAACTGATGCAATGAGTAGCTTCTCATTTCTTAAACAACCATGTCGAAAGACACATCCCGTGGTCGTGGAAAATATGTTAGTCTGTTTGAGAAGGAGCAAATCATTGGCATGCATCATGCAGGGAAAATATCTAATGAGATTGGGTTATGAACTGTCCAACTCATTATTAAAAACTGGAAGGATAGAGGGGAACCACCAGTGATGGGCGCATCAGGGTAAGAAGAGAGGCAGATGAAGTGATGCACCCATCATGCTTAGTGCCTACTGTACAAGTCTGTGGGGGCAGTGATCTGGGGTTGCTTCAGTTGGTCAGGTCTAGGTTCAGTAACATGATGTGCCCAAAGAATGTCAGCTGACTACCTGTATATACCGAATAATCCGGTATTCTATCAATGGATTTTTTCTTCCCTGATGGCACAGGCATATTCCAAGATGACAATTCCAGGATTCATCGGGCTCAAATTATGAGAGAGTGGTTCAGGGAGCGTGAGACAAAATGTTCACATCTGGATTGGCCACCACGGACTGCAGACCTTAACCCTACTGAGAATCTTTGGAATGTGCTGGAGAAGGCTTTGCGCAATGGTCCGACTCTCCCATCATCAATACAAGATCTTGGTGAAAATTTTATGCAGCACTGGACGGAAATAAATCTTTTGACATTGCAGAAGCTTATTGAAACAATGCCACAGCGAATGGCTGCCGTAATCAAGGCTAAAGGCGGTCCAATTAAATATTAGAGTGTGATCCTTTCTTTTTTTTTTTTTTGGCCAGGCAGTGCATATTATAGATGGGTATATTTTAAGTAGTATGGCTGCATATAGATGTTGTAACTCAATATTTCCAGATTAAGTATACAGGCAGTATTACAGTAATAACTACATAAAGACAGAGAGATAGATAAAGCAATATATATAGATACAGAAAGGTTTCCAGGGAATTATATTCTGACACCGCTACATGCTTGTTATATCGAATACACATGCGTAAAGATTACAGATTGGTATACATAAGTATTAGACAGATATATCTATCGTATTTCGTACAGATCTGTAGCTAGAGCCAGGCTGAATTCTTACAGAGCCTGTGAAAGCAGAACTATGTGCATACAATACTTATACTTCCAATAAGGGAAGTGGGATTTGAGGTTTTAAATATAGTACATTGCGGTTTACTACAATGACAATTAAAGAAGTAGTGATGGTTATTTTCTTTAAATAAGACCGCAAATGTCAGCAGAGAAGTAGTTATTTACGGCTTAGATATTATTGGGTTTCAGTTATTCCAATAAAAGATTTTACTAAACTACAAATTTTGAAATAATTCTTCCACTACGACATAGGTACAGTTTAGATATTTTAGCCTCAGTTTTATAATGTGGATTTTAATTCATTACCATTTAGAGTATAGTGAATAGCTGCGTTATTATTTAATTTTGTATAAATATCTTTTTTTTTAATCTTTCAGAAACCCTTAATTCACATTTGGAAATAATTATTCATTAGATTTAAAATGATGCTGAATGTTTCCTAATTGTCGAGATATAAATTGATCTTCCAATATCACGCACACGTGTCACAATTATGGTCGTTCCTTCCTCATTTGGCAATTCTTCATTTTTAGGTAAGTTGTAAAATTGAATTTGCACTGAGCTGCTGGTGGCTGAAGATGATTTATGCAGTAATAATCCATGAACGAGGACATCAATTAGACAAAAATGATGTTCTCCCAGGGTTGGTTACAAACTCAAGGGCTGATGGGCTTACGTCTCCCTGGTTACTGACAACCACGAGAGGTTCATTGTGCTATAAAATGGGAAATATGGGGTATTACAAATGTAATTTTAAAAAAAGTAAGCAAAAATGACCTTACACATGTAAAGTAGTTCCTATAATATATAGGGTAGAATTTATATGAAAGTGAAAATAAAGTGTCTCCATAGCTTCACTTTAACATAAATTCCACCCAAATGCATTGAATACATTATTTGTTACAGAGATCCATGACTTGATGAATGTAAAATATTTCTATAAAAACTAATTTTCAATCCACGTTGCCATGTCCTCAGCGTTGTGGATGTTGTGTGTTTACAGTCTGGTCCCCTCCATCCGCAGTGTGCTTTCATTTTCCCAAGCAGGGCAAACCATAACAACCAGAGGGCGTGTGCTGTGAGAAGTCTCACCTGCTCTCCCTGTCGGTCAATGTTTTGGCACAGAGTCTATGCCAATGGATTGACTGACGGGTGGGAGGAAGTCTGCTAGAATGTTGTTTTGGTAGAATTTTATACTCTTTACAAAGCGCGTGAGTTGTCTGTGTCTCCCTCTCTTAGAGGAGGATCTTGGACAGATTGGGCGCTCGGGGATGGCATTATTGTGGGAACGTGGGCACGGGAATAATATATTTTCACGGTTCTTGTTGTCCCGGTGCCAAGTTGTCCATCCGCTAATTAAATTATCAGCTCAGGCACCAAAGCACCAAGTATGTTGCAATTCTAATGTTCTCCCTGGGAACCTCCTGTTGCGATCCCTGGCATAAAAATGTGACCGTGTGACAATAAAATCAGTTCTCGTTCACTAAGTCTCGACCAGTGTTTGAGTGAGACCGCTATAAACACAGCGGCAAGGAGCTTAACCATTCTGGTCTGTAAACACAAGGGGAAGGGGACTTGGCGGTTACAACCCAGCTACTCATGGGTATACAGCCACAGGTAACACACAAACCTGAAGTAGACACATTTCACTGAAATCACATTGCTAATCAATTCATCGTTCTGCCTTCGACTTTAGTTAGTTTGAACATTCTGAAATAATGCAAGGAGCCGTTTAATATATTTTAAAAAGTGTGTATGGAAGTGTAGATTGTGCCAACATATAATTTAATGTTGTTCTAGATGTTTAAATCTGCAGCTGTTACCCCTGGAGTTCGATAAGCACATGTGATGGCGCAATGTGAACCAAGGTACCCATATGACAGACGCTATCAGTCGCCATTTCTCGAATCACCTGTAAACATCATCAACATATGCAATGCTGGGATCACTGTGCTCTGGCTGTGCAGTTTTCATGGGTTCCCTGTATTGCCCGGTAAGTTTGGGCCTAGTAGGCATCTACCATGCAGTGAAAGTGAATTTAAAATTGTTGGCCAAAGTAGCCAAACTGAAAAAAATGTCTGTCTTTTGTTTTTACAATTTTTTCTTGTTTTGACCTAAAACTTCACTTTGAACTCCTATGACATATGACAATTTAGTGAATCATAAAGTAATTTATTTATCGTGGTCTTGCTGGCTACCGCAGGAGAATTACCGAGGACATAGGAATGCATTTGTTATCTTTAAATATGTCTTCCTTGGCAGTAAGTGGGCACTGCATTCAATTGGCAGCATTTACATATGACATCATTAATTAGATTGGCCATTTTGTCTTTTAAAGCACCAAGAGACTCCACGATGCCTTCTAGCAAATCACAAGTGCCGACTGCTGGTAGGGAAACCTCAGGACAAAGCCTGGAGAGAGATACCCATCCTGCATTTGGAATCTGTAAAGTTAAAAAGTTTCCAGAACCAAAAACTGAGAACCAAACTGAGACATATCTTTCCCCCTCCGTCCAAGGGCACTATGTATGAGCAGGCAATAAGAAACCTTGATCTTTGGGCACTGTGGCAGAAAGGCGATATATATGTATCCCCGTGTATGCTTAGCTAATAACCAGCTGCCCTATAATAGATATCTAAAGGACTCGACCTATCGAGCAGAACACAATGGATTAGAATGAATATACTGGAATAACTAAGAGAAGGAAGTGGAGTTGCAGTGTTGATCAGAATACAGTGGGTGGTCGCAAACGTACCTCTTCCAGTACAGACAATGGGGTCACATACAGTCATGGAAACATTATGTATTAAATGTTCCATAGAATAGATTTACTGAGGTACATGAAACTCCATTGTTGCCCAAACGAAAGAACAATTTTCCTTGATCTGCTCTTTATATATTGAAACCCTGATCCCTCCTTTGTTCATCATCATAACCTTCACAAACGGCACATGCAACATGAATGTAAGTAGAGTTAAAAGCAGGATATTTAACGGGAGCATTTAACATCTGTTTCTGTTCGGACACTGGGGAATTGTGAGGGCCCTGGGCAGGACCGGATTAACATAGGGGCTGATGGAGCTGCAGCTCCAGGCCCAGGCCCATGGAATAGGCCCATTGATTTAAAAAAAAAAAAAACTATTCTTAAGGTTGCCAGGTATTTCTCAGGTATGTCTTATGGTTGCCAGGTATTTCTCAGAAGTATTTCTCAGGTATTTGAGGCTGCCTAGCCGGTGCCGGTATTGCAGTAATACCGGCAATACAAATGTCTGTCTCAGTATAAACAGATGATTTACTGCAATCACAGCGCCGGCCAGTAGGGGTAGCTTTTTGTGTGGAGAGAGGTAGGGATAAGAAGACATGGGGACACAGACACTGGGAGACACTAGGGCACACGGAGACACTTGGGGACACTTGGGAACACAGAGACCTGGGGACACAGACACTAGGGGAAACTGTGAGAGATGTGGATGGTGCGAGACTGGGAGACATAGGGACACTTGGTGACCTGGGGACACTGAGACACTAGGGGAAACTGAGACAAGGGGACGGTGAGAGACATGGGGACACAGAGACACTAGGAACACAGTGTCCCCATGTCTCCCAGTGGCCCCTAGTCTCTCAGTGTCCCTAGTCTCCCAGCCAGTGTCCCTTGTCTCCCAGAGTCCCCTAGTCTACCAGTATCCCAATGTCTATAAGTGTCCCTTAGTGTCCTAGTGACATCGGGACACTGGGAGACATGGGAACACAGACTCTAAGGAACACTGGGAGACATGGGGATACAAACACTGGGCGACATGAGGACACTTAGACACTGGGGGACACTGGGGGAAACTTAGATACATGGGGACACTGAGAGACATGGGAACACTGGGGGACTATGAGACCAGTGTCCCCATGTCTCCAAGCTATTGTCCCTAGTATCTCAGTATCCCCATGTCTCCCAGTGTCTCCCAGTGTCTCTCAGTGTCCATAGTGTGCCTGTGTTTTCTAGTCTCCCAAAGTCCCCTAGTCTCCCAGTGTCCCCATGTCTCCCAGTGTCTGTGTCCCCTAGTATAAAATAAAAAATCTCAGGCACTCACTGTGATAGATTTAAGCAGGTATATTGGACACCGCAACGTTTTGACCTGTTCCCAGGTCTTTATCAAGTCTCCAGTGTCCCCTATAAATTATTATTATTATCGCCATTTATATAGCGCTAACAGATTCCATAGCGCTTTACAATATTATTAGAGGGGGGATTTAACTATAAATAGGACAATTACAAGAAAACTTACAGAAACGATAGGTTGAAGAGGGCCCTGCTCAAACGAACTTACAGTCAATATATCAAAGTGTTCCCTATCACAGTGTCTTAGTGCCCCATGTCTCCCAGTGTCCCCTCATGTCTCAAAGTCACCCAGTGTCCCCATGTCTCCCAGTGTCCCCAAGTGTCTGTGTCCCCAGGCCTCCCAGTGTTCCCTAGTATCTCAGTGTCCCTATGTCTCTCATGTCTCCTAGTGACATGGGGACATTGGGAGACATGGGGACACAGACACTAAGGGACTGGGAGACATGGGGACACAGACGTGCCCCCTTGTTGTGTATGTTCGCCCCTTTCGGCAGTTCTGGTTATGTGATTTGGTTCAGTGGCTCACCCTTTTACCCCATCCATAGACTTAATGCTTTACTGGACAATGCTGTTAGGGGGTATGGATTTACTTGAAAGATGAAGGCGTGAGATTAGCATAGGGTATGTGTTTTCTCATAGCTGCATCCTTTGAGTTTCCCTCCAGCACCATCTCCATCAGATACATGCTTGGGTGGTAGGACTGTTTTAGTGTTTTTTACCTTTTTTACTAATGGTTTGATATTTACCTTGCTCTGTCAGGTGCCTGAGTTAGTTAGTGAGCACCTCTCCTTTGCCGAGATAATCCATCCACCTCACAGGTGTGGCATTTCAAGATGCTGATTAGACAGCATGATTATTGCACAGATGTGCCTTAGGCTGGCCACAATAAAAGGCCACTCTAAAATGTGCAGTTTTATCACACAGCACAATGCCACAGATGTCGCAAGTTTTGAGCGAGCGTGCAATTGGCATGCTGACTGCCGGAATGTCCACCAGAGCTGTTGCCCGTGAAGAGGGCACTTTGGAGAGGTGTTCTCTTTACGGATGAATCCTGGGATTCACTATACAGGGCAGATGGCAGACAGCATGTATGACGTTGTGTGGGTGAGCGGTTTGCTGATGTTAACGTTGTGGATGGAGTGGCCCATGGTGCCGGTGGGGTTATGGTATGGGCAGGCGTATGTTATGGACAATGAACACAGGTGCATTTTATTGATGGCATTTTGAATGCAGAGAGATACGGTGACGAGATCCTGAGGCCCATTGTTGTGCCAGTCATCCACGACCATGTTGCAGCATGATAATGCACGGCCCCATGCTGCAAGGATCTGTACACAATTCCTGGAAGCTGAAAACATCTTAATTCTTGCATGGCTATCATACTCAACGGACATGTCACCCATTGAGCATGTTTGGGTTGCTCTGGATCGGTGTATACGACAGCGCGTTCCAGGTCCTGCCAATATCCAGCAACTTTGCACAGCCATTGAAGAGGAGTGGACCAACATTTCACAGGCCACAATCAACAACCTGATCAACTCTATACGAAGGAGATGTGTTGCACTGCATGAGGCAAATGGTGATCACACCAGATACTGACTGATTTTTGGACCCTACCAATACAGTAAAACTGTGCATTTTAGAGTGGCCTTTTATTGTGGCCAGCCTAAAGCACACCTGTGCAATAATCATGCTGTCTAATCAGCATCTTGATATGCCACACCTGTGAGATGGATGGATTATCTCGGCAAACGAGACGTTCTCACTAACACAGATTTAGACAGATTTGTGAACAATATTTGAGAGAAATAGGCCTTTTGTGTACATAAAAAACAGTCTTAGATCTTTGAGACCAGCTCATGAAAAATGGGGGCAAAAACAAAAGAGTTGCTTTTATAATTTTGTTCAGTGTATATGTAAAATCAGAATATCATACTTCCTCCTTAGAAGTATGTGCATTTTTAATACCATGAGGGGTATTAATTATAAATGTGTTTTACCTACCAAAATTAAAGGTAAGTGTATATTGTGACTATACAATATATATTATACATATATTTGGAATTTATTTACTAAATTGTAAAGACATGCCTAGGAATTTGTATATTTTATGTAGAATAAGAGATCTGGACAATAGTTCTAGATGTGGGCTTGGGGAAATTTTTCCATTTTGTCCATAATTTGCCATTCCTTTATAAATTCTCCACATATTCTGGTTAGAACCGTATTTACTCGAATCTACTGCGCCATCGAATTTACTGCGCGCCTTTTTGAAATCTGGAAGCTAGAAAAATGTTTTTGCAGGCGAATGTAATGCGCATTTATACTACTATACAACATAGTGCTACAATGAAAATGCTTCTTGCCATATACCATATTAACATTGATGGTATTTCAATTTCTGTGTTAGATGTTAAGTCTATTCTTTCTTAAGTCCTCTTTTAGAAACGAAATTTGCATATGTGAATTCACCGGTTTTACTTCGCCCGTGTGAATATGCCGGATTGCAGTTCGCCTGAAAAATTTAGAATTTTCCCTGAATGTAATGCGCCATCGAATCCAATGCGCATTCAAAATTTGGAAACTTAATTTAATACGTAAATATGTACGACATATATACAATAAATACGGTATATATTTACAACTTGTGCATGCAGACGTTTATAGAAATATACCTCCTCTCCGTGTATACTTATTGCAGATTTCAATTACAAACTAATATGTTGGTTATTCTGTGTGAACCCAGTGACTGTCTGTTAATAATCGCACCAAACACATTGTAATCGACAGATTTATTGCATAAACTAATCATCTATTTTCATTTACATTGTTGTTGGACTTTTCATGTTTTATAGCCACAGGAGAAATAAATTGCTTCATTTCTTAATTTATTTTACACTCATGCAAACTCTTACAAAGCATTGCAAGCCTCTAATTCAGCACGCATAGCTGACATGTCATTAGAATTTAACAAACTTTAAATGCATCCTAAGCTTCGGCAAAATATCAATAAATACTTTTACATTTAAATACATTTCTTTGCATATATTTATATATATATTTTTTACACAGTTTGGAGTGTTCTAAACATTGTAAAGAGCTGTTAAACTTACAAGAGAATTATTAGTTATGAAATTAAAAATAATTACTTGAATTTTGACAGCAAATGAAAATTGTTTATCGAAGTGTCTCATTAAAGGGGCAAAAAAAAACAAACGAAAATACAACTCACAGTATTCTGCAGTGTGTATGAGTATATCACAGAGCTCCACAGCAATAAAACTCCCAGTAATGTGCAGTTTGAATGAGTGTATCACAGAGCTCCACATCAATAAAACTCCCAGTAATGTTCAGCTTGAATGAGTGTATCACAGAGCTCCACAGAAATAAAACTCCCAGTAATGTACAGTTTGAGTGTGTGAGTCACAGTAGTGTCTTTTAAACTGCAGTAAACCTGTCTGGAGTAAGATATGTTGATCTTGTTCTAAATGAAACTAAAGTCTTGATATACTGCTCTATAGAGTCTCAGATATTTCCACAGCTCTCCCAGAATACCACACAAAATATGCAAATAAACATAGATAGCGGTGTCACTCTTTCTGATTTCCAGCTTACATTTCTGCTGGCTCCCAGTGCGATGCCCCCCCTGTTTTATAACACATGATTTAAAGGAACACTATAGGAACCCAGACCCATTCATATCCAGGAAGTGGTCTGGGTGCAGTGGTCCTGACTTTTTAAGCCTGCAATGTAAAACGTTAGAGGGTTAAATTCACATTGAGTGGCTGATTTCCTGACAGCCGCTAGCAGAGCTTCTGCTGTATGGACCATGTGGAACTTGGAACAATGAATGTAATGCTTTGCTATGTGAATGCATTGGATGAGTGCTCAGCCCTCACCGCGCATGCGCATAGGGGCCCCAATCATTTTTTTTGTGAGGTCATGCCTCCATGATGATGTAGTGGAAGAAGGCGGAGATGTGAGAAGTGTCAAGAGTCTCTGAGCTGGAAAAGGGTAATTAAAAAGCTATTTTTAAATATTTATTACAGCAAGGGGAGGGGGGTCGATATTATTAATGACAGGGGCAATACAGTGTTAGAAATACAGATTTATAGTGTTCCTTAACAGCCCTGGGCAGGGTAGTATCTGAGCGAAGCAATTTACAGCTGTCATGTTCCAAAAGGCTCATCAGCATGGCACTGACTGGTTTACACAGGTTATTACTCTGACAGGATTAAAGTAAGCTTTGTTAAAATTGT
The DNA here is from genome assembly GCF_036172605.1 of Pelobates fuscus. Taxonomy (NCBI): domain Eukaryota; kingdom Metazoa; phylum Chordata; class Amphibia; order Anura; family Pelobatidae; genus Pelobates; species Pelobates fuscus. Next base: position 107,290,280 of record NC_086328.1, on the reverse strand, counting down.
GATGAAATGAAAAATGGACAAAAAGGTCTTGAAAGCAACATATTTCATAAATCAAATAGGGTTTGTGTAGTGCCAATTAACAGAGAATGGAATAATATAAATTTGCAAATTAATCTGAGATGGATTTCCATCAAATTCAAAGTCCAATCTCAGCATGCATTTTCTATATATCCTGAATTAAAGTAATAGTTACATTTCTCAGTGTATTAATCACTGAGTATATCATGAACGCCATCTTGCCAACACTTCATTTAACATGGGCCAGAGTATTGTCACACAATATTCATATCGAAACTCTCAGCATAGAACACTGTATACAGGGTGTTTCAAAATGATGGACCCAAACTCAAAGCAGTATGTTTCATGATGGTAACATGTTAGAGTTACACCAAAAGTTACAAATGGTTTATTGAGTTATCAAGTTTTACTAACCATTTTATAAATGCTCTATATAGCCTCCACCTGCTTTATGGAGAACATCGAGATTAAAGTTGAATTTGTCCCAAACCTCTCTCAACGTTTCTTCTTTCACTGAAGTCATCGTTGCCTGATTCTGTTTTTGAGGTCATCCAGATTAGTCGCTAATGGTGGCACAAAAAGACGTTCTTTGACGTATCCCCACAAGATAAAGTTGCAAGGTGTAATGTCTGGAGATCTTGGGTGCCAAAAGTATAGGCGCCAAGTCTTGGGGTTCCGTGCGACGTATTGAATGTTGAGGCAGTGTCTGAATAAAATTGTTGCACCAATGAGAAAATGTTATCCGCCAACATGAAAATTCTTTTCACATAGGCAGATTAATGCCAAAACGCTGTTTTAACGCACGCTAAATGTGGCGGTGCTCTGACTTGCTGAAAAATGAAGACATCGGAATCTTCATTAAGTTGTGGACAGAACAAGTTCTGCAGTATTTCAAGATACGTTTGCCACATATTTGTGTTTCCCTGGAAAAACAAATGGCCATAAAATTTTTTTTGATAAGCGGCACAAAACACGTTCACTTTCGGGGAATTACGCTCAATCGTTACAGTTTTGTGTGGATTCCGTAATCCACGTATGCGCACATTGTGACGGTTAACTTTACCACTTGAGTGAAATGAAGTGTTGCTTCATCACTAAAAATCTAAAGCGGTAAGAAGCTGTCGTCCTCCGTGTTCTGTAACATTGCATCACTGAATTCCATACACTTTCCTTTGTCACCTGAATAAGGAGCCTGTACCAGTTGCAACTGGTATAACCTCATGATTAAATTATTGCCTTAACACACACCAGACAGTCGTATAAGCTATCGCAAGTTCTCGGCTGGCACAACAAGGGAACTTGTGTGGGCTACCCCGAAAACTCTCTTGAATTCGTTTCACCTTTTCCTCTGAAGAGCATGGTCATCCTGTGCTCTTCCCTTTAGATCGGTGGTTCCCAACCAAGTCCTCAAGTACCCCCTACCAGTCCAGGATTTAGGGATTACCAAGTTGTGCCTAAGGTGTAATCCCTAAATCCTGGACTGGTAGGGGGTACTTGAGGACTGGGTTGGAAACCCCTGTTTTAGATAAACATGCTGTTTCCCCAAATTGTTGGTACTAATGTCTTTGGCAATGGTAGATCAATGCCAAAACGCCATTGAAACACTGCACCGCAATTACCGATTCAGTCTTGCTGAATTGCAGAACGCAAAACGCCTTGTGTTGTGCGGGTTGTGAATGTCTGAGGCTAGAGGCTGCTTGTGCGCTGGGAGATGCATCCAGCGGTAATCATTTGAAACTCTATGCCCCACCATTGCAAGTGGTAAGAGTTTCATTCATACGCGTGGTTCGTGGTTGAGATATAGTGATTTCAAATCGGAACTATTATTTTGAAACATCCTGTATAGTAAATTAACCATTTCATTTACTTGCTGATAGTAAAAATACAAATCTGCTTTGCTGAAAAAACATAAAAGAGCTTATTCACTAAATACCAATTCTTAGTAAACTGCAAAGAAAATTGGAAATTAAAGGCTAAAATATAAAATATTTGACTACAGCTGATTTTTTTTTTACAATTTTCCCAGAAGCATTTTTTTTCCAATCAGCTATTATCACCTAAATTTTGCAGTCTAGCTTTCAGATGACTACAATCTGTTTTTTAGCGTATAAACCCCATCAGCGCGGGGTTTTAAAAACGTCAGGAATAAATACGTTGACATGACGTCTGATGGGACCCATCTTGTTGAGTGGCAAAACGTGGGTTCTAGAGAGATCACTGGTTTCCATGCCTACACCATTAAAACATTGGAGAGAATGGCACTGTCATTTAATATGAATGAGCAGGTTGAGGGAATTTTATTTGAGAAAATGGACTTAAATAAACATAAATAAAGATACTGCAATGAAAGCAGGTGGGAGCTAGGCAGCATTATTTGGGATTTGGAAATACACTGCTTGATTTGAAAGATGCTTTAAGTCTCTTAAAAGAGCTGTGAATGTCTAAGACATTCACAGACATATTCTGTTACATTTAAAATATGGTACACGCTTTATAGACACAGGCAAGAATAGTGCACAACGACCCCTGATCTGCACCCCATAATAAGCAAATAAATAAGTATGGGTGACACTTCACTTCCAAATAGAATATGGGAAGACATACACACTGCGTAAAAATATTTCACCAGTAATAAACACGGTTACCTACTTTCTATGGTATTGTTCACCTAATTGGTCTACAGGAAACAAACGCTAGCACTAAAATAACTAAAACATAACACTTGCGGTAATAACATGAGGTAAAAAGATTCATGGTAAATATTTCTCAACTTAATTTTACGTCAGAGTTTAAAAGAGTTCTTTCACATAAATAAAAAAAAAAACCAAACATGTATGAACCTCAAGTCATATTGTTCAGAGAAGCGGTAAAAAATACATAATGCTCTATACTTATGCCCTGTTCCTTTATGTCACGCATTCTGCGGTGATGTCATTATTTGTAGTGATGTCATAATGAGTCAATTGGTCTCGATGACTTCACCCTTTCGCTCTGTGATAAAACAGTAACTGGACAACAGAACGAATAGTACGGCTAGTGATTAGGTTCCAATACTAAAGCTGTAGTTAGTCTGGCAAGACGTATACGAGTTTTTATATATTTATAGATCTAACTACTGAGATGAATTAATAGATGCATGATATTAGATTTTAATTGGACTTGGATTACAATACTGTCAATCTTGCAGGGTTTTTTTTCACTATGAATTTATTATATAAAACAAATCTCACAGTACTCGTACATATAGCAGCAATGGTTTGAAAAATACCCTTTCGACATTTTTTTTTTACACTTACAAATTACATCAAACGTTTGCCAAAAGCGCGCTGTGGAGAAGCTGTGTCCCAGCCTGCGCCTGAGCAGTTTCTGTCACAGCAGCGCTGGGACACGGAGAACAAATTAATGGGGTAACTGGAGCCGGAAACAATTTTAATTGCGTTTAAGGGATTATCATTTTATCAATAAGCAATATTTTTATGGCTGACACAAACATGATAATTCTTTTTAGAAATTTGAAAAAAAAATAATTAATTTGTGCCCCATTTTTTACCATTTTGTGCTTTGGAGTAAACTGATTAATTAGAAAAAAATATTTAGGTCAACTACTTACAAACTATGGACAATTAACTCAATTTTTAGAGAAATATGACTTAACCCCTTAAGGACACATGACATGTGTGACATGTCATGATTCCCTTCTATTCCAGAAGTTTGGTCCTTAAGGGGTTAAAATATGTAGAGTTTATCAATTCGGATGTAGGGATTGACTGGAAAATTACGTTTTTTGAGATTACATTTAGTTGCTGATATTTTACTAAACACTGAATTGCAGTGACCTAAAATAAAAAAATAAAAAATACTTGTAAAACTCGGGCAAAAATAGGTTTTCTAGAAAAAGATCTATAGTTGAAACTTGGCTATTTCAGCCTAAATGTAGTTATTTAATTTAACGTTTATTCCAATGGAGTGTTTGGTAAAACAGATGATTGTTATGAGTTGACAATAAGTAGAATTTGAGCTAAAATATCAGAATTTTAATATTTAATTCAGCATAGTTTTTCCAACTCGCTATTAGTGAGTCAGGGCCATATTTGTGTCTTGCTTGCCAGTAGGTTCACAATTATATGACACACCCTACCGACCCAAATCCTCCCCACTCTAGTAATCTGCCACAGTTAGGGCTGGTGATTGGAGAGACAGAAAGCATATCTACCCCTCCTTTAGACAGTAAAATAACCTAATTACAACATTAAACAGAGAGATCTCCAACAAAGCTTAATGTATATTTGTTGCATTGGGGTAAGAAAATTCTATCAAACAGGAAGCGGCTTACTGAAAATTCCAGCCCTGAGTTCAGTTAAACTCTTCTTTCAACGTAACGTCAAAGCTCCTGCAGCAAAACTGATAATCAGAACTTCTTAGCGCCTTTTGGCGCCTGTAAATGATTTTTAATATCTTTAGCACCTTTTGACGCCTGTAAGTGATTTTTAATATTTTCTCATAACGTTTCAAACTGGATAAAACCACAGTTACATCATTATGTCTCCCAGGTTTCTCCATTCCTTCTCCACATTGACTTACTCCACAAAAATGATCAACGCAACCTGGCTGGCAGTAGCTGACTCTCTCCAAACGCAACATCCGCAAACGGTCATAGATTTCTGCTTGATGGCTATTAACGTATTTACACAACCCTTTTTGTTCACGCTCATTTTGATATGATTGGGATATCACTCAATTTATTCTCTTCCGAGTTTTGTCGGAGTCTTTGTTCTTCAATTTGAGTCACAAGTTGATCTCTTTGCTCCACAACTCTCATCATCTCTGCAAAAATGATCTCTTCATCTGCGACGTCCTTCTCACTTTTCAAGGAAGCTGAGCAAAAAAACAGTACAGAAAACCAAGCAATTAGTCCCACTCTGGACGACAGAATCCTGCTAAATAGTTAAAGGAACACGATAGGGTCAGGAACACAAACACGCATTCCTGATCCTATAGTGTAAAAAACTCCATTTAGGTGGCTCGCCCCCTTAGCCCAATTAAAAAGGTAATAAGACTCACCTTATTTCCATCTTCATAAAAATGCCTGCATCGACAGACTATACTCACCAAAACACCTAGATTAAGCTGTAGTTGTTCTGGTGACTATAGTGTCCCTTTAATGACCTTTACTGCCAATTAAAGGGACACTTTAAGCACCATAACAACTTATAATCCTTGCACAGGTTATGGCGCAATAAGGCCCCTGGCCCCTTTGTCCTATGAAGATATAATGAAAAAGGCCGCGATTTTCTACTTATCCCCAAAATCTCTTCTGAGTAGGTCCTTATGGCATATAAGTCTCTACTATTGAAAACAATAGGAAAGCAAGGATGGCCTGATATCAGTTTATGAATGCTGTGAATTGCTTTAATAAAAAAGGTCTCAACCAGAGCACTGCGTGTCCCTTTACTATAAAAGCCTTCTTCTAGAAATAGGTATAGAAGTCTCTAGAACAGGGGTAGGCAACCTTCGGCATTCTAGATGTTGTGGACTACATCCCCCATAATGCTCTGACACCCATAATGCTGGCAAAGCATTATGGGAGGTGTAGTCCAAAATATCTGGAGTGCCAAAGGTTGCCTATACCTGCTCTAGAAACAGACCATTATTATAACATCCCTGTATCATGCTATCCTATAGATCCCATATTTACAATATTTATATGACAGATACGTACGTTCAATAACCATCTTCTCTCGCAGGGTCTGCTCCAGCCTCGCGTGTTGGTCTTCTAAATCCAACTCTTTAGCTCTGAGGAATATATGATATAACAAACATATTAATAGAAAGCACATACACAACAAGCCTTTAAAATATTCCATGTAACACCAATATAGTAAACTCAGTCAAGGATGGTTTACATAGTAGAGCAAAACAGGAAAGTTTCATTTCATTTTTGTTGGGTTTTTTATTTGTGTGTTGTTTTTTTTTTTCGCTTTTTAGGATACTTACAAAAAATATAGAGAAATATGTTCAATAAAAGACCACGTCTAGTATATACTAATAATAGCATTGAGGAAGGCCCTATCTAGGGCTGAAACGCGTTTGCCTACTACTGGACTTTTATTGGGAATTTCCTGTTGGCTGTATTTTTTATTGTTTATATGCTTTGGTATTCTCACTGCTCTTACTTTTTGGCCATAATTGCGGTGCAATACTGTGCAATATTCTACTTTAATACCTGCCTTATCTTTGTCCCTATATATAATATTTGTATTATTATATTTAATACATTTGCATTTATATTCCTATTCGTGGACATCGAGTTCTTCACCAGAAGCTTACCGAGAGCCTGGACAGGCACCCAAGGGTGATGTACATAGAGCCTATGAGGCTCCATCTTTGTGAGTTCATTCCTCATATATTATAGACCACTTATGTTTTACTGTATGGAAAGCACTATGTATATTCCATTTGTTTTTCAGATGTAACCACAGTACCTATATCTACAATAGGTGGTATATTTATTTATATATTGTACCTTCTAGTGTGTGAATTTATTTATACTCTAATAATAGCATATACACTGATCAGCCACAACATTAAAAACCTCCTGGCTAATATCATGTAGGTTCCTCTGTGCTGCCAAAACAACTCTGATGCACTGAGGCATGGACTCCACAAGACCTCTGAATGGGTCTGCAACAATCTCTAGGTAGGCGGTACATTTCAAGAGTAACAGTCACATGAATGCCAAGGTTTCACAGCAGAACATTGCCCAGAGCAACCTTCTTCCCAAAGTTTATTGGTCAGCCATCTCTTTCCATGTAAGCAACACATAAACACCCGACCATCCACCTGATCTAAGAGAAAACGTGATTCATCAGATAAGGCAACCTTCTTCCATTGCTCATTGGTCCAGTTCTGATGTTCACGCCCTCATTAAAGGAGCTTATGTCAGTGGACAGGTATCATCATGGGCACTCTGACCGGTCAGCCCCATACGCCGCAAATTGCAATGCACTGTGTGTTTGACACCTTTCTATCGTGGCTGGTTTTTTAGAACTTTGAGCTACCATAGCTCTTCGGTGTGATTGGGCCAGGCTGGCTAGCCTTCACTTCCCACGTGCATCAATGAGCCTTGGGCTCCCATGATCTTGACGCCGGTTTACCAGTTGTCTGTCCTTGCAGCACTTTTGGTAGTACTAACCATTGCTCTGATCCAGTGGTCTAGCCATCACTATTTGGCCCTTGTCAAAGTCACTCAGATTTTTTTTGTTTGACCATTTTTCTAAATGTCAACACATGAAATTCAACAATTGACTGTTCACTTGCTGCCTACTCTATTCCACCCCTTGACAGGTGCCATTGTAACGATATAGTCAATGTTATTCACTTCACATGTCAGTGGTTTTAATGTTGTGGATGATCAGTGTTTAATATCAATGCATTTAATCAGGAAAGGGACATTTACAGAGTGATTCACTAACTTGAGAATTGAAAGTGAATTTCAAATTTAAAGCCAAAAAGTCAAACTAGAAAAATTTTCAAAGTCTGCTATGCTTCCAGTTTGGCTACTTTGGCTATAAATTTGAAAACTAAGTTTGTGGTCACTCTGAATTCCTGATAATTCTCACTTAATAAATAACCGTGGTGGAGTTTTTCTAGTTTCTTGACATGTCCTCAGGTCTACATGTTATTGTTGCCCAACTTAACCACAGTTTTTATATAGAGTTTGAAAGCTGACTAGATATTGTCAGATATCAAATCTGTGAGTCTGATAAACTGCGGCTGGAGTCCTATACCCTAAGCTATCTCACTTCCATCTATGGTGGGAGCTTGGAACCTTCCAAAGGCTCAGGCACTGACTCCTGATCTTGTTCAAATTGTAAATCCTAAAATAAGATTAAACTTTCACTGATGTTTGCGATTCTCTTGCAAACTCAGAGATGTTTCTGTCATAAGTCCAACTCAGCTTGACATTTAAAAAAAATATATTTATTTTGTAGCTTTGAAAAAGAAAGATACATTGGTATTGATCATTTTTTATTTGTTTTTCATCAGCAGAATATGCACGTCCTAATTTATTACAGCTCCTGGGGTTGCGAAATCAAATAGTCGCCGGTGATTTGGTAATGCTTTTTCTAGTTCCCTATGCTAATGGAGATATGCTATGCAAGATGTAACGCATCAATTTAACAGAATAATGAGATCGGCATGCTGTAAGAAGCAGACTGGTGCATATCCCCAGCATTAATAGGTTCCTATATTTTCTGTGTTCTTCGATTCCCCCCCAAGGCGCCATTCTGCATACTGATGTAGACCGTACGCTAACTTACACGCACAAGAGCTCCGATTCATAACGACTCAATTTATTCCTTTGAAAGGCGACTTGAAACCATTCGTGGAGTAACTGGGCTTCATCCTGTGTGCCTGAATCTGTTAGAGAAATAAATCACGATAATGTATGTTAAAGTGTTTGCCTCCCGTATTATGCAACTGTTACACATTCACTACGCCTGGTGTTTGCAGGTAAGTCTTTTATTGCTAAAAAAAACCAAATAATCTTTTTTAGTGTGCTCCCTGCTCCAGCCTGGCGACCAGCGCAGTGTGTTCGAGAGGTGGGTGGAAAATCAAAGGGTTTTGGCAGATTGTTATTCTTTTAAAAAGAAGAAAATATAAAAAATGTAACATTCAGTGCAAACAACAAAAGCAAGTAAACAGGTCAGCTGTTGCTTTTATATATAACTGCAAATTATTCTTAAATCATAATTTAGGCTTATCAGCTAAATAGTGAATTGTGTAGAATTGACAGCGAATGGAATGTTTTAAGATAAGTAATCTGAACTGGATAAATGCTCAGTCCAAGTAATGACTTAAATTGGAAAAGTCTCTTCTCTGGATGTAGCGGTTCCTTTTCCCCTTTATCCCATTAAATGCTATTAACGTACTAACCGAGGCGAGTAATGAGGTGGAAAGTACAAAATACTCTTAAAGGGACACTCCATAACGCTAAAACACGGTAGCTTGCTGAAGTGCTTTATGTGTGAAAAGTGTCACTAGAGTGCTCAATAGAAATGGTCACTTTTATGAATTAACCTTGGTACACCCCCATGGCTGTCAATCAGACATCCTGACCTGTTATTTCCTGGTTTGGTTAGCCCAGTGGAGCTAAACTCAAGAGGCAGTAATTGCCCAGAGCACCTGCCTTGGAAAGACGTCTCATTGAGCTGAATTGGGAAGTCTTTGATTGGACAGCCACAGAAAGTCTGGGCGGGGTCAGAAGGGGGTAATAAAATGCATAATAAAATACATGCAGGTTTTCATTGGGATATATCCACTAAATAGTGATTTAAGAATATATATATATATATATATAGCGCCAGAAAACAAAAATCCTTGCACTCAAGCCAAATAGTAAATTCAAGCCAAAAATGGCTATTACTTGCCGGGTGCAAGTCTTCAGGGGAATGTAGTATATATAATAAACTGGAACTGCACTTTGATTTTGATGAAATAAAGACTGTATTGCATTGGAAGACCATGAGTGCAGTTCCAGTTTATTATATATATATATATATATATATATATATATATATATATATATATATAATTATTATTTTAAATATGGAGTAGAATGTTCCTTTAACTCTGTGGCACTTCCTTATCATAGCCACAAATGCACAAGTTATATCTCGTATTCACAGAGAACTGGGGTATTAGTGCATGTATGCTTGTCGTTTCTTTCATGGTTATGCACAATTAAATACATTTATATGGTGTGTTATGAATATGCAAGACAGCCTGGAACTCAACGCAAATTACAAAATAAAGCTGAATGTTAAATACATTTGCACAACCTATACAGTCAGGTCCATAAATATTGGGACATCGACACAATTCTAATCTTTTTGGCGCTATACACCAACACAATGGGTTTGAAATTAAAGATAAGATGTGCTTTAACTGCAGACTTTCAGCTTTAATTTGAGGGTATTTACATCCAAATCAGGTGAACGGTGTAGGAATTACAACAGTTTGTATATGTGCCTCCCACTTTTTGTTGGACCAAAAGTAATGGGACAGATTAACAGTCATACATCCAACTTTCACTTTTTAATACTTGGTTGCAAATCCTTTGCAGTCAATTACAGCCTGAAGTCTGGAACGTATAGTCATCACCAGGCGCTGGGTTTCAGCCCTGGTGATGCTCTGCCAGGCCTCTACTGCAACTGTCTTCAGTTCCTGCTTGTTCTTGAGGCATTTTCCCTTCAGTTTTGTCTTCATCAAGTGAAATGCATGCTCAATCGGATTCAGGTCAGGTGATTGACTTCGCCATTGCATAACATTCCACTTCTTTCCCTTAAAAAACTCTTTTGTTGCTTTTGCAGTATGCTTCTGGTCATTGTCCATCTGCACTGTGAAGCGGCGTCCAATGAGTTCTGAAGCATTTGGCTGAATATGAGCAGATAATATTGCCCGAAACACTTCAGAATTCATCCTGCTGCTTTTGTCAGCAGTCACATCATCAATAAATACAAGAGAACCAGTTCCATTGGCAGCCATACATGCCCACGCCATGACACTACCACCACCATGCTTCACTGATGAGGTGGTATGCATTGGATCATGAGCAGTTCCTTTCCTTCTCCATACTCTTCTCTTCCCATCACTCTGGTACAAGTTGATCTTGGTCTCATCTATTCATAGGATGTTGTTCCAGAACTGTGAAGGCTTTTTTAGATGTTGTTTGGCAAACTCTAATCTGGCCTTCCTGTTTTTGAGGCTCACCAATGGTTTACATCTTGTGGTGAACCCTCTGTATTCACTCTGGTGAAGTCTTCTCGTGATTGTTGACTTTGACACACATACACCTACCTCCTGGAGAGTGTTCTTGATCTGGCCAACTGTTGTGAAGGGTGTTTTCTTCACCAGGGAAAGAATTCTTCGGTCATCCACCACAGTTGTTTTCCGTGGTCTTCTGGGTCTTTTGGTGTTGCTGAGTTCACCGGTGTGTTCTTTCTTTTTAAGGATGTTCCAAACAGTTGATTTGGCCACACCTAATGTTTTTGCTATCTCTATGATGGGTTTGTTTTGTTTTTTCAGCCTAATGATGGCTTGCTTCACTGATAGTGACAGCTCTTTGGATCTCAAATTGAGAGTTGCCAGCAACAGATTCCAAATGCAAATAGCACACTTGAAATGAACTCTGGACCTTTTATCTGCTCCTTATAAATGGGACAATGAGGGAATAACACACACCTGGCCATGGAACAGCTGAGCAGCCAATTGTCCCATTACTTTTGGTCCCTTGAAAAGTGGGAGGCACATATACAAACTGTTGTAATTCCTACACCGTTCACCTGATTTGGATGTAAATACCCTCAAATTAAAGCTGAAAGTCTGCAGTTAAAGCAAATATTGTTCATTTCATTTCAAATCCATTGTGGTGGTTGCATAGAGCCAAAAAGATTAGAATTGTGTCCCAATATTTATCGACCTGACTGTATATAATGTTTAGTTGTCTATCGAGCCTTGCACAAATTTACATTAAAAAGTGTGTTCACTTGTTGCTTTGCTTCTCCACAGTTGTTTCACAAGTCAATTCACAATTAGTGCATTAATCTGATTCTATTGTAACTTGTAAGGGGAAACCAAGGTGATTCACGTCACACACAGATTTTATTACACACAAGATATCATTTTTAGCTTTCGACTCCTTGACTCCTACTCACTAGTAGCAACTTCTGAACTGCAACACTTAGGTCAGAATGATCTGATTTGGTAAATTCTCCGTCTTAGCTATAGTAACATATTGGTTATTTTAGTCTCTGTTTTGTCATTCAGATTTTAATATGCTATATTTCAGAGTTTAGTAAATAGCCCTTATTAAAAACACAAAATGGGACTCCAGCATCTGCTGGCACCCTGTGTACCAATGCTGCACTAATCTGGGGCAAACTTAGCTACCAGGCTACGGGTTTATTGACTAAACAGTGGGGAGAACAAAGCTGCCAGGCAAAACGTAGGCCATAAATTGCTGAGTTGGAATGAAGTCTTCTGCAGAGGTTTTCCCTGACAATAGCTAATTTGGTCTTAAAGGAACACTATACAAAACTAAATTCTTAATACTATAGTGCCCTCTGCCACACACTTCCTTCAGGTCCTCTCCCAGTGGCAAATAAAGGGTTAAAAACTTTTTTTGCCACTTTTTTTTGCCACTTTTTTTCACTTATCTGATTCCAGCTCTGATGTCCCTCAGCGCTGGGTCGTGCTCCTCCTCCAACGACGTCACTGCAATTCAGGAACCTAATGCATGTCTGTGGCTTGCACATGAAGCATTGAATCAATAGCTTCCTTTGTGGTTATTAAAGATGCTGGATGTCCTCCGTGGGCTGCTAGACAGTCACTAGAGGCAGTCTTACTCCTGCAATGTAAACAAGGCACTTCCTCTGAAACTGTAATGTTTGACATTGCAGGATTAAGGGGACAGGGACACTGCACCCTCACCACTTCAATGAGGTGAAGTGATCTGGGTGCCTATTCTGTCTCTTTAATGAAGTCAGCTGTATACACACCCCTGATCGCTGTGTTTAGTGAACAATAGACTTGTGCACAAATCCTGTTCACCTACGATGAATGAATCTGTTAAACTACGTCCGAATGAATTGATCCGTCCAGCATTTACATCATGGATGGATTCAGTCAGACGTAGATAAACAGGAATTTGACTTGTTTGTTGCTGGTGAAAAGGATTTGTGCACAATTCTAGAAAAACAATGCAATATGAGCTGCAACGCAAGAAGATCTCAAGGAAAAAATATCACAAATTTTACATTTTTTAGGATCACTGAAGTGTTTCTAGAATTTGTCACTTATTCTAATGTGAAAAATATAAAAATGAAACAATAGTAATATTGTCGATAACACAGAATGACATACAGGACTGACAAATGTTAATTCCAATTCCAGAAGACTCCAATATTCTGGAATACTGTGCACGATTAACTTCCCCTCCCGATGAACTAGATTGGATACATTGTCATCAACATGCATTTTCATCCTTTAAATGAATAACATCTACGACAAAGGATCCTTTCATTCCTTCTTCTATAATTATTAGAGGAGAATCGAGGGCCCGTCTCTCCATTTAGATATTCACAGCTCATTTCTTAGCTGTGATAATTTTCTAATTATCTTAACATTACCTACAGAGCAATTTGAAATGTATCACAAGAGATGTACCCGGCCTGATCTAATAAGCATTGAACAATCAGCTCTTTATAGATGGCTATCATAAAAAAAAGAATTAACCGTTTCTGCGGTATTAATTCACTTGGCTATTATCTATCGTGAGTGTAAAAGGACAATTAATAAGTGTCTCTGTCGGAGCCGTTGGATTTCTGGTAGAGTCTTTTTTTCAGTTTTTTCTTGGTGTTGGAAAAATCTGAAATTTTTAAACTGCAGTTTGTGAAGTGGTGGTATTAGTTTTATTTACAATAGAGGATCCTCTATGAAGTTTGTCAGTGTTTTCTGTGGGCTTTGTACAGTGATAAAGTGGGGAACAGTTAACCCCTGGAAGGAGAAATTTAGCAGATTGGAAAAGCATATTTATGGGAAGATTTTGGTAGAAAATATTATTCATTGCCATTTCAGAAAAAGCCAAAAGTCAATCCCATTTGTAACAAGTTTTGTATTTTTTATTTAGTTAAATACCTTTATTACAATTAAATAATGGTATAAATGACTAGCATGATGAACGGATCTGATAATGTCTTCTCTCTTGATACAGAACCGTGAATGCTAAAGAAAAACAGGTGAAAACAGACAATATATCATGGCTGGGATACTGGATAGCGCAGGAAGCAGTGACGATTCAAGATAGAAACCGACCATTTTTTTTAACTTTTGCCTAAATTTTAAAAGTATCCAGGGCCCTCTCTTTAAGATAATGAAATAAATGTTGAGTACTAGCAGTTGATAATTTGAGGGGTCACAACAAATTGTGATTGCGGTATGCGGTATAGCCCAGGGGGAGTTAATAAAAAGCCCAATACTTTACCTGCCGTCCCAAATGGACATCAACCACCTCTTTCCTTGACAATAAATGCTGAAACTATTATTATTATCATTAGTAATATTATTGTGCTATGGGTGGGTGAATCTCTGAATTTGCTTGGATATATCTCCAGAGACCATACTGCTGCGCTTACCACTGCCACTGTTGATACAGATAGGGTAGTAAATGTAAATCCATTGATAATGCAGTAGCAGAAAGACCAAATAATCCTAATTTGATTAGTATATGATTGGTTTTAAATAAAACACACTGTGGGTCCCATCATTATTCACACTGCCTGGGGCCCTGTTGCAGAGGTCACAGGAGTCAAAACATCCTATTAATCTGTTTGGAGTGGGCGGACCAGTCCTCGGATGTTAACGGACTATAGGAGTTTAGATAACTGGGATGATAAACACACAATGGGACATGTATCAATCCTAGTGAGAAAAATAGGAGAGATATTGTAACATTATATACTAGATAATAAAATTAAAATGTGGTTCTTGCCAGATGTATAGAGTGTTATATAGAGTGTTATAAATGAATATGTTTTATGAGTGGAAACAGTCACTGCTTTGGGCAAACCTGGCTACAATGAGGCCCCGATGACCCCTACTCAGATTTGCTATTTTTTAAGCAGGTAACACTCACAGGCCCCCTCTCATTATATGAGAGCACTGTGGACCCCACCATATTTTCATCTATTTCTTTTTTTAATCTATCATTGTTTATTTTAGTGCTAAGGCAGAGGGCAGTGCTTTTGCGGTCTTAGCTGCAACACTGAAAAAGCCGATCACCTTTTCTCCCAAGCTGCATCGGTCTTGTGGCGGCTGGGCTAGCCAGGCTCCTCCTCCATGGCTGATGTAATCAATCTTGATGATCTCAGCCAATCCAATGCTTTTCCATACGAAAGCACTAGAGGTGTATTGCGTATGTGCGGCAAAACACCTTGCTGCGCCAGTTCAGCATCTCCTCATAATTATACATTGAATCAATGCATCTCTATGGGGAACGCTGAACACCTCCTTGCAGAGCGTGGAGATGCTGAATGTCAGTGGTGCACATTGTGCAGCACTGGACTAAGAAGCACTTCTAGTGGCCATCTGAGTGACCATCTCTGAAAAGGCAGTGTTTACCGTTCACAGCCTCAGACACCCTTATTATTATTATTATTATTATTATCGGCATTTATATAGCGCCAATACATTCCATGGTGCTTCAGAGGGGGAGATTGAACAATAAATTAGACAATTACAAAAACTTACAGGAACAATAGGTTGAAGAGGACCCTGCTTAAATGAGCTTACAGTCTAGAGCAGGGATAGGCAACCATTGACACCGTTTTCAATCTAAATCGTACAAAAGTTGGGATCTGGTTTTAGCCAACACAGGATTTTTTTGAGGTCGATGGCACAGTAGCTTGTTAGACTCTCTGATTCTACTTCTCAGTTATTAGCGGAGGGAGAGACAAATTCATATTTTGATTCATACATCCGCGGAAAAAAGCTGGCTGTTCCTTTAAAAACATTGGGCTGTATAATTGACGGTTCAATGCTGTCATTAGTTTTATCAGATTTATTAAACTGTTCTAAAAATTATTTAAAAAAAAAAAAAGTTTTCTTTTTTGTAAATTATGCCAGTTCTCACAGAAATTTCCATTCAGAAGACCGCTAATATTAGAATAGCGGTAAAAGAAAAAAATTAAACAGAACAGAAAATGTGGCGGGGGGGAAGAATGATACAACTGTTGTATCGTTGGCAATTAGGTAGACTAAATTGCGCCAAACATTTGCCGAAAACTAAACGTGAAAACATTGGCAACACTTATAGATCTCTCCTAGTGTGTGCTTTTAAAATGGCGAGGTGGTCGGTGTAATTATAATACATTTTATACCTGATTCCCCTCGCAGAGCCTTCTCCAGTTTAACACCTTGAATCTCGAGTGCCCGTTGCCTTTCTTCCAATTCCTGCAGCTGACGTTGTATTGTCTATAGAATGAAAAATGAATATTTATTGCTAAAATCTTGCAAAGAAAGGTTGAAAAGATGCACATGCGTAGTTTAGAAAAAAAGATATCTCAGAGCATAAATTACAACATCTGAGCAGTTATAATCCACCTAAACATGTTCATCATTTGCATGTTGTTTGTTTGTTAATATTTTTTATATGCTTCTTGACATTATTGCAGAATATGTTGGCATGATATAAAACTTTGCTACAGGTTATGTTGGAGCAATTAGTAAACATTCCAGATTATTTTCCTGTTTTAATGATAATATTTGCTAAACATGGCATCTTTACCTGGGCTTTGTGGAGACGTTTCAGTTCCTCTTGTTTGGCTTTCTGTCGCGCTTCCTTTTCAATTTTTCTCCTGTCTTTTATCGCCCGTGTAGCCTGAAATGAGACAAATGTGAACAAAATATAGCTAGAAATATGAATTTCACCATCCATTTATGTAAGCAATCCATCTGCACTCACTAATCCTCGCAGCTAGCTCTATCGCAGCACCAAGCGAAGCCAAAACTTGATATAACGTAATTATTCTATAAAAATATCCCAGTGATTAAAGAGTTCAGTGATTTGAAGTGGTCATGGTGTCTGGAGTTTGTATGGTCAATATGTGCAGTGTGTAGCTATGATTTTAACCCTTATGCTACCAGAAGTTTAACTCCAACTCCTGCAGTGTTGTTGGGGAGTCATTAGCCAACTCGAGTTACAGGCTGGCTAATGTCAAATCTGTGTAAATTTGCGGGCAGCTGACACTCTCAGCAACTAAATTGGCTTTTGAATGGAAACCAAAGGGGACCCAGGTAAGAAGGAAAACTGTTACCAAATGGTTTGCCCCATTACCGGGGAACTCGGCCAGGGTTCTCCTGGCATCATAACCTCTACAATGGGCTGTTGTGGTTATGGTGCTTTGAGTAATCATTTAAGGCAAATTTCTGCTGGCACATTAGGGGGTCCAGCATTTAAGTCATATTGCTTGTAAGTGTGTAAGTCTATGGACATAAAGCAGGGGGCTCTCTGGACATCAAGCAAGGATCAATCCAGACATCAAGCAGTGGGCACTCCAGACATCAAGCAGGGGAGCTCTAAAGACAACAAGCAGTGGGCTCTTCAGACATCAAGCAGGGGTCATTCTGGACATTAAGCAGGCGTCAATCTGGCCATCAAGCAGGGGACTCTAGACATCAAGCAGGGGGCTTTCTGGACATCAAGCACAGGACTCTCCAGACATCAAGCAAGAAGCAATGCGGACATCAAGCATGGGTCATTCCGGACATCAAGAAGGGAGCTTTCCAGACATCAAGCAGGGGGCATCTCTGTAGTTCTCAACCCAGTCTTCAGAACATACACATTGTCTAGGTTTTACCAGTTTCCTCATTGGAACAGAATTGGGAAATGTATAAATACTGTCTATGTGCCTGGCTTGGGTCTCTTTAGAGACCAGATACTTGGATTTAATTTCACCAGTGTATATTATGGAGTCCTTAAATTCAGAAAGCGCAACCATAAATTACTCTTAAATAATACATGGGAAATAAGCTCTACCATGTAATGGAGTACACATTATGAACAGTAACTGGAGACACGGCACAGGTTACATTGTATCTTGATATGAAAATGCTGGCACCTAACAGGTTACTGGCTTATTTCAACGTCACCAAAATAGAGTGAAATACCAGAGATGCCGAACTTCTTGGACTTGTCGTTATTTCAAAAGCCATCCTCAAAGGTTAAATGCAAAATAAAGACTGTGTACTTCATAAGTACCGACACGATCCCTGTGTTGGATCTGCATCTTTCTGTGCCTTCAGATCTGCTTTAACTACTATTGTGCAGTGTGGCTCTTTGTGTTCTCCTCTCAGAGGATAACAGACAATGTTCTTCTGGTCTTCTATTGACAAAGTTATGTTCCACACACATACAAGTTGAATTCATAGAAATGTTTTTTGTTAATAAAAAGTACTTAAGACCCTGCCAAGGTCAGATGTAAGTCTAATCTTTCTAAAAAAAATTAAATTAATATATCACAAGCTGAATCCGACCTATTCTATTACACATTCCTGTCGCTCGAATCTGAGGGTTGTGCTTCAATAAGAACAGAAATACAATATTCATCAGTATGTTTCTTGTGAGACCTCGCAGGAACACCTTTCATTCATTTACAGAGAAATGCAGTGCATTGACCTCCGGCATACACACAAAGCATGAAGTATAATATTGCCGAGCATTATTGTAAAGTGTCGGCAGATACAATGTTTGGGGAAAATGATTGATCATTTCAATAAACACAAGTTCCGTAAATGGCTGAGCTCAGGGACAAATTGTTTGCTCGCTATGAGTTTTGAAAACAGGTGTCGCAAACAAACTTATATTGCAAATAACATGACAATCACAAAAAAAGGTTCACAAAATGGTTTTGTAAATTATCATCATACAGACCGCTGTATAGACTAAGGCCAAGCAAAACCCACCGCCATGGAGTGTGCATACTTCTTATGCCGAAGAAGGAATCTTCAGTGATACACATTTATAGATTAAAATCAATTTGTACTTTTTTCTTTCATCTTCTCCCGCCAGTGGTGGCCCTACGTTGGGTCCCATTGGGTCCAGATATAACAGCAGAAAGGCCAGAAAATGAAATTAAAGTGGGATAATAATGGAGGAGTGATGAAGAATATTAATTTGGGGCAATTTACAGAAACAGCTGCTGGGGCTGTGAAAGGGGTGATTGAAACTATAGGGGGGACACAAGAAAAATGATACTAAATGGGGATCGCTGAAATAGAGAATATCTACTAGGCTTGTAGAAGAATAAGATGTTTTGGTACAGTGGCCTTTTTTCGTCCTTGGGTTGCAGTATCACAAGGTCATGGGCCAACCATATTTGTAAAATACAACCTAAGGTTTACCTTGAATGATGAGGAGCTTTTAGATGTTGATTCTTCATCATCAGATGAGTTACAGCAATTCTCTGACATCGCCATCCTCCCACCTCTGGTCTGGTTCCCTGTAAGGATGAAATCACAGGCAGGTAAGTGGTGTTAATATATGCAGTATAAGTTCCCTATTGATGCACCTGATGCCACCATGCCCAGGTCCTGCAATCACTAGTTCTGCAACATGTGGGTTACTTTGTTGCATCAATGAAGTTTGTAAACAGTAATTACTAATTAGACTGCGCCATCGTTTATAGTCTCAATAAAGGGCAACATAATGGCTTAAAAAACGTATGTGGCATATTCGTATGGTCTTAAAAATCTCTGTACGAAGCTTACCACGCAGTGATTACAAAATGCAAACCAAAAAAAAATTCAAAGAAAAAAAAATCTGTGCCAACTTTTAAGCAAATTACCCTTATGTGGCTCAAAGCATCTGGCAGTGATCTTAAATATATGACATCTGTTCATTGTAAAATAACTGGCGTCGAGGTGTCTGCTGATACATAAAAAAAAACAAAAAACCCAACCAGAAGCAAAAAGATGTAGTGCGAGAAGGCTTATCAACATCCTATCCTCCATAAATATTTCATTCATTTACTCCAAACAAATGTGACATTTATTTTTTTTCTCTGATTTAAGGGCATTATCAAGTCGCTGAAGCCAATGATTAAAATGTCAGTATAGGAAGACAAGGGCATCCGTTTTAACAATGCATGAAATCACAGCGCGCAAACCCAGTTACTGGCCGCACTGAGAAGAGCCATTTGAAATGAGATTGAAAAGCAGAGAAGGATAATGTTAGAATTTGCCGTCGGCACATTGGCTATATTTTCATTTTTTATCATTTCACGGAGCGTATTAATAGTTTATCATGGCGTGCAGGATCCAATAGGTCAATGTTAATAATGGACAAATTATGTTCTTGCCTATGGGCGCTAGTGTGGCACAAAATCTACCCTTTAAGTGCCAACGGAAGTGCCACATGTGGACAAACGATAGAAAACGGGACCTTGTGTAAAGAAATGAGCGCAGCCTGTGTTCTTTATTTTTGAAACAATGTAACGGTTTTGGAAACTTCTTAGTTGAGGGAACAATATGAGGGCAGGGGGGGTGGGGGGTGCAATTTTGAATTGCTTGTCCCTCCTTGTTTAGAGTCAGGTTTACTGGAAATTCACTACAAAAATGTGTTAGATCACCCTTCCCTAACCTGCAATCCACTTCACTAACCTGCAATACAGTTCCCAGACATCCTCTTCTAAGCCGCTCGATCCGCCTCTGTTGAGGTCATTAGGCTTAGTGACTATATTGTCCAATCAAATGCTTCTCATTGAAAATCATTGTGGATTTGGTGCGCATGCACGGCAATCGCAAATTAAATGCTTCTAGCAGTCAAGAACTGAACCAGACTTGGAAGCACCATATAGTTTCTGCCAGGAAGACAGTGACTAGAGAAGGGGTGCCCAAAATTCTAAAGCCATACAAAGCATCATGGGAGTTGTAGTTCAACAACATATGGGTGTGACGGTGGTCACCATCACTGGGGGCTGAAGATGGACACTTTATGGAGGTCCCCAGATTACTCCTATGTTTTAGTCAACCTGTGCCCATTATAGGTACAGGGTGTGTAATGTTAGATATTCTCCTTCCCCCCATTTCCTTGTTGTTTTTGCAGAAGGGCATTGTCCCAATGTTCCAGAGACCCCTTTCATCTGTTGTATATTATTATATATGTTTTAGGAGTTTTCTTGTGCTATAGGAGATAATTGTGTTAGTGAGTCTTTGTGTATAAAAGGTAAACAGGAGGGAAGAAATGTGTTTATACTACAATAGCTATTGTGCAATGGATCTTGGTGTCAGGCAGTTATGGACTCTTGACCCAATTCTGTCCTAGACACCAAGTTTTGTGTGATGACCCCCCCTGTTGTGATTACTCCTATTTAAACCTGTGGTTCACTGAATAAAGCAGCTCTACTTCACCCTTCACTAAGTCTTGGCTAGTGTTTGGGTGAGACAGCTATACGCTCTGCAGGAGAGAGTGATCACTTGGAGCTGTAACACAGAACCCTGTTCCAGGGTAGGAAACCTTGGATAGACCCCAGGCAAGCCGCGGCGGCTAGGGGCTGAAGCGCTATGGGTGTCCCGGTTCTAGCTAGGAAGCGTGCTTGGCAGAGGTACTCAGCTGGGGTACCAGGTGGTCCGTCACAATGGGGATCTACATTTTGAGCACCCCTGCACTAGAGGTTTGTTTAACTTTAAAATGACAATATTGTAATTTTCTCTAAAACAGCAATGTTTTTACATTGTGGGAGAAATCTCAAGGCCACTACCTATTGAGAAGAAGTTGTCTGGGTGATTGCAATGATCCTTTAATAACATAATGTTCTATTTGTAGAAGTCTTTCATTTGCTATCTTGTGTTTTTCCTTTCTGCATAAATATTGTATCTTTAGCGCACCCACCTTTTCTCACCTCTATTTGTCAAACTGACAACATTATTCTATTTCAATCAAAGCAACAGTCAGTTTTCAGGGATAGTGAACAAGATTTGGAGAATTTTACCAATTCGAATGTCAATATTTCAGAGTCAGGCAGAGGTTAATCTGCATAGCTGCATAATGAGCGTTAAGGAAGATATATTAAAATGGAATATTACCAAGCTCATGAAAACTGTTGAAGCATGGGAAATAAGAGTTTATACATTGGTTTAAAAAGCTGTAAGAGAGACGTTATAAGCAATACATTGTACAGGGTTATTACAGAACACAATGACAGATATGTTTTAAAGTGTCTTGTTCTGAAACTTGAAATGAAGATGTAAAAGGGAGACGTCACCGATGGAACGTGTCTGCGGGTTCCACCAGTTTCCATGGTAATTGCCCTACTTTTTGTACTTTGAACCATTTTTCAAAACACAACATTCTGATCAATATCGTCTATTGTTTCCCTGTTAATTTCTGCTGAATTTGCTTCCCTAAATCAAAAGAGGAATCCAGCATATGCTCCTGTTTGTAGACATTCCATCTATATTACACATTCTATCTATCTACAGATGCATTGGACATACCTCTTTTGACCAACAATTTTTTTTTACTTGCACAGTACTTACCTGCACCTGTTCCAGTTACCACTATGATTACATCTTGCTGGACACTGAATAATCTTTTTTTGCCACAACATAGCTATTGGGTGGATGCCAAAACATTAATTGTTTTAGTCATTTTATTTTGTTAAACTTGCTCATTTATGTTATATTTTTTCCTTTGTCTCTGGGACATCTGCAGCACTTATATTGCCAGCGCTGTATATCTGATAGGAAACATTTGGACTGTTTTTAATATAGATATTTATGTATGTATCAAATGCTAACAAACTGATCAACTTTCCCCTCCACTCTTAATATATAGCCTAATGTACTAAATTGTCCTGAATTGCCAAAGTACCGAATTTTGGAAGTGCCGAACCAAAAATGTTCCCCATGCACATCCCTACTGATGACTATAGTGTCCCTTTATAAAAAACACAAATAAGAGAAATCCCAATATGTAGCTCTTGCTCCCTGTGCCTATAGGGGAATCGGTCGTACATGTTTAATGAAGCCCAAAGAATGTAGCCCATGGAGCAGCACAGCTTAGTGGAATAGGGCCTTGACAGAGCTAAGAGGCGGGCATTCATAGTTAGTGTGTTTGGATTGGCTAGCTATCTGGGATGGGCAGGCTGATACATATAGGCAGGGCCGGATTTTCCTATAGGCTAACTAGGCTTCAGCCTAGGGCCTCAAGATCAAGAGGGGCCTACATTCAAATTGTTAGCAAAATTAAAATTACACTATATGACCAGTGGCGTACTAAAGGGGGGGTCCGCCCCGGGTGCCACTTACTAGGGGGGTACCCGGGGCAGACTGCAATGCCCCTCCTGCCGCGATCGCCGAGACCGGCGGTCTGCAGCTCCGCAATGTGCAGAGCTGCAGATCATGGATCTCGCGTGCACTGCCCAATCAGAGCGTTGCCGCGGGTTACCAGGGACCCCACCGGACCACCAGGCAGCCCCCACTGGACCACCAGGGATTTAAGGTAATTTATTTTAGTCACCCCCCCTCCCTTCATAACCCCCTTCCCTCTCACAATCACCCCCCCCTCCTCATCACCCCCCTCCTCTCACAATCATCCCCCCATCTCCTCATCACCCCCTCCCTCTCACAATCACCCCCCCCTCCTCATCTTGACTTTTTTTTAAATTTATTATCCGTGCCACATTTTTTATAAAGGTTAGTACCAATCACAACAGGTTTCATTTAACATATTGATATATATCACAGTAATGATGTATTTTATTGTCTCTCATGTAATTTACAAACTTAAAAATGGGAGGTGAAAGGGCCTCATAAGTGGAATAGCCTAGGGCCTCTTTTCATCTAAATCCGGCCCTGCATATAGGTCAGCCATCTTACAATTTTCCCATTCTAATTTTCCCTTGTTTTTGTCCCTCCCACCCTCCTTGTTTTTGGTTAGGTTTGAGGTTATCCTTCGTCTGGTCACAGCGGCTTGGGGGCTTGCTAGGTTAATTGGGGGGTGAAATGGGTTGTTATTATGGATGTGTTTTAAAAGCTGGTATGTGGTTTAAAAGTTGGAATGGTAGGTTTCGAGCTGGCCTGTGGCTCAGAACCTGGGGGTGTAGGCGTATCTCAGTATACCCCTACATTGGCTCATTGGTATGGTAGGTTTCGAGCTGGCCTGTGGCTCAGAACCTGGGGGTTTAGTGGTATCTTGATATACCCCTACATTGGATTATTGGGACAAGTTGGTATGGTAGGTTTCGAGCTGGCATGTGACTCAGAACCTGGGGATTTAGTGGTATCTCGATATACCCCTACATTGGATTATTAGGACAAGTTCGTATAGTAGGTTTCGAGCTGGCCTGTGGCTCAGAACCTGGGGGTTTAGTGGTATCTAGATATACCCCTACATTGGATTATTGGGACAAGTTGGTATAGTAGATTTCGAGCTGGCCTGTGGCTCAGAACCTGGGGGTTTAGTGGTATCTCGATATACCCCTACATTGGATTATTGGGACAAGTTGGTATAGTAGGTTTCGAGCTGGCCTGTGGCTCAGAACCTGGGGGTTTAGTGGTATCTCGATATATCCCTACATTGGATTATTGGGACAAGTTAGAATAGTAGGTTTCCATCTGGCCTGTGGTTTATAACCTGGGGGTGTAGGGGTATCTTGGTATACCCTTACATTGGATAATTCGAACAAGTTGGTATGGTAGGTTTCGTGCTGACCTGTGGTTTAGAACCTGGGGGTGTAGGGTTATCTCGGTATACCCCTACATTGGATCACTTTATTAAGTTTCATGATGTTATTTATGTTATATTGTTAAGGTGTTATGTTGTTCATTTGGGGGTAATTGTCATTATAATGTTCATTTGGGGGTAAATGTCATTATAATGTTGTGGGGGGCTAGTTATATACTGTGTCATAGGGTTTGTTTGACAATGACTTTTTGTATTAAAATTTATATTATATTGTATTAAAAGCTGTGGACATAATTTTACCCAATATATCAAAAAGAGAATGCTAGACACTAGAATCACTATATAGAGTTATGTAAATACTTTAATCAGACCAGTAAACAGTACAACAAGCAGAAAGCAAAAATACAAAGTGACAATAAAAAGGCAAAATAAAGCAAACGGCAATAATTACCACAATTCTCACAAGCCTATTATGGCAGAAACACAAACCCTTAATACCCCTAACGTTTCGGCACCTCCTGGCTGCTTTTTTTTTTTTTTTTTAATATATGAGATGGGTATTAACAGTATTCCTAGCTTATCACCGTTATTCCTTTGTCAGCCAACATTATAATGCATTACATATAACAAGGACATTTCACTTTTTGTATTTTTCACATAACTTGAGTATCAAACCAGCAGTACGCATCGAACGACAAACCATCTACGCTAATGAGGTTGTTGTTACGTAGTTAACGTTAAAATTCGGTTGGGGGTTGTGTCACCGATCCCTTATGATGCGGTCCTGGTCTGGCCAGGAGTTGTTATGTCAGTGTTGTGTAGGGATTTGGGGCCCAACCCTCTTTCCGATATTGGAAAAAGATGAAGAAAAGAAGAAAAGAGGTAGAGCATGAAAAAAGATTAAGAAAAGAGGGGGGGTGGGAATGCGTCAGTTCTGTGTAGCGCGGGGGCGTCCGATGTCTCACCTTCCATTCCCGTCTGTTGAGGCGTCTCCTTTAAATTGAGATCTCTGCCCTAGGGGAAAAGGAGGGGGAGGGGGGTGGAGGGGGGAAGTTCGATACTTGTCCATGGTTCCCATATTTTTTCAAATCTAGACATGGAACCTCTCACCCTGGCTGTCAAATTGTCCATTAAATATACTTCTTTCAGATTGGAGATCACCTTCCGTATGGGAGGCAAGTCCACCTTTAGCCACCACTGTGCGGGGGTTCTTCGTGCTGCTAATGTTACTTTGTGTACTAATTTTTGTTCCCTGTTAGTCCAGTCGTCTAGAGATCTATTCAATAGATATGTCCAAGGATTTAGCTCAGGTGCCCTTTGGAAGATCTTTCTAAGTAAGTCAAAAATTTTCGACCAGTAGGTTTGTACCCGTGGGCAGTCCCACCACATGTGGAGATATGTGCCTTTGTGGCCACATCCCCTCCAGCTGTCGTCGGACGGTGTTTGTTGCATGTGGAAGAGTTTGACTGGGTGGTGTACCACCTAAACATAGTTTTATAGGATTGCTCCTGGAGGGATACACATATGGACACTGCATTATTCGCCTCCCATATTTCTACTCCCTCCAGGACCTCTCCTAGCTGCATCTCCTATGTTTCTGTATATGTTAGTGCACCCCATTCTTCTGTTTCTGAGCAAATGTGTGCGTATATTGTAGTGATAAGTGCTGATGGTGTGGTTTCGTTTAAAAACATTTTCTCATAAAATGTCAACGGGGCTTTCCCTACTCTTTGTACGTGTGGGCGTTGTACATAGTCTTTGAGTTGTAGGTACCTAAAAAAAATCCCTGGGGGTTAGATGGGTCGCCTGTTTTAGTTGTTCGAATGTAACTATGCCATCGCTCTTAAACATGTGGCAAACTCTCTGTAAACCTGCTTTTTCCAGGTTTGCGAATTCTCTAGCCGCCATTCCCGGGGGGAAGGCCCTATTTCTTAGTAGAGGGGTAAGTGGGGATGGGGAGGTCGCTAGTTTGTATTTGGACGCTGACGCGTCCCATAATCTCAGGGAGTTTAATACAGCTGGACAGGTGGTTCTCAATATTGGCCTATCTTCAGGGCCGCCATCAGGGGGTGACAACCATAACGGTTGTCACGGGCCCGGCGGCCCTGGGGGGCCCGGACTGCTCTGGCAGTCCTGGGCCCCACTTTCCCTCTCTGCACACATAGATAGCGAATATCGCTATCTATGTGTGCAGCCGCAGGCCCCCGGCTTACCGCAGAGGGGGCCCAGGCAGCACACAGCCTCTTCTCTCTTGTAATAACTCTCGCGAGACCCGGTTGCCATGGCAACGCTCCGCGGGTCTCGCGAGAATTATTGGAAGAGAGGAGAGAAGAGTAGAAGCTGTGTGCTGCCTGGGCCCCCTCTGCGGTAACAGGGAGCGGGGGCCCCCCACCGGACCACCAGGGATGGAATCTCCCCCCTCCCTGGACAAAGGTAAGCAGGGAGGGGGGAGAAACTTGTAATTAAAAAAAAAAAAAAAAATAATGATGTAAAAAATTTTCCCCCGTCCTCTGAGTCACACCGGGTGGCCCATGCACTTAGGGCCACCCGGAGGGCTTGTATCAGCGGGGGCCCGGTCGGGCGCTCTTTCCCTTTAACACCGCGACCGGGCCCCTTGCTTTCCGGCAGCCGGCTGGGAGGAAGTGACAGCCGCAAGTCACTTCCTCCCATAAAGAGAGGAGCTGCATGGAAGGTGTCAGGAGGAGTCGCGAGGGAGAGAGGACGAGGCTGCAGTGAGGATGGGGGATCCTCACTCCCATCATCCTCAGGCACCACACTGGACCCCAGGGAATCCACCCTCCAGCAAAAGGTAGGAAACTGGAGGGTGGGTTTAAAAATGTACATTTTACATGTGTGTCAGTATGTCTGTGTGTGTGTCAGTATGTCTGTGTGTGTGTCAGTATGTCTGTTTGTCTGTGTGTCAATATATCTGTCTGTGTGTCTGTATATGTCTGTTTGTCTGTGTGTCAGTATGTCTGTTTGTGTGTCTGTGTGTCAATATATCTGTGTGTGTCAGTAGGTCTGTGTGTGTCAGTATGTCTATGTGTGTGTGTCAGTATGTCTGTCAGTGCATGTCCATGCATGTGTCAGTCTCTGTATGTGTCTGTGTGTCTGTCAGTATATCAGTCTGTGTGTGTCAGTATATGTGCCTGGATGTGTGTCAGTATTTCTCAGTGTATATGGGTGTCAGTGTGTCTGTCAGAGTGTGTGTGTGTGTGTGTGTGTGTCAGTATCTTGGTCAGTGTATGTGCCTGTGTGTGGGTGTCAGTATTTCTGTCAGTGTTTGTGTGTCAGTATGTTGATCAGTGTGTGTGTCAGTATGTCTGTATATGTGCCTGTGTGTCAGTATGTCTGTATATGAGCCTGTGTGTCAGTATGTCTGTATATGAGCCTGTGTGTCAGTATGTCTGTATATGAGCCTGTGTGTGTGTCAGTACGTCTACCAGTGTATGTGTCTGTGTGTGTCAATATATGTACCTGTGTGTCAGTATGTCTGTCAGTGTATGTGCCTGCTTATCTGTATGTAGTCAGTGTATGTATCTGTGTATCTGCTTGTGTGTCAGAGTATGTACCTGTGCATCTGAGCCACAACTTTATATACAAATATACCCCTCCATTCAAACTTCAACACTACATACAAGCACACTCCTACATTCAAAAACAAACACTACACATAAATGCACACTTGCATTCAAACTCCAGTACCACATACAAACACATTCACACAAACATACTTTATACAAACACATGCTTACATTCAAACACACAAAACAGTGCTAAATACAACCCTGCAAGCATGGGAAATTGGTAGAGCCCCAGCTGTCAAAGCATTGTTGGAGTTGCACGACAGATGGGGTTCTACCTTTAGTCCAATCTTGCAATTGGGTGTCCCAATAAAATTCATTCTATTTTACTGCCGCCACTGCATTGGGATGGATGCCGTGATTGCATACCAGGGAGTGAGGGGCGACGGCGGCAGGGCCCAGGGGGCCCAAGCAAACGCTTGCCCAGGGTCCAGTTGTTATTAAAGACGGCCCTGCACACACACACTGCATACACTGACACAACACACACACACTGCATACACTGACACAACACACACTCTGCATACACTAACACAACACACTCTGCATACACTGACACAACACACTCTGCATACACTGACACAACACACTCTGCAAACACTGACACAACACACACTGCATACACGAATACAACACACACTGCATACATGAATACAACACACACTGCATACACTAATACACTAATACAATACACACACTGCATTCACTAATACAACATGCACTCTGCATACACTACACACGCACTGCATCCACTATACTGACACACACTCTGCATTCACTACACTAACACACACTCTGCATCCGCTACACACTAACACACTCTCTGCATTCACTACACATTAACACTCTGCATTCACTACACTAACACACACTCTGCATCCGCTACACATTAACACACACTCTGCATTCACTACAAATTTACACACACTACATTCATTACACTGACACACTCTGCATTCACTACACCCTAACACACACTCTGCATTTATTACACACTAACACACACTCTGCATTCACTAAACTATGCACACACTCTGGATTCACTATACTGACACACACTCTGCATTAACTGTACACACAGCATCCACTACACAAACATCCTTTATTCACAGTACACACACTACATCCAACACAAATTGAAACACTCTGCATTCACTATACACAGACACTGCGTCTAATACACACACTACATCCACTACAGACACTGCATCCACTAAACACATTTTATCTAGTACATACAAACACTACATCCACTACACAAACACACACTACATCACTGTACACACACTACATCCACTACTCAAACACTCTCTGCATTCACTACACATTAACACTCTGCATTCACTACACTAACACACACACTCTGCATCCGCTACACACACTAACACACTCTCTGCATTCACTGCACTAACACACACACACTACATGCATGACACTGACACACTCTGCATTCACTACACACTAACACACTCTCTGCATTCATTACACACTAACACACACTCTGCATTCATTACACACTAACACACACTCTGCATTCACTAAACTATGCACACACTCTGGATTCACTATACTGATACACACTCTGCATTCACTACACTAACATACACTCTGCATTAACTGTACACACAGCATCCACTACACAAACATCCTGTATTCACAGTACACACACTACATCCACCATTAATTGAAACACTCTGCATTCACTATACACAAACACTGCGTCTAATACACACACTACATCCACTACAGACACTGCATCCACTAAACACATTTCATATAGTACATACAAACACTACATCCACTACACAGACACACACTACATCACTGTACACACACTACATCCACTACTCAAACACACTCTGCGTTCACTATACACACTGCATCCGCTACACAAACACACACTCTGCATTTACTCTGCATTTACTGCACAAACAGTATCTAATACACACAAACACTACATCCATTACACACATTCTAATTTACTTCCACCATACACCCGACATTCAGTCCTGCATCATTGTCAGCGGACTAGGTAGGGCGTGGGCGGGCCCGGGAGGGGGGGGGGGGGCAGACCTTGTGCTTTGTCAGGGGCCCAAAAATTCTGATGGCAGCCCTGCCTATCTTCTCTGGGCACCCACATGTGGTATTGTGGTAAGTCTGGGCCAGTGAGGAGGGACTCCAAGTCCACCCATCTCCTTACCTACAATGGTGCGTGCCACATAGTCACCTGAGTTAGTTGCGCAGCTAGATAATAGAAATAAAAGTGTGGGAGCCCTAACCTTCCTCTCTGTTTTCGTCTATATAAGATGTTTCGGGAAATTCTGTGACGTCGATTTTGCCATATGAATTCCCCGACAGCCTTTTGCAGTGGGGCTAGATCAGATTTTAGTAGTTTAATGGGTAATGCCTGAAAGAGAAACAGGATGCGGGGTAGCACATTCATCTTTACTGCGTGAATACGCCCGATCCAGGAGATAGGCTTATCTAGCCACTTATCCTTATCTTGTATTAGGGTTCGCATAAGTGGGGCATAGTTTAGATGATAAAGTTTGGCCGGGTCGCTCGGAAGTTGTATCCCTAGGTATTTTATGTGGTCTTTAGCTATGGGAACATTATAGTTTGCCCGCAATGCCGCCGTGTCCTCCACGGACAGGCCTAAGAGGAGGGCACTTGATTTTTCTAGGTTAGCCCTATAGCCTGAGAATTCTCCGAATTGTGCCAGGACTTCTTGCAGTGCATCCATGGAATCTTTCGGTTCTGTAATCGTCAGCAGGATGTCGTCTGTATAGGCGGAAACTAGAAACTCCTGTCCTCCCACTGTTATGCCGTGTATACGTGGGTGTTTGCGTAGAGCTTGTAGGAGTGGTTCCAGGGTCAGCACAAACAATAGTGGGGAGAGGGGGCATCCCTGTCGGGTTCCATTACCCAGTTTAAAGGGTGTGGACCTTGCTCCGGTGATAATAACCTGTGCATATACTTGGTTGTACATGACTTTGATCGTGGCCACGTATTTTTCTGGGAATCCCAGAATTCTAGGAGTTGAAAGAGATAGGGCCATCGACCCTGTCGAAGGCTGGCTGCCTTTTTTAAGGGTGTTTGTATCATAACTTACCAATATCTACTTATATATCCCCCATACAGCTGATGGACATCATCATTTTACCCAACATATTGGTGTCAATGCATTATTGGGTACATATGGGGGTTTTATTCTTAATGCCCAAGGGTACGACTATGCACCTGTCATGCAAAATGAGGCTGTATCTGTTGCACAGAGGAGACATACCTGTGGGTATCGCTGTGGATTCCCTTGTCGGTGGGGTTCTGTTTGATGTACTAATGGTATCGGTTTCATCTGTAAAGGCAAACGTGAGCAAACCTTCTTTAATAAAAATAATCATATTAATGCTTTGCGTTTACAATTCAGTTCTTCAAGCTCTCTTTGAACTGGTTAATTAAAAGACCATAGAGACCCCCTATTCGGATGAACATTTTACAACAGGAACAAAGAGGTCACTGACCAATCATTCCATTGTTGCATGAAAACTAATAAAATCTCTGTCTCTGTTCCTTTAAATTCCTATGTTGATGTAGCACAATGTTTCCCTAACAGACGCTACATCGTTTAGACTTTCTTACAAACCAATATGGTGGATTTCAACTGTTAGCATGTTCAGTTACCATAGGAGCATTTTTAATCCCTTTATCTCTTTTACCATGGGAACAATGCTACGTACCTTTCACTCAGTAATGTAAATACAATAAACAATGCAGGGTCCGTAGGCTAAGGCCACATCACATTGCTTTAAAAGCACTTAGTGTGAATGTTTCTTGGTGATAATTGTTTTCAGTATTTACCCATAACTCTCTCCTGGCACCTATCAGCTTTTAAGATATGATTGAATTGTGTGTTATGGGTCTAGAGAGCCTGGGCTCTTACTTATAGCCAGAATGCAGTCGACTGCACCAAGAGCACAGATTAACCCAAAAAACAAGGCGGAATGTATTGGGCAATAGAGATGGTATTTCACAGAGAACCTACTTGCTGCGTCATATACAATGTTGCATTAATTTTTATAATTTAAAGAACAGAACATTTTAAAGGAGAACTGTCACTCAAAACTATTTTAAGATAATACTCCTTTCATCACGTTTGGAGAGGAAACATTTCTTTTTAATGAAGTGTGTGGGGAAATGTAGAAAAACCCATCCCTACCTTTAGTATATGACAGAATCTGGCAGCCATGGGCATCCACAGGGGGGTAAGGGGAGGGCACTTGCGCACACCCCCCCCCCCCCCCCCCCCGCGCATTTTTCAGCTTGTTCTGCAAATTTTCGTGTGAAATTGAAAATACAGTGCAATACCGGCGCCGGCCAGGTGGCGCTGTGTATGGAGCGAGACAGGGATAGGAAGCTGCATCTTATCCCTGCTTCTCTCTGACTGAATCCGCAGGGGAGCAACACATGCAGCCAGAGACAGCCTACAGATTAGGTAAGTGGGGGATGGGGCAGAGATAGCCTACAGATCAGTGAAGTGAGGAATGAGGGGAGATAGCCTATAGATAAGGGGAGTGGAGCATATGGGGGGCAGAGATCAGTGAAGTGAGGCATATGGGGGTTGGGGGGGAAGCCTACAGATCAGTGAAGTGAGGCATATGGTGGGGGGGCAGAGATAGCCTACAGATCAGTGAAGTGAGGCATATGGGGGGGGGGGGCAGAGATAGCCTACAGATCAATGAAGTGAGGCATATGGGGGGGGGGCAGAGATAGCCTAGAAATCAGTGAAGTGAGGCATATGGGGGGAGGGGAGAGGCAGAGATAGCCTATAGATCAGTGAAGTGAGGCATATGGGGGGGGGGTAGAGATTGCCTAGAGATCAGTGAAGTGAGGCATATGGGGGGGGCAGAGATAGCCTAGAGATCAGTGAAGTGAGGCATATGGGGGAGGGGCAGAGATAGCCTAGAGATCAGTGAAGTGAGGCATATGGGGGGGGGGGGGGGCAGAGATAGCCTAGACATCAGTGAAGTGAGGTATATGGGGGAGGGGCAGAGATAGCCTAGAGATCAGTGAAGTGAGGCATATAGGGGGGGCAAAGATAGCCTACAGATCATCGAAGTGAGGCATGGGGGGCCAGAGATAGCCTACAGATCATCGAAGTGAGGCATGGGGGGGGGGGGGGGCAGAGATAGCCTACAGATCATCGAAGTGAGGCATGGGGGGGCAGAGATAGCCTATAGATCATCAAAGTGAGGCATGGGGGGGAGACAGCCTATAGATCAGGTAAGTAAGGAATGGGGGAGGTAAAGTAAGAGAAGGAGCAGAAAGGAGAAGGAATAGAAATGAGGAAAAAGGGGCAGCAAGGATCTGGAAGGGACAGCAATGACCACAACAGGTAAAGTAGGAGAAGGAGCACAAAGGAACACAAATGAGCAGGAAGGGGCAGCAAGGAGCAGGAAGGGTCTGCAAGGAGCACGAAGGGTCAGCAAGGAGATGGAAGGCTCAACAAGGAGCAGGAAGGGTCAACAAGGAGCAGGAAGGGTCAGCAAGGAGCTGGAAGGTAAAGCAGCACAAAGGTAAAGTAGAAGGAGCAGAAATGGTCAGCAAGGAGCTGAAAATAGCAGCAAGGAGCAGGAAGGGACAGAAGGAGCACAAAGGTGAAGTAGGCGAAGGAACAGAAATGAGCAGGAAGGGTCTGCAAGGGGCAGCAAGGAGTAGGAAGGGTCTGCAAGGAGAAGGAAGGGCCTACAAAGAGCAGAAAGGGACAGAAGGAGCACAAAGGTAAGGGAGCAGGAAGAATCAGAAGGAACACAAATGTAACGTAGGAGAAGGAGCAGAAAATGGTAGCAAGGACCAGAAAGGGACAGCAAGGAGCACAAAGGTAAAGTAGGAGAAGGAGCAGAAAGGGTCTGCAAGGAGCAGAAAGGGTCTGCAAGGAGCAGAAAGATCAGAGAGAGACAGGAGCAGAAGGGGGAGCACAATAAGCAGAAAGCAGCAGAAAGGTAAAGGAGCCAAGTAGGAGAGAAGACAGTGTCAGAAGAAAAAGAAGACTGTGTCAAATGAAGGAGAAGAAAATGAGATTGGAGCAGGAAGGACAAGTGAAGTGAACCCTCCACTTTATTCTGGACACCACATCATAAGGCTTTGGTACCTGGGCCTGGCAGGGAAACTTTGGACCTTCTCATCTCCCCAGGTAAAAAAAAATATCAGTGTTAATGTGTTCACTTTTATGTACTGAGTGTCAGGAAGCACAGAGGGCCGCTGGGGAGGGGTGTGGCTGATTGGCTAGAGCGGTCAACTGGCACTCCATTCATAAAAAGCAAAACATTTTTATGAACTGGGAACTAGCGATTGGCTTAGAGACTCAACTGACCACTCTAGCCAATCTGCAGCACCCATGCCTGACCTCAATCTGCACTTCCTGACACTCTGTTTCAGAAGCCGAATACCACTGAGCGACCTGGAAATCTGGAGCTGGAGGAAGCCTTTGGGGTTAAACCATTTGAGAGTGGGGGCTTCAGGGGCTTCCTGGCATCATAGCATTTTCATTTAGATGAAGTTGTTATGGTGACCAGAATGTTTCTTTAATTTGCTTAAAAGAACACTATAGTGTCAGGAATACAAACATGTATTCCTGACACCATAGTTGTTAAAATGCTATTCACCCTGGCTTTATGTGATAAAGACTATGCTCCTCCCCTTCATGACACTGTCAAAAAGGGACCAAGCATGGATGTCATTACAATTATGCCCCCTCCCCGTGGAAAAATTCCTGCGGACGCCCATGCTGTCAACTTTATACATGCACCTTGGGTCAGACAGTATTTGAAAACGGAGAGTTAGTCTCTATGGTTTTCAGTGCAGAAACAGGAAAGACCATAGAGACTAAGTGACTGTTTTGAAACACTGTCTGATCCAAGGTGCACGTATATGGCTGTACAAATCTCTTATACACTAAAAGTAGGGATGAGGTTTGCTCATTTGTTTTTGTTTTTTACATATACTTCATTTAAAAAGCATATATTTATTTTTAAAACTTGATGAAATGATTATTATATTACAAATAGTTTTGAGGTCACAGTTGTCCTTTAAGTGTAATTCTGCTCCATGCCGAAATTAGTAAGAGTCTGTCGCTTTTTCTTGTCCTCGTTGTTGTATTAAGTATTAGCTAATCTCTATCGAAGTAGAAAAATCTCTAGGAAGGGAGAATTTGCCTTCCAAGTAGAATGGCTGGATATCTATTTCTATGCAATAAGAACTACCAAAATGGAATAATGTGATAATGACAATAATAGCGCAATTGTAAAAATAATACAGCTGCCTTCTTCTACCACTATCATACTTAAAGGGACACTCCGTTGCCTAAATAAATAAAATGACTATTTAGTAGATATGCACCCAATGAAAACATGCATGCATTTATGTATTTATATTGGGGGTGTATCTAAAAACAGCTTGCAAAAGCTATAGATCTCTTGTCTGCAGCCTTTGCACCGCTCCCCTTTTAGCCCCACCCAGACTTTCTGTGGCTGTCCAATCACAGACTTCCTAATGCAGCTCGATGATAACTATATGCAAGGTAGGTGCTCTGATTGCTACCTCTTGAGGTTAACTTTACTGAGTTAAAGAACCAGGAAGTATTAGCTGGGAAGGTGTAACAAGGTTCATTTATAAAAGTGCCCATTTCTATTGAAATCTTAACTTTTTCTACAATAGAAAAGGACACACTATTCAGTAAGCTAAAGTGTTTTAGGTGTCTGCATTGTTTGTCCCTTTATGACTGCTACTTTGTACATTGAATGAGATAATAGTTGCTAACATAGTGTGGTTTACTCACTAAGAATCAAATTGCAGTGATCTAAAAAAAAAAAATCAGATTGAAAGATTTAGACTAAACGATCCAAGCTTTGACTATTACTGAGATGGAGACATTTTACCAAATCAGCACTTTTTGCATACATTTTAAGCTTTTTTTTGTTGTTCAGTGTTTAGTGAATAAACCCCTGTGTATTTCACAAAGTTGCATTTCCAAGTTAAGATTTCCAATCATAGTAGTAGAGCTAGATGGTGGTTTTAACACTATAGGGTCAGGAATACATGTTTGTGTTCCTGACCCTATAGTGATCCTTTAAACAATAAGAAACAAAGGACAGACCTTTCACAGTAAATATTTTCCAAGCCCTTTTTTTCTTGAATCTATAGAACATGACTCATCCTATTTCGACGAGGGTGACCACTATTACCAGTCCTATTTGTATGCAGACACATTGTCAGAGCTATCTTTTGAATTACAGATTAAAGGGTTACTCCAACCAAGAAACAGTGTTTTAAGAAAACACTGATTTGGCCCCGTCCCCTCCAAAAAATGTAGGAAAAAATTAACTTGCTAAAACTCTGTTCCAACTTCAAAGCCAACTTCTCCCTGCAGTATGATCTGTCTCTGCTGATTTCACTTCTCCTCAAGATGTCAGGGGTGGCATAGGGGTGGCACAGAGGGGTCGGTGCTGCCATTGGCTGTCTGTCACCAGCATGCTGTGTGTGATTACAACATATGTCAAACATACACAGAACTCACATTAGCAAGCTTGGAACTCTTGCTCCAGGCTGACTAATGATGCCAGAGGTCTTTGAAATAGTCATGGTGCTTGGCGTAAACATTTAAATATATATATTAAATTTTTATATTTTATATATCAGCATTAATGCATACAGGTATCTGAGACATGTTCTCACCTCTTGAAGGTTTAGGGGGTGGCTTATGGGCAATATTTGTTTGAAGACTTTCAGCCGTTTTCTTCTCATTTACATTTCTTCTAAAACTTCCAAACACACTCCATGTATCAGTGGATGATGCATATAGGGGATTTTCAGATTTTTTTAGCTTTAATGATGAAAAAAATGAATTTCTTCTGCTACGAAAGGGTATATCTTGATTTGCACCACTTGGTGGGTTCTCCTTAATTGTGATTTTTTCCAACATTTTTGGCATACGATCTTCAATTTTGGTGTTTGTGGAAGTGTTTTGTTTATCGTTTTGGGGATGTATACGCCAGCCAGAGCTTAAATGTTGACTTTGCGAGTTCATTTCGCTGCCATTAGGATTTGTTTGATGTTCTGTATTACTGCCACGTCTTCGGAAAAATGAGGTGGAAAAGTCAAAATAGCCTCCCGATTTCTCTTTATTCAATAAAGTGGGTGTCGTACTCTCTGAAACAGAGTTTGTAGATCTTCTAAGCGACCTTCTTATTATATCTGACAGAATACTGAAAGCCGATTTACCTTTTGCCCCCGATTCTCCTCCAGGATCTGGTTCCACTTGGGGAGCAGCTTTCTCTCGATTATTTCCCACACGTTGTTTTGGGTTTCCAATGTTCCAATCCAGAAGGTTGGTTTTTTCCTCTTGAGAAAGCACAAGCTTTTTAAGGCTTTGACTTTTTAAATTAGAGTCATGCTCTGTCAGATTCTCCTTAAGCCTTTGATCTGCATGGTAGTCCTCTTCAAAAACATCACTTGAGTCCATGGAAGATTCTGAGTGAGGATTATAGACAATGACATCTCTGTATCCTTCATGTTCACCCTTGAGGTGGGGAATGTGTTTATCAGAAGTCAGATATCGAGTTGTGTGTTCACGTTGTAAATTATTTTGGCTGCTGTTAAGGAGTGCTTTGTGATGGGGTCTGTATGTTGGGACCCCATGATACCTGTTCTCTAAAACCTCATTCTTTCTTATAGCAGAATTACTGAAGGATTCAGGAGCCACCGATTTGCAGAATACCTAGAGGACATCAATAGGGATATGTATAAATATGAGGTTACCATCCTACCCTAGAATTAAAATAAGGGTATAACGTCATAAAGCATGGTTGTAAATATTACATTTATATAGAGTTATAGAGCCTGGTTAAATATATTATCTGGATATAGAGTTATAGAGCCTGGGTAGATATATTACATGGATGTAAAGTATATTATATGGATATAGAGTTATAGAGCCTGGGTAGATATATTACATGGATGTAGAGTTATAGAGCCTGGTTAAGTATATTATATAGATATAGCGTTATAGAGCCTGGTTGGATATATTATATGATATAGAGTTATAGATCTCGGTTAGATATATTAGATTGATATGGAAATATAGAGCATGGGTAGATATATTATATGGATATAGAGTTATAGAGCCTGATTAGATATATTATATGAATATGGAGTTATAGTCTGTTTAGATATTTTATATGTATATAGAGTTATATAGCCTGGTTAGCTATATTATATGTGTATAGAGTTATAAATCTTGGTTAGATATATTAGATTGATATGGAATTATAGAGCCTGGGATAGCTATATTATATGGATATAGAGTTATAGAGCCTGGTTGGATATATTATATGATATAGAGTTATATATCTCGGTTAGATATATTAGATGGATATGGAATTATAGAGCATGGGTAGATATATTATATGGATATGGGGTTTTAGAGCCTGGTTAGGTATATGATATGCA
Source organism: Pelobates fuscus (assembly GCF_036172605.1). Taxonomy (NCBI): domain Eukaryota; kingdom Metazoa; phylum Chordata; class Amphibia; order Anura; family Pelobatidae; genus Pelobates; species Pelobates fuscus. The sequence goes on along the minus strand of NC_086328.1, from coordinate 107,251,931 downwards.
TATGTTGTTAAAGAGCCTGGTTAGATACATTATATAAGTATGGAGTTATAGAGTTCGATTTGATACATGCATTGGATATAGGGTTATAGAGCCTGGTTAGATATGAACATGTAGTTGTCAAGTCTGGATAAATCTAGATTCTATCACATTCTGGATATAGAATTAATTAACGCCTTGCCCAGGAGCCATATTTGTAGAGTGTTCTTGGAACATACAGGTTAAACAGCCCAAAATAACACTCCAGTTAGTCTGTTCATCAGACAGAAACATATGGCTTTTAATTGGATTATTTGGGGCTCTAAGTGCCTATTAATGGCTCAGAAACAATATTTTGCTCCCAATTAAATGTATACTTTTAACAAAGTAATGAACGTACCTCATCATCTGGAGAACTCAATAGACTGGGCAATCCTTCCCGGGAAACACAAGCAGGCTTTGTAACAGTAATCGAAGGAATTGCTGAAATTATGGGCAAAAAAAAAACATTATAAATTATTTTCCATACATTAATCTGTCGTGTAGGCTGATGGAGATGGGATGTCGAATGTGGGAGAAAAAGTAAAACACTTTTAAAGAAAAGGGGTCATAAAGGTAACAATACAATTATTGTATTCATAGAAAAGTCTCTGATCAACTTCAAGTCTTATCATCCAACAAATAAGATCCTTTAGTGTCATTGGATTTCATTATGTCTGTCTGTCTGTCCATCTAATACATATGAAATTAGGATTGGCCCACCCAGTGTCACTTTCAAGAACGATACCAGCTGTAAGAATGCTTTGGAAGAGCTAGATATGTAATAATGCTGATTGCTATAAGAAATATTTACGGTAGTTTGATTTCTATGGCTTGCGCATGCACGGTCTGTAGAAAGATATAAAGATGTCTGGATGGGCTTTATAGATGTTCACAAAGCACAGCCACATGTGTTTTACGGGACAGATTTATTGCTAGACTTTCTGTATGCAGATCACGGTACAACAGAACAGCAGAGAATTCCTGCTTAAAATAAAGCCATCTAAAGTTGGAGAGGCCACAAGAGAAAGTCTGCAGCATCATGGGAGTTGTAGTCCCACAATAGCTAGGTTCCTGGGGTGTATGTTCTGTATGTGGACTCAGTTCGACTGAAGCCGTTTTACAGCAAAGATGTGAAATGCCATTTCCTTATAAAGATCTCTCAGAGTTCCATTATTCACAGTAGTTACATTCCATTCTCTCCAATGCACGTCCCTTTAAATTAACCCGTACATTTGAAAAAAAAATGTTTTGTTTTTTTTAAAGGTAAAACATGCTTTTTAGAGTTACTAGGTATTAATGTTTTACCTATCATGCTCCCGATAAAATGTAATGAGCAGCAGATAAACAAACTTCACATTACAAACTACTGTGTGAATAAAGGGAAGGCACTGACAGGCAATACAACTACGAACTGGCTAGTAATTACATCAGTTATTTCATTCCTACCTAGTATTAACAAAGCAATAACAAACTTGATTCAATTCATCATTTGGTGGGGGGGGGAGGGGTGTCAATAAGACCCTCAAAGAACTGAGAGGTACATGCAATGGATCCCCATTAAAATCACATTAATGGGCATCCCCAGCAATATAAGACACAGGGAGTGTCGTAACGGAATATTCCTTCCTGAAAAATGGATAAGTGAGGGTTCTCTATGGATCCCCAGGGTGTAATGGGATGGAGCATAATCAGAACCAGGAATTATCTAGACTGTAAACGCATTTGAGCAGGGTCCTCCTCATCCTACTGTTCCTGTAACATTTTGTACTTGTCTCGTTTATTGTTACATTTCCCCCTCTTATAATATTGTAAGGCGATGCGGAATAAGTTGGCGCTATATAAATGCCAAAAATAATAATAATTATTGGATGTGGATACAAATGTGGCCACTGTGTATACAAATGTAAATGTGGCCACTGTGGATACAAATGTGGCCACAAATGTGGTAACTGTTCTTAATCTGGCTGTTTATCAATAATGACATTATCTCTGGTTATCAGTAATGGCCATGTCTCTAATTATCTATCAGCAATGGCTTTATCTCTAATTATTCACCGGTAATGGCTTTTTTATTTCTAGCTATTTACACGAAATGGTCATATTTTTGGTTATTTATCAGTAATCCAAAACAGAATTCTCTCTCCTTTTTTTTTTTATTTGGGAGAAATTGTTTGTATTATTCTGAATTTATGTCATTTCACTGTTTGAGTCCCTGAGGAAGTCCCATATAGGGACGAAGCACTTAGGACAGCCCACTTTTATTTGTTTACCTTTTAAATGTATCTTGTTATTTATTTTGTCTGTATGAATAATTACTAACCTTTTGGAAGAATTTTGGAGTCTGGCTCTCCTTGGTGTGTAGAGACTGCTGCCAGCAGGGGAAGAGATGTGGACTAGCCCCCCTGGATTCAAAGAGAAGGCACCTTAAGGTGATATTACCATCTACCTACTAGTGAGTGCATTTCTGACTGGGCCATATTTTATACACTATATTAGTATTTTTTTTGTAGAGTTACAGCTGTATCCTCTTTATATTCTATTTTAGTTTGTTGTATTTGGGGGGGTACTGCCTGGGATATCTCCAGAGGAAGCTGTACTGTTAAATTTTAAGATAAGTTGCTGTTTTTACCACATTGTGCACCTGGTTCATACATTGTATTTATCAGTAATGGCCTTATCTCTGGTTATATCAGTAATGGCCGTATATATGGCTATTTATCAGTAAAATAGCAGTTTTGTTGTCAACACGGTCGAGTCCTCATTATGCATCTGTATAGTAAAACAAAAAAAAGACACCAAGGTAATAATGCAGACTGCGCCCAGACAGCGAGAAAGCATTGCGGCTCTTTCTATACACCTCTTCTGAGATCAGTATAGGAATTACACTTACATGTTGTTCATAACTCTTGTAGACGCACAAGTGCTTCTTCAAAAATGACCTTTCTATGGGTGAGGAAAACTATTCACTGTAACATTTTTTACATTCTTTGGCAGGAATTTTCTTAGACTGAATTTAATGAAGAAATTCTGAGATTCCATCCATCTCTGGAAGATATAGAGCTCCCTCTAGTGTCTGCATCATGACACATCTCATACGATAAACATGTTCTCTGTTAAATATTATGGAGCAGAATTCTAACTCCAAATTATTCACTTCCCTTTTCTGAAAAGGCCAGGATGTACAACTAAACATTTAACACCCAGGTCATTCAGTATTCTACAGAGAAGACGTATAATATATCACATATGTGCAATACAGAGAAGATAACAAGGGTCTAGAGGCTGACAATTTGATAATGAAGTTCTAACCAAGGTAGAAAATCAATTGACTGGTAACCTTATTGGTGCTAAAGAGAGAAGTACTGCGATGTAGAATATATCGCCTTTAATAATAAAAATAGAAATAATAAATATAAAAATCTTTACCAGAATCTTTTCCAATTATTACAATTTTGCTCCGAAACCATCTTACTTTCTACTGGTAGCAGATTAAATGGTGAGAGACACCAGTATAAAATATAATTGGGCCCCTGAAGGCTCTTCCGGCTCGCCAATTCCAAGGAAATGGAGTGGAGCTAAATTGAATGGTCCTAGCATAGAACTGAGATACCTATATACAGCAAACGTACAAGTGATAGAATGATAGGCAAGGGCCCGGAACTGAGCCAGATAAATACTCCGAGCTGTGAAATAGGCTGAAGATGGGTAAATGGAGCTGATACAGATACATATACCGGTACATAGCTGTGAAATAGGCCCAAGACAGGTAAATGGAGCTGAGCCAAATACACATACATAGCTGTTAAATAGTCTGAAGATGGGTAAATGGAGCTGAGTCAGATACATATACCTAGCTGTGAAATAAGCCAAATACATGTAAATGGAGCTGAGCAAGATACATATACATAGCTGTGAAATAGGTCCAAGATGGGTAAATGCATTTTACGGTATACAATCACACATAATAAAGAATCACTGCTCATATAGAGATACACAGCCTCACGGGACTATTATTAACCACAACTAATCTGCCTAATCACCATATCCACTGCAATCAGTGATTAGTAGTTATGATACCTACAGTAAGTACAAAAAACAAAACAGAATCTTAGTGATGATTTTAGTGAGGGACTTTAAATATCCCTGGGAATTGGCTGTCACTGCGCAGATCTCTTGTGTTTGTTTAATACAGGAGACCCCGTTTAGATCCCCAGTACTGATGGAGCTGGGGTCTCTACCGGGCAGTGACCCGATCTTTGTCTGTTTTCAGTTTAAAGCACAGATAGTGCAGTCAGAGGAGACATTGCTCTGTAATTTATATAAAATTTACATTTGTATCTGTTGCATAACATAACACAATAAATAACACTCTGGGGATGCACACCTGTAGCTCACGGTGAGATCATATAATATAATTGTGCTGTTGGAATGGGTCTGTCCATGTATGGTAACATGCAACAGTCGCATGTAAAGCCGCAGCTCCTTACGGTCAGCACAGGGAGCTATCAGCTTTTAACAGCTGTATTAACCTACAGTTGTGCTCAAAAGTTTGCACACCCTTGGCGAATTGGTAATATATGTACAATTTTTAAAGAAAACATGAGTGAGCAGGCAAAACACATTCTTTTAATTCTTATGGGATTCATATTCACCTGTCAGTTATAACAGAATGACACAATCATAAAACAAAGCATGGCAACAAAGAAAAAATTAAATGACCCTTGTTCAAAAATCTGCATACCCTTAGTTGTTAATACTGTGTACTGCCCCCTTTAGCATCAATGACAGCGTGCAGTCTATGAGGCCCCTTGCAGGTGGCATTCGTCTTGGCAAAATGCCTCCAGGTCATGCAAAGTCTTTAGTCGTCTTGCATGAACCGGATGTTTGAGATTTCCCCAGAGTGGCGCGATGATATTAAGGTCAGGAGACTGTAATGCCCACTCCAGAACCTTCAACTTTTACTGCTGTAACCACTGGTGGGGCCTTTAGAATTCATCCTCCCACCTGAAAACGTCAGTGAGCCACCACCATGCTTCACAGTGGGGATGGTATTCTTTTCACTATAGGCCTTGTTGATCCCTCTCCAAACAGAGCGATTATGGTTGTGACCATAAAGCTCTATTTTGGTTTCGTCACTCCAAATTACAGTGTGCCAGAAGGTGTTGTCGGGCATATTGTAACCAGGCTTTTTTGTGGCGTTGGCGCAGTAAAGGCTTCTTTCTGGCAACTCGACCATGCAGCTCATTTTTGTTCAAGTATCTTTGTATTGTGCTCCTTGAAACAACCACACCGTCTATTTCCAGGGCAGCCTGTATTTCTCCTGAGCTTACCTGTGTGTTTTTCTTTGTGTCCCGAACAATTCTTCTGTCAGTTGTGGCGGAAATCTTTCTTGGTCTACCTGACCTTGATTTGGTATCAAGAGATCCCTGAATTTTCCACTTCTTAATAAGTGATTGAACAGTACTGACTGGCATTTTCAAGGCTTTGGATATCTTTTTATATCCTTTCCCATCTTTATAAAGTTCCATTACCTTGTTACGCAGGTCTTTTCTGACAGTTCTTTTCTGCTCCCCATGGCACAGCATCTAGCCTGCTCAGTGCATCCACATGAGAGCTAACAAACTCATTGACTATTTATACACAGACACTAATTGCAATTTAAAAAACCACAGGTGTGGGAAATTGATCTTTAATTGCCATTTTTACCTGCGTGTGTCACCGTGTATGTCTGTAACAAGGCCAAACATTCAAGGGTATGTAAACTTTTGATCAGGGTTATTTGGGTGATTTCTGTTATCATTATGAGTTAAAAAAAACAGCCAAACAGCTATGTGATAATAAATGGCTTCATATGATCACTATCCTTCAATAAAATATATATTTTTTGCGTGATCAGTTGTATTTTAAAAATTATTGCCAAAATGTGTAAAACTTGGTGCCCTTTGTGATTCTCAGGCTCCCAAGCCACACCTTCAAAAGTTTGTCCATATTTTATAATCTGAATATATTGAATATACTGAAAATCTTAGGGGCAGACAATACACAGTGAGTTTTCTGAATAAAGAAAAATAGGGTGGAAAATTCTAATCTTGGAGCAAGAAGTGGACCATGCCATTGGTTTCTGTTGTGATTGCTCTAATTGTATAAATCACCCAATAATTATGATTACTGCAAGATGCTCCTCTGTATTAGTTACATAGATACAAACAATTCCATTGCAAGTGGGACAAAATAATGAATCAAACAAGGAGCTAGAGTCTGTGCACAGACCGGGCATGTTAACTTGGACTGCGTAAATTACAATTTAGATTGCAAGCTCTTATGCTGAATTATTTTTGCTACAAGTTGTATCCGCTAACACACAGTGTGCTGTGTAAAGGGTGGGCTGTGCTTTGTAAGGAACAGTTTGCATACATAATTAATTAGCGCCCCCACCTTGTGGATTGTTAGTACTACAGGAGCACCAAATCTAGTTTTTCAAATCCTATAAAATCCCATTCCCATCCTCCTTGTTCAGTCTACCTCTGGAGATGTGTTTTACTAACATCCAAACCCACTGGTACTATATCTTCATAAAACAATGGGGCTTAGTCACTGAACAGTGAACTGTGAAGAATTTAGATCAGACTTGACAAATCAGGGCCAACGTGTTTTTTAATGTACAGTTGAGAAGACATAGATATTTTGTTTAACTTGGCTTTTGTGTTCTCAAGTTACATAATCTCACTGTTTAGTGAATATGTCCCAATGTTATTATAATGGTAAACGTTATTATCAACAGTTAAAAGTATGAAATCCCTCTAGTTCCTCATTGCTGAATATCCATTCATTTATAGTTCTGGCAGGACCTGAGAAATCGTTGGACATAAGGAATATTGAAGATAATCAATCATATGGTACTAGAGCGCCCCCTATGGGTGAGTAAAATGCCTGGCAATCCAGCCCCATAACCAGAACAAGACTAGACTCAACACAGTCACTGTAAAGAAAATCACAAACAAGAAAAAAAAAAATATGTGCAGCAATGTATGCCAGTGTTAAGAATCTAACACATATTGACATCCAGTCAGTCACAATGTGGTACACAGCAAGCGCTACAATTATTGCGTAAGCAACCATTGAGGTCTATAATAGGAATCAACTCAACAAATGCTGCAGGACCTGCCAATAGATAATGTGGGCATCTGCACGGGGTCACATATACATCTTGGGCGTCTCTCTGTCTGGTGACTTGGGCGTGTGTCTGGTGACTAATGAGAAGGGTCTGCCCGCCACGATGGACAACTGCGAAGGAGCCACTTATAATTTAGGCAACCATTGCATGGATAATTTTCTCATTTCCCACTACTCACACTTAGAAAACATGTTCTTATCAGACAGAAGCCTTTTCCATCTCCGAAGCTTGCTGGAAGGGACCGTCTGACCAGTATGGCTTGTTGCTACAAAAGCAAAGAATTAATTACCGGTAAAAATTTAATTGGCTACATCATGTATGTACTTAAGAAAGTGCATGGGAACAACAACACTTGCTACGCTGTCTGCGTTAACCACTGGTAACTGATTCAAATTCATTACATACTACTTTGAGGTATCATGGTTTTGGTGCTTACACTGCCCCTACAATGCTAATTTATTTATTTCGGAACACTGTGAAGGAATTGTTGCTGTAATTAACTTGTTTGTATTATTTAGTAAATCTCAACTATATAAAAAATAAATAAATCTATTTCACAAAATGCTTCTTTCAACTAACATGTAGTACTATTGAAATGCCAGCAGAGGGCATCACTGACCAAGGAAAAAAAGATCATCCTAAAGGACTTTGACTGGTATCATTTCCCTCTGTGCCACCTGCGTTTCTTGCCCTCTGTGTTGCCCTGGAGAACAATTATTCATCCTCTACGTAGAAAAGCACAAATTGATCAAAGTAAATTTGGTCGAAATTAAAACGTAATTATTTACCACTTAATAATTAAAAGCAGCGATGACAAATGGCGAGGGTAAATATCACCTGGCACCTCCTGTTTTTTGTGAACAAATCCACAATTTGTAAGCAATGATTAGTGCATTGCGTTGTGCTTTCACTGCTTTTAATTTAATTCCGCTTTTACTTCTAAGAATAAAGAATCAAGTTTTAATTTTCAATCAAATTTATTTTGGAAATGTCCCTATTTGCTGTAAAAACTGCTCTCCTGCTCTCTCCAGATACCTGGAGAATAGTGAGCATCCTTTTTATGTGAATATTTACTAACAATTGCCCTGCCTGTCCATGGTTCAGTCCCTACCACCCTATACTCAACCAGAGGAGGGCTGGCAATGTGATCAGTGGGACACCAATATAGAAAGATGTGTGGCTGCTGCTTCAAAGCGCACAGTAATAAACACATTATGTCGCTATATTGTTTTATTAATTTTGTATTCTAGGCACTGCAGTTTTAATAATAAACACTGAATTACTATATGTAATATATAACATTATATTATTATGAAAGAGTGCGATAAGGTGCTGGTTTGGCCTCAGATTGGGTTATTTAATTGTAGTTGCCCCCCCCCCCCCCCAGTGTTCTTCTGTTCCTACGTACATACCATCAGTTTGTTTCCCGTTTATGTTCACAGAGCTGTCTGTTCTTTCAGAATAAGTTTCTTCCTCATTGTCTGAACTGGGAGATAATGTATAGCAATTAGAGAACTCACAATGGATCACTTCATTTTTACAGTCCGATCGATAACTGTTTCATATAGGCATTATCTATGCGACTTATCAGACCTCTAAGGGCATTATACACATGATATATCAGACCTCTCCGGGCATTATAAACATGATATATCAGACTCCACCGGGTATTATAAACATGATATGCCACCCCCACACCAGGCATTATAAACATGATATATATCAGACCCCACCAGGCATTATACACATGATATATCAGACCTCTCTGGGCATTATAAACATGATATATCAGACTCCACCGAGTATTATAAACATGATATGCCACCCCCACACCAGGCATTATAAACAAGATATATCAGACCCCACTGGGCATTATAAATATGATATGCCACCCTTACACCTGACATTATAAACATGATATATCAGACTCCACCGGGTATTATAAACATGATATGCCACCCCCACACCAGGCATTATAAACAAGATATATCAGACCCCACTGGGCATTATAAATATGATATGCCACCCTTACACCAGACATTATAAATATGATATGCCACCCTTACACCAGACATTATAAACATGATATATCAGACCTCACCGGGCTTTATAAACATGATATATCAGACCCCACTGGGCATTATAAACATGATATATTATAAACATGATATATTTGACCCTGCTGGCCATTATTTATGTGATTTATCAGATCCTATGGGCTTTATCTATGAGATTTATTAGACCCTATGGGCATTATAAACATGATCTATCAGACCCCATCTGACATTATAAACATGATATAAAAGACCCCCATCATGCATTATAGACAGGATATATCCCACATCAGCCATTATAAACCTGACCTATCTGACTCTGCTGGGTATTATCTATGTGATTTATTGGACCCTACTTGGCATTATAAACATGATATGCCACCCCCATACCGGGCAGGACCTGTCTGACCCTGCCGGGCATTATCTACACGATTTATTGGACCCAATAGGAATTATCCATATCGTGCAGGGACTGTATTAATACTGTGGGTAATATTTATGTTCTCACTAAACCAGATACTTTATATCATTACCTGCTATTGTCGCTGTGAACCATGACACGTACAGCCATGATGTTATTCTCTGCTGTCTCCTCCTCTGGCTCAATCGTTACCGACTTCCACTCAGTCGATACAGAGGAAAGTCTCCTCTTAATGGCATAGAAAAAGGAGTTGCTATCGCTTCTTGATTTCTTAGGTGAAATTGGTTCATCTACCACAAAAAAAGAAAACTGTTAAAAAATTCTGTGAATAAAATGGAGATATAAATTCAAACACTACGCACACTGACGTGTTAATTAAATGGGTAAGTAAGCCAAGGCAAGACAAAGACAAGTCACATATTAGCGGGTGCCATGCACACAATGTCGCGATATATGTTACGTTTCATGCGTTACAATACAAGATACATATTATGACATCAGCAGTAACTGTAGCAACATAGAGGAAGACGATGGATCTCCATTCTAGAGAGACACTGAACGTTATTTACCAACAAACAAGGAACGTTCAACTCAACATACTTACAAACCGTGTCGCAGGTCAGTCCTTGACAGCGCCCTCTCCTGCTTGGAACAGCCATGAGATAGGCGTTCCAGTATATGTACAAAACAGATGGACTGCGGAAACGTTGTGAGATTAGTAGAAGGATAAGTTCTACCGGTAAGTGATGTGACGGAATGTCCGCCTTATCTCATGGGAGTGAGTTAAACAGCACAAGACTTCTAGATAATGAAGACTTATATGCATGTATTTATTTAGGAATCACAACAGCCAGGCCTAACAGGCATATTAGCTTTATTGAGGTTATGCACTAAAAGATGAGCTGCAACACCTTGACCAGGTAATGCAGATATTGTAACCTAACAACTGCAAACTCCTACAATTATGGGTAAACGTTAAAAAGATGTGACAAGGCTGTCTGGTCCTTCAGTCTGTATTCGTCATAAGATCTCAGTATTAAATGGACATCATACAAAGTTTAAAGGTCAACGACTCGGTGAAGAACACACTCAAGGTTATTCCGCTAAATGGAAATTCTAGTAAGTTATCAGTAAATTTCAGTAAAGTTTTAGGACAAAACAGACAAAACAGGAGAACGGCTGACTTTTTTTTTTCAATTCCATTTCAATCTTAAATGTGCTATTATCTGATCAATTGAATTTTATGAAAGAGATCTTGAATTTGTGAACTATTCACTAACACTAGTTAATAGTTCACGTCCTGGTGTAACACGCGTGTCTCATTACATGGACTTTTCACCGTGATCCAAGTGACATCTTTCTGATGCGGTTTTGATACTTAGAATATTCATGGACAGGTAAATCTACACCTGGTTAATCTATTGGCCCCAACGCGTCAAATCTTTTAAAATGTCCAGACCTGTGTTCGAAACATAATATTTCATTGCAGCCTTATTGAATCATCATTACTAGAAAAGCAATTTTCAAATTCCGCCTACGCCGTTTGTAATCACCCTATTTCTGTACAGTGTTAATCTCTCCCAGTACAAACATGCTGGGTCTATGGCAGATTCTACCCCGAGAAGGCCATATCCTTCCAAAACAGTGGGTTATAAAAGTGTCCAATTATTTTTGAATATGGGCTGAAGAGGCTTAACCCCCTCTGTGCCAGAGAGAGCACTGGGTGGCTCGATGCCGGAAAATAAATTATGTTGAATTAATTTGCTGGATGCACAGTGACAATTATAATTTCTATGTGTTCATTAAAATCAGGATCATAAAGGAATTCCGTAAAACATAAAAAAATATAATACATTGTCAGAAGTGAGAAATGTACTGAAATATGTTTGTGAACATTACTGACTGGCTCCAATATTGGTTTTTATTGATTATTATTGCTTATCCTTCATGTGCATTGTGGGTACTAATTATTTACTGGATTCAATAATCTTTTATTTGCATTGAAAAATATATATATATAAAAAGAATTGCAATGACATCTTTATTCACTAATGTGTCAATTGTTGGGAATTCAAAGTGGACGTAAAGTAAATTCCAAATTTGAGGGCAAACAGTCTAAATGAAAACTTAGCGCACTTCGATAATTTTTCCAATTTAGCTATGTAGGTCTGATATTTGTAATTCACCTTAAATTATTGTTGAATTCATAACAATTCACTCTTATGAGCAAAAAAGGTAGATCTCCAGCTGTTTCAATACTACAACTCCCAGGATGCTATGGCCACGTATTGGGGTCTGCAGACATGTTACAGTTGGGGATCTATCTACCTTTTGGGCAACCCAACTTTAGAGATTAACCTTGTACGAGAATGGCTACAGAGTCTGTATCACAATTGATACAAAACTGTACCAGAACCCAAACCTTAAATACACACATTTGTTTTTCTGTGTTAACCTGAGGACATTAGGTTCCCCCCCCTTCCTTATTAGTATTTAGGGTCCCCACCCGCCGCTCGGGGGGGGGGGGGGGGGGCAGGGGGTAAGGACATTAGGTCCCCCCCCCTATTAGTATTTAGGGCCCCACCCACCGCTCAGGACTCTCCTTAGAACTTACTTACTGTGGCTAGTTTCCATATTTTATTCTATATATATTGAAGCACAGACGTGTGCACATATATATATATTTAGACCTTAGTTTTCTCGGAGTGACATACTTTAGTATCTACACAGGTAGTTCGATATACGCAGCTAATTGGTTATGACTAGCAAAGCTATACATTGTGTCACCATATGCTTTGGTGAATATCTGACTATACTATTTACCTGCTTATTGATTACCTGTTTTTTAATGCATTGTACATGAACACTAACACCACTGTATATAAGGTTTTTTCACTTTGTGTTATTTCAATCAATAACATTTTTTTTATTTTTCATTTACCTTCCAGTCTGGTGGTAAGCTGGCATCCCTTTGTGTTTAGACTACATCCCAGTCCCCATAGTATACCATTTTCTCTTTCATTCACATAGTTCCCCCGTTCATTGGTGTACCATTTTAGACCATTTGGCTCGATTTAATTTTCCAGTCTTATGTTTAATTAATTTATTAATATTTAGTCACTTAGACTCTCCTGAGTTTTTGGGAAGTCAGAGAGTTTTCTGTATAAACTAATTCTATAAACTTATTCTATCTAAAAATTTAAAAGAGAATACTATTTTCACATGAAATCAGTGAAATTTATTGAGGGTTTAAAAATATCTCCACGCAAAAATAACTCTCTCCCTTCCCGAAAATATAATCCTTAAGCTAGCTTCCTGTGATTCATTTTTTCTTACAGGACAAGACAGACACACTAATACAAGGCCAGACAGTATACTATTTAAAACTACTCCCACAGCACTCATCCACGAGGGGTCTGTCTGTGTGTGGGCAAAGAGAGGAGCAGTATGGTACACTAAGCATCATGGATAATGCTGGACCTGGAGTCTGAGTGCAAGATGACCGCTATCCCTGGTGATATATCGAAATGATATCTGCAGTCTATGGAGAATTGTGTCTATTTCCAGGTCTATTTGATAGAACATTTGAACATACAGAGATGAGATTGACATATTTAAATACCCTGCATAAATGGCACATGGCTCATAAAACCATACCCCCAAAGAGGGAAACTTACATTTTGGGGGTGTAAGTGGGGGTGAGGCCAGGGGTGGGCTGTTCTGAGTGTCTGTGGTTGTTTGGGCGGAACTGTTCTGAGAAATGTTAGACTTACTAAAAACAATTTATGCAACTAAAATGTAATTTTGAATAAGAACAATGCATCTTATATTGACACATTTATTGCAGTTTAAAGGGACACTATAGTCACCCAGACCACTTCAGCTCAATGAAGTGGTCTATGTGCCATGTCCCTCTAGGATTAACCCAGCAGCTTCTCTGAAACTGCTATGTTTACATTTGGGGTTAAGCCAGCCTCTAGTGGCTGTCTTCCGGACAGCTTCTAGAGGCACATCTGAAAAATGCTTCTGAAAAATGCTTTCCTATGGACACTTTGAATGCGCGAGCGGCACTGCCGTGCATGTGCATTACGCTCCGCTGACGTCAGACGGGGGTGCTGATGTTGGCGGGGAGGAGAGGTAAGGGAGCCCGGCGGTGGAAGAAGGTGAGTAACTGAAGGGTTTTTAACCCCTTCAGCACCACGCGAGTGGGACCCTGAGGGTGGGGGCACCCTCAGGGTACTATAGTGTCAGGAAAACCGATTTGTTTTCCTGACACTATAGTGATCCTTTAAAGACACATTACTGTGAGTATTATTGCTATGGAGCTAAGTTATACACCCAGACACACCAACAATATGGAGCTCATAGAAAACAGGGACATTGGGAGAGGGATTTAGGTCTAAAATAGGGACTGTACCTCCTGAATAGGGAAACTTGGGAGGTATGTAAAACTGTAATGAACACATCTAAAACAGGGGCCACATGATGTGCACCTGAAATCAGGCTTGAGTCACCAAAATACTGCACTCAAACTTGTGCCAATGATTAGTCTGTTCTCACATTACAGCAAATCTCCATCACTTTCACCTGGTCAAGTCAGCAATTAGCTAATGGATAATGGCATGGATTGGTGTGCCAAAAGGAGTAAGAATTATTGAAATGACGATTTAGTAGTATAGTCTGTTGACAATAGTGATAAGATGGTATTATTGAGGATCTGGTGGTACGGTCTGTTGTTCCAATAGTGATAAGATGGTTTTAGGGAGGACCTGGTGGTACAGTCTGTTATTCCAATATTGATACGATGGTATTAGTGAGGATCTGGTGGTACGGTCTGTTGTTCCAATAGTGATAAGATGGTATTAGTGAGGACCTGGTGGTACGGTCTGTTGTTCCAATAGTGATAAGATGGTATTAGTGAGGACCTGGTGGTACAGTCTTTTGTTCCAATAGTGATAAGATGGTATTAGTGAGGACCTGGTGGTACAGTCTGTTGTTCCAATAGTGATAAGATGGTATTAGTGAGGACCTGGTGTTATAGACTGTTGTTCAACTAGAGATAAGAGGGTTTTAAGGAGGACCTGGTGGTACAGTCTGTTATTCCAATAGTGATACGATGGTATTAGTGAGGACCTGGTGGTACAGTCTGTTGTTCCAATAGTGATAAGATGGTATTAGTGAGGATCTGCTGGTACGGTCTGTTATTCCAATAGTGATAATATGGTATTAGTGAGGATCTGGTGGTACGGTCTGTTGTTCCAATAGTGATACGATGGTATTAGTGAGGATCTGGTGGTACGGTCTGTTGTTCCAATAGTGATAAGATGGTATTAGTGAGTATCTGGTGGTACAGTCCGTTATTCCAATAGTGATAAGATGGTATTAGTGAAGATCTGGTGGTACAGTCTGTTGTTCCAATACTGATAAGCTGGTATTAGTGAGGACCTATTGGTATAGTCTGTTGTTCCAATAGTGATACGATGGTATTAGTGAGGGTCTGGTATTATAGCCTGTTGTTCCAATAGTGATAAGATGGTATATGTGAGGACCTGTTGGTATAGTCTGTTGTTCCAATAGTGATAAGCTGGTATTAGTGAGGACCTATTGGTATAGTCTGTTGTTCCAATAGTGATAAGCTGGTATTAGGGAGGATCTGGTGGTATAGTCTGTTGTTCCAATAGTGATAAGCTGGTATTAGTGAGGACCTATTGGTATAGTCTGTTGTTCCAATAGTGATAAGCTGGTATTAGGGAGGATCTGGTGGTATAGTCTGTTATTCCAATAGTGATACGATGGTATTAGTGAGGATCTGGTGGTACGGTCTGTTGTTCCAATAGTGATAAGATGGTATTAGTGAGGATCTGGTGGTACAGTCTGTTGTTCCAATAGTGATACGATGGTATTAGTGAGGATCTGGTGGCACAGTCTGTTGTTCCAATAGTGATACGATGGTATTAGTGAGGATCTGGTGGTACGGTCTGTTGTTCCAATAGTGATATGATGGTATTAGTGAGGATCTGGTGGTACGGTCTGTTGTTCCAATAGTGATAAGCTGGTATTAGTGAGGACCTATTGGTATAGTCTGTTGTTCCAATAGTGATAAGCTGGTATTAGGGAGGATCTGGTGGTATAGTCTGTTATGCCAATAGTGATAAAATGGTATTACTGAAGATCTGGTGGTACAGTCTGTTGTTCCAATAGTGATAAGCTGGTATTAGTGAGGACCTATTGGTATAGTCTGTTGTTCCAATAGTGATAAGATGGTATTAGTTAGGATCTGGTGTTATAGCCTGTTGTTCCAATAGTGATAAGATGGTATAAGTGAGGACCTGTTGGTATAGTCTGTTGTTCCAATAGTGATAAGCTGGTATTAGTGAGGACCTATTGGTATAGTCTGTTGTTCCAATAGTGATAAGCTGGTATTAGTGAGGACCTATTGGTATAGTCTGTTGTTCCAATAGTGATAAGCTGGTATTAGGGAGGATCTGGTGGTATAGTCTGTTGTTCCAATAGTGATACGATGGTATTAGTGAGGATCTGGTGGTACGGTCTGTTGTTCCAATAGTGATAAGATGGTATTAGTGAGGATCTGGTGCTACAGTCTGTTGTTCCAATAGTGATAAGATGGTATTAGTGAGGACCTATTGGTATAGTCTGTTGTTCCAATAGTGATAAGCTGGTATTAGGGAGGATCTGGTGGTATAGCCTGTTGAACCGTCAAGAATGAAACAATGCCTTAATTAGGGTAGCAAGCGGTCAGGTCGGGCAGCACATTTTCATAAATGGAGCATATTTTCATAAATGGAAAACAGGCCATAGGCCAAATACCAGGAAGACAATATGTATATTAAGCAAAAACAAAAAGGGACAACTTGTATGAACAGAGCACAGTATCCCTGAGCAGGGAGGACTCTTAGGACTCTATAGGAACTATACTCCCTACGTCATATTCACATCACCAACATGACCCCTCTGACATCCACTCCCTCTTCACCTTTCAGATGCACATGGCTAGGCACTCGCAGGCATAGAGAACACGGTGGCATGAGGATCGAGCCGCAACCTACCAATCGAAACGCAAATCGAGGAATCCTGCTGAATGCCATGCGCATACTTCTGTCCATCAGAAGTACAGACCTCATGGAGGGCACAACCATACCGGCAGCCACCGACGATCCATAGCCTGGCGTCCTGCAGCATGGGAGCGTGAGGTGTGCGAAGAGCAGAGCAGGGACCTGATATTAGTGAGGATTTAACATTGCACCCAGCATTTGGTCAGAACTAGAGGCTGGTTTCTCTCTGATAGTTACTATAAGGCGGCAGCCGCTCCCATAGCATGGCTTTATAGGAGTTTATACAGATTATTTGCTCTCACTGGGTTCACTGAGTAATGACAGAAAATTCATTTATCACTCTCCGCTTGCACGCTACGGCGAACGTCACACTTGGATCCCAATCAAGCTTTGTTATCTAAACATTAAACATCAAGTTTACACTTGTCTGGAATCCAATAAATATGGCGTGATCTCTGACTTCTGGTTTCAGGAGCATCTCCTCACAGAGAAACTGCACGTCTAAAATTAAAGGACCACTCTAGTGCCAGGAAAACATACTCGTTTTCCTGGCACTAGAGTGCCCTGAGGGTGCCCCGACCCTCAGGGACCCCCTCCCGCCCGGCTCTGGAAAGGGGAAAAGGGTTAAAACTTACCTTTTTCCAGCGCTGGGCGGGGAGCTCTCCTCCTGCTCTCCTCCTCCGATCCGCCTCTTCTCCTCCCCGTCGGCTGAATGCGCACGCGCGGCAAGAGCTGCGCGCGCATTCAGCCGGTCACATAGGAAAGCATTCATAATGCTTTCCTATGGACGCTGGCGTGCTCTCACTGTGAAAATCACAGTGAGAAGCACGCAAGCGCCTCTAGCGGCTGTCAATGAGACAGCCACTAGAGGACATAGGGGGAAGGCTTAACCCATTCATAAACATAGCAGTTTCTCTGAAACTGCTGTTTATGAAAAAATGGGTTAACCCTAAAAGGACCTGGCACCCAGACCACTTCATTAAGCTGAAGTGGTCTGGGTGCCTAGAGTGGTCCTTTAATCTTCCTCTGTTTTCCAAAGCAATAAATCATACGGGTCCATGTTTCGGAGATACAGCACGGCCACCCTACCATACGTAGTCTTAAGACTTCATGACACAGTTTATTAGATCCGGGCCCTCTATATGACTCCACAGAATTCTCTGTATTAGACACATTGTGTTAACACTTTGTGTTCCACGGTTACCATGACACATGGTGGAACACATAGTTCAAGGGTTAGACACACATTACCTAAATCCAGTTACAGACAACATTTAAACAAACTTTACAATCATTCACATTTCCCAATGAGAACAATAAACATTGTTTTAACCAATTTTATCACCTGAGATTTGTAAAATATCGTGCATTCGCTGTTTCGTCATTCATTTTCTGACCAATTGTGATCTCTCTTTTGTAAAACATTTTGCGATCGGGTTTGTAAAACAGTTTGTGATCTGTTTTGTGAAGTTTATGATCACATTAGTGTCACGCTGTGCGATCTCTCTGTTTAACCCGTTTTATGTAACAGAACAAAAGGACAATTTTCTAACTTGCTGTTTAATTAAAAAAATAAATTTAAAAAATCTCAATCTTTTTTGGGGCAGAATACGGTACCCTACTTCTGGAAGCCACAACGCACACATAACTGAAAAATGAAGCAAATAGTCACGTAAAAACTCAACCTGCTCGCAGAGAACGGACATATAGCATCATCGGATTAGGTCTGCATGATATCATAATCGAGAGGAACCAACAAGCTAATATTCTCCTTTGGGCACATGTGTTGTCTCAGCAAGAAGTTGGTGTTAATCCTTAGGTGTCATTCTTTCTAAAGCCACGTGTGGCATTTAGTCACTTGCCAAGAGTGCAGAGTATCCCCTGACAGCCAAGGAGCCGCTAATAATTTAGGACGCTCCATTTCGCAATTAGTATCTGAGACATGTTCCGTTACTTCTGCCTCTCGAATTTCACAAAAACAAAATGCTTTACCAGTCACATGCACTATTGTCTTAGAAAATCTGCTCTAAATACTTAATAATGCATCAATGCAACATTATAAGTACATTAAATGACCTCCATGCATACCAGGGCTTTAACTACAGTTGCAAGAAAAAGTATGTGAACCCTTTGGAATGATATGGATTTCTGCACAAATTGGTCATAAAATGTGATCTGATCATCATCTAAGTCACAACAATAGACAATCACAGTCTGCTTAAACTAACAACACACAAAGAATGAAATGTTGCCATGTTTTTATTGAACACACCATGTAAACATTCACAGTGCAGGTGGAAAAAGTATGTGAACCCTTGGATTTAATAACTGGTTGAACCTCCTTTGGCAGCAATAACTTCAACCAAACGTTTCCTGTAGTTGCAGATCAGACGTGCACAACGGACAGGAGTGATTCTTAAACATTCCTCTTTTCAGAACTGTTTCAGTTCAGCAATATTCTTGGGATGTCTGGTGTGAATCGCTTTCTTGAGGTCATGCCACAGCATCTCAATCGGGTTGAGGTCAGGACTGTCAGGGCTCCGCGGGCAGCTGTGAGGGAAGGCTGCAATCCTCTCGCAGCACTCACCCTCGGTCCGTCGCCGCCCGCGGTCCACTCTCCCCTTACCGGTCAGCGAGCGGCATCCTCTCCCCTTGACACGCCGCTCGCGTCCTCCTCTCCTCCTCCCAGCGGCAGCATGTCTAACACTGCATGCTGGGAGCCGGCACTGATATCTGAACGCCGGGGTCACTCACGTGACCCGGCATTAAAGCTACAGCGCAACAATCACAGTGGGGGGTATAGATATCCCCCACGTGTGATTGTTAATTCTGATTGGAAGTTATCCAATCAGAATTAAGATAAGGATATAAATACTTACCTTTCCTGTCTCTCAGTGCCCTGTTGTGGTCTTTGCTTGCTAGTATTCATACTGAACTTGTGTTTTCTGGTTACGTACTCTCTGGCTTGTTAATCTGACTTTGTGACTTTCTCCTACGCTTTGACCTCGGCTTGTTTCTCGTTATTCTGTCTTCTGGTTCCCCTTACTCGGCTTGTCTCCTGACTATTCTGTGTGTGCTTAGCCCGGCCACTCTAAGGTCCGGTACTGCACCTTTTCTGTGTGTGTGTGTGTTGGCGTGTTGGGTTCCCCGAATCGTGACAAGGACTCTGACTGGGCCACTTCAGAATGCGTATTTTCTTCTGTTTAAGCCATTCTGTTGTTGATTTACTTCTATGCTTTGGGTCATTGTCCTGTTGCAACACCCATCTTCTGTTGAGCTTCAGCTGGTAGACAGATGGCCTTACGTTCTCCTGCAAAATGTCTTGATAAACTTGGGAATTCATTTTTCCTTCGATGATAGCAATCCATCCAGGCGCTGACGCAGTAAAGCAGCCCCAAACCATGATGCCCCCACCACCATACTTCACTGTTGGGATGAGGTTTTGTTGTTGGTGTGCTGTGCCTCTTTTTCGCCACACATAGTGTTGTGTGTTTCTTCCAAACAACTCAACTTTGGTTTCATCTGTCCACAGAATATTTTGCAAGTACTGCTGTGGAACATCCAGGTGCTCTTGTGCAAACTGTAAATGTGCAGCAATGTTTTGTTTGGACAGCAGTGGCTTCCTCTGTGGTATCCTCCCATGAAATACATTCTTGTTTAGTGTTTTACGTATTGTAGATTCGCTAACAGGGATGTTAGCATTTGCCAGTCACTTTTGTAAGTCTTTAGCTGACACTCTAGGATTCTTCTTCACCTCATTGAGTAGTCTGCGCTGTGCTCTTGCAGTCATTTTTACAGGACGGCCACTCCTAGGGAGAGTAGCAGCAGTGCTGAACTTTCTCCATTTATAGACAATTTGTCTTACCGTGGACTAATGAACAGCAAGGCTTTTGGAGATACTTTTATAACCCTTTCCAGATTTATGCAAGTCAACAAATTCTTAATCGTAGGTCTTCTGAGAGCTCTTTTGTGCGAGGCATCATTCACATGAGGCAATGCTTCTTGTGAAAAGCAAACCCAGAACTGGTGTGTGTTTTTTATAGGGCAGGGCAGCTATAACCAACACCTCCAATCTCATCTCATTGATTGGACTCCAGTTGGCTGACATCTCACTCCAATTAGCTCTTGGAGATGTCATTAGTCTAGGGGTTCACATACTTTTTCCACCTGCATTGTGAATGTTTACATGGTGTGTTCAATAAAAACATGGCAACATTTCATTCTGTGTGTGTTATTAGTTTAAGCAGACTGTGCTTGTCTATTGTTGTGACTTAGATGATGATCAGATCACATTTTATGACCAATTTGTGCAGAAATCCATATCATTCCAAAGGGTTCACATACTTTTTCTTGCAACTGTAGATAGACTGTGTATAAAACACAATTTTCTTAATTCTAAAATATCTGGGGTTTGTTGACTAAACAGAGAGTTTTGCTCAGCGTCCTCTAAATTGATCAGTGGAAATTCACTGAACTCTGAATTTGGAAAAACTGACTTGGAAAATAAACATTTTGGGTCAAAGTAGCTGTTCCCAGTATTTTGGTTTAACATATTACATTTGCTTTGAATTCTGAACAATTCACACATTGGCACATATTATATATTATAGTATTTTAAAGCGGCACTGTCATGCCGAACTTACCTTTCCTCAATCTCTTCCTCTTCTCCCCCTCTCTCGGGATCTGTTATTCATTTCTTCCATTCTTCTTTAGTTTTCTTTAAAATCATAAGACAAAGTAGGGACTCTGTCTTATGGAGGATTCCTCCGCTTGACCAGCTCTGACCAGCGGAGGAGCAAAGTGTGCTTCATTTCCGCTGGTCACAGCAATTTTCCCATGATCCCTAGCTTTCCTCCCTGTTCCCACAATGCTTCCTGTCAGTATTGCCGAAAGTCCTGTCACTTAGACAGAACGCCGGCAAAACTGCCGAATTGCATCCTAACAGAATGAGAAGAGTTTCTCCATTGGTGTTAGGATGCAATTCGGTACTTTGTTCGGATCGGAATTTCATTCAAATGAATGAAACTCCGATCCTATTCATTGCTGTGGCTGCATCTTGCAGCCGCTTAGTAGATAACTCCCTAATTCCCACGGTATCAGGGAGCTATCTACTAAAAGGCTGAAAGACCTGAATTGGTCTTTCAGCCAAATTTACTAACACCAAGTAAAAATGACTTGGTATTAGTAAATAATATGCCCCTACTCGCTATACCGCGAGTAGGGGCATGTCTAGTAAGCAGTGAGCAGCCTGTGGCTGCTCACTGTAGAAAAAAAAAAAAAATATTGCCCCCCACCCCTAAATGACGGGTGGGGGCCGTTAAGTAAAATAAGGGAGGGAGACCTATTGTCCCCCCCCCGGCCCCCACCCCTGAGCGGTGGGTGGGGGCCATAAAGATAATGAGGGGGGGGGACCTACTGTCCTCCCCCCCCGGCCCCCACCCCTGGGCGGCGGGTGGGGGCCATAATGTTAATAAAGGGGGGGGGACCTACTGTCCTCCCCCCGGCCCCCATCCCTGGGCGGCGGGTGGGGGCCATAATAGTAGCAGGGGGGGGGGGACCTACTGTCCGGCCCCCACCCCTGGCCGGCGGGTGGGGGCCATAATGGTAATAAGAGGGGGGGGACCTACTGTCCACCCCCCCCCCCGGCCCCCACCCCTGGGCGGCGGGTGGGGGCCATAATAATAGTAGGGGGGGGGGGACCTACTGTCCTCCCCCCGGCCCCCACCCCTGGCCGGCGGGTGGGGGCCATAATAGTAATAGGGGGGGGGGGACCTACTGTCCTCCCCCCCCCAGGCCCCCACCCCTGGGCGGCGGGTGGGGGCCATAATAGTAGTAGGGGGGGGGGACCTACTGTCCTCCCCCCCGGCCCCCACCCCTGGCCGGCGGGTGGGGGCCATAATAGTAATAGGGGGGGGGGGACCTACTGTCCTCCCCCCCCCGGCCCCCACCCCTGGGCGGCGGGTGGGGGCCATCATAGTAATAAGGGGGGGGGGGACCTACTGCCCCCCCCCCGGCCCCCACCCCTGGGCGGCGGGTGGGGGCACTAAGTAAATCCCCCCCTCATCAAGGTGACTAGGGGTGCCCAAGCCCCTAGTCACCCACCCCCCACCCAAATAAAAAATGCCCCTACCTACCCCCCTCACCCTAAAAAATAGTGAGGGGGGAATAAAATTGCTAACCTGTAAAGTAAAATTAAACTTACCATTCGACGTCTTCTTTTTTCTAAAATCTTCATTTTTCAGCCCCAAAAAAGGCCAAATAAAAAACCATCATAGCCGTCGAACTAAAAATAAAATAAAAAACCCGAGCGCAAAAAAAAAACCCGACGAAAAAGAAAAAACCCGAGCGCACAAAAAAATAATCCATCTTCGCCCATGGAGGGCTCCGCGCAGACTGAGCTCCGCAGGGCGGGGCAAGGCTTATAAAGCCTTGCCCCGCCCTGCAATTAGCCTAAGAACACTCTGATTGGTGGGTTTAAGCCAATCAGAGTGCTCTTTGTCATTTTACAAGCGTGGGAAAGTTCTTTGGAATTTTCCCACGCTTGTAAAATGACACAGAGCACTGTGATTGGATGGCTTGAAATCCATCCAATCACAGTGCTCTGTGTCATTTTACAAGCGTGGGAAAATTCTTTGGAACTTTCCCACGCTTGTAAAATGACACAGAGCACTGTGATTGGATGGCTTGAAATCCATCCAATCACAGTGCTCTGTGTCATTTTACAAGTGTGAGAAAGTTCTTTGGAATTTTCCAACGCTTGTAAAATGACACAGAGCACTGTGATTGGATGGCTTGAAATCCATCCAATCACAGTGCTCTGTGTCATTTTACAAGCGTGGGAAAATTCTTTGGAACTTTCCCACGCTTGTAAAATGACACAGAGCACTGTGATTGGATGGCTTGAAATCCATCCAATCACAGTGCGCTGTGTCATTTTACAAGCGTGGGAAAGTTCTTTGGAATTTTCCCACGCTTGTAAAATGACACAGAGCACTGTGATTGGATGGATTTCAAGCCATCCAATCACAGTGCTCTGTGTCATTTTACAAGCGTGGGAAAGTTCCAAAGAACTTTCCCACGCTTGTAAAATGACACAGAGCACTGTGATTGGATGGATTTCAAGCCATCCAATCACAGTGCTCTGTGTCATTTTACAAGCGTGGGAAAATTCCAAAGAACTTTCCCACGCTTGTAAAATGACAAAGAGCACTCTGATTGGCTTAAACCCACCAATCAGAGTGTTCTTAGGCTAATTGCAGGGCGGGGCAAGGCTTTATAAGCCTTGCCCAGCCCTGCGGAGCTCAGTCTGCGCGGAGCCCTCCATGGGTGAAGATGGATTATTTTTTTTGTGCGCTCGGGTTTTTTCTTTTTCGTCGGGTTTTTTTTTTGCGCTCGGGTTTTTTATTTTATTTTTAGTTCGACGGCTATGATGGTTTTTTATTTGGCCTTTTTTGGGGCTGAAAAATGAAGATTTTAGAAAAAAGAAGACGTCGAATGGTAAGTTTAATTTTACTTTACAGGTTAGCAATTTTATTCCCCCCTCACTATTTTTTAGGGTGAGGGGGGTAGGTAGGGGCATTTTTTATTTGGGTGGGGGGTGGGTGACTAGGGGCTTGGGCACCCCTAGTCACCTTGATGGGGGGGGGGGAATTTACTTAGTGCCCCCACCCGCCGCCCAGGGGTGGGGGCGGGGGGAGGACAGTAGGTCCCCCCCCATTATCGTTATGGCCCCCACCCGCCGCCCAGGGGTGGGGGCCGGGGGGGGGGGGGGGAGGACAGTAGATCCCCCCCCCTTATTACTATTATGGCCCCCACCCGCCGCCCAGGGGTGGGGGCCGGGGGGTGGAGGACAGTAGGTCCCCCCCCCCCTTATTACTATTATGGCCCCCACCCGCCGCCCAGGGGTGGGGGCCGGGGGGTGGAGGACAGTAGGTCCCCCCCCCCCTTATTACTATTATGGCCCCCACCCGCCGCCCAGGGGTGGGGGCCTGAGGGGAGGACAGTAGGTCCCCCCCCCCTTATTACTATTATGGCCCCCACCCGCCGCCCAGGGGTGGGGGCCTGAGGGGAGGACAGTAGGTCCCCCCTCATTCCCATTATGGCCCCCACCCGCCGTCCAGGGGTGGGGGCCGGCGGGGGAGGACAGTAGGTCCCCCCGTCCCCCCCTTATTACCCTTTTTTTTTTTTTTTTTTTTACAGTGAGCAGCCACAGGCTGCTCACTGTTTAGTGGACATGCCCCTACTCGCGATATAGCGAGTAGGGGCATTGGGGAGATTTGAATCTCCCTTGTGCTATTATGGGGGTCATATTGACCCCCATAGAGTGAGGGGAGGACCTGGGGGGCTAATGAAGTGGTGGGGAGCACTGCTCCCTGTCGCTTCTGTCTTTACATATTACAAGGAGGGAGCTGCACGCCGGTAGCTCCCTCCTTGTAATAAACCGAACAAACAAACGAACACTGATACACAGTGTTAGTTTATTCGTCTGATTTTTTCTATTCATTCATTCGTCTGTCTGATGAATGAATGAATAGGTGAAATTCCCATTCGCATGTCCAGATGTTTCACTGGGCATGTGCGGGAATCTCAGGGCTATCTAGTGTGGGTAGATGACGTGTCCCACAGGGACTTCACCTACCCACACAAAGATGGCGGCGCCCTGAATATAGATCGGGGCAGAAAATAAAGAATAAAAAATAGGTAATGTGGGGGGCATAGGGGCATTTGGGGATGACTAGGGGGTCGATTGGATGTAGTTGAGGCGGGAGGGGGGTTAAAAAAAAAACGGAATTCGGCATGACAGTGCCGCTTTAAGCATAGATACTGTATTAACCTTAAAATAGGGCCTTGCCTAATTCTCAGATGATTGATCATGAAACTTTAGGGCTTTATTCTCAAAACAATGCATTGTAGTGAATTGAAACCCTTATTGCAAAAGTTAGGAAAAAAAAATGTAATCTGTTAAAATTCTCAAACTCGCAGAGTGATCAATTTAGCCCAAATGTTTTAATTTGGTTTTCAATTCACTATGATTCACAGTTTATTGAATACACTATGTATATTTGTCTGAGCGCTCCAATAACAGAGCATAACATTCAAAGATTGACGTTTTATGTAATTAAGCCACTTATAAACTCCTATCACAGCGAGAATTGCCGCCCGCAACTTTACCTATTGGCAGAGACTCCAGCTGGGCCGGTGAGGATGTTTATACATAGAATTCTTATAAAAATCCATGTGTACTGTTCCTGTGTTTATGAAGCAGACGGAAGCGCATTATTCTCTCTCTCTATATATATATATATATTCCCAGAGAGCGCAGTTATATAGCAAGCGCACAGCTGGAACATATTCTACACACATTGTGTACATTCTTAGAGAGCATCATACAGATAATCTAAAGATGCAGAGTCAGTCCCCCTCAGCAATAAATTAGATCTATTTAGGTATATGCTGCGTTCTTAAACCCACCACTTACTGTTATTATTATTTCCTGGATTTATTACCATAAGGTTATTCGTGGTTTTAGTTATTTAAAACCAGCCGTTAAAGCTACAGCAATGCTGTTATCCAGCTCATTAAACATTGACTGGCGTGAGTTGACAGTTCTAGATTTTTTTCCAACTTTCCTAATTTCCGATCAATTTTGAAACTTGATTATCAGGTCACTGTCAAATAAATAAACCATCTATAATGTTATATGTATGGAAATTAGGGTACAGCAGATAGCTCCATAACTTTTAGCTAACCTGGCTGCATATTTGTCAAGCAAAGTTAAAGGGACACAATAGTCACCCAGACAACTTAATCTTAACGTGTGCAGTGATCCTGTCGTTTTAACCCTGCAATGTAAAACATTGTAGTCTTTTCGAAAATTCAATATTTACATTACAGGTTTCAAATCCATCTGAAAAGCAACTAGAGTCGCTTTTGCTGCACTCACTGAGTAAAACACGGTCACGTAACATAATACAAAATAATAAAAAATAATAAGAATAAGAAAGCTTTTAATACAATTCTTTCCTATTGGGAAGCTTGAATGCACACTTGCCATGCACATGATGAGCATTGGATTTGAACATCGTGGTGCAGGCCATATCTTCTCCATGATGGCGTGGGAGGCGGAGAGGTGAGCGTCAAGCGCTAAGAAAAAGATGAGTAAAATCCTTTTTTTTTTTATTTCATGGCAAATGGGTGGGCATGTATTTAACTATGGACAGGGACACTATGGCATTAGGAATCAAGGTTTGTATTTTTGTTTTATATTTGTACAAAAACGAATTAGGAAAAACAAAACTTAATTATCCTCAGAACATTCAAAATTGTCACAGCCGGTTCCTAATTATTATTATTTTATGGATACTTAAATAAATTAAAAAAAAATAATAAAATATATATATATTTATATCTCTTTCCCAGAACTGTCTAATGCACATTTCCACTTATGTATAATCACTATACATATCATAGGTTGAACCGACTAGAGACAGGAATAAACACACTTCTGTAACTAAAAACGCCTTATAGCATTAGAGCCCCCCATTGGGGAGTGTGTTTTCTCCTCCTCTCATTCTTATCTCTTGTTTGTTTAACTTATTGTATGGATGGTGACACAGAGATTGGACAGTTCTAGATGAGATTGGTTGCACCTGCAAACTGGTAGTTTATCTCTTATAGACTGTTTTTTATTTAGAAGGTGGGAAGGTGAAACCCACAACTATGTTTTATTGTAACCCGATGAAAGACCTGTATTAATACAGTCCAGAAGGGATGATAATCGACTCGTAAAAACCTTATTATTGTTGGGTGTCTACATACTGTGTCAGTCTGAGACATGATACTTTGTGTACCTTGATATGCCACACCTGTGAGGTGGATGGATTATCCAAGTGCTCACTAACACAGATTTAGACAGATTTATGAACAATATTTGTGAGAAATAGGCCTTTTGTGTACATAGAAAAAGTCTGAGATCTTTGAGTTCAGCTCATGAAAAATAGGGGCAAAAACAAAAAAGTTGCGTTTATAATTTTGTTCAGTGTATGTCTGATTTTCTAAGATTAGTTGTCACAATTGATTAAATCTGTCAGGATTTTTCATCTCTTGCTGCTTTTGCAACCTAAACGTCGTTACTGAATGTATGCCATTTTTTTTGGCAACACAATGGATTTATCAAAGTGTTTTGTTTCACTTCTCTTTCTTCCTGTCACTATAAATCAGTCATTTTTCTGAAATGGACATTTTTGCAAAAAATGGCGGTATTTACTTAGAAGAAAACAGTCACTTTTTAGATCACTTTTAGAAAACTTTAATACTATTAAAATAATGACGAGTTACACCATCATTTTTTTAGGACACTTTGATAAATATCCCCCTTTGTTCCCGGTATAAATCTGTCTGTCTCCTAAACTCCACCTGCAACTGATTTAAAGACTCGCCCGGTTACCCTGTGTCCTACTTATGTCCAATGAGAGGGATGTAACCGTGAGGATTGTAACTGCGATTCCCTTTGTAGAAGGGAAGGATTGCACGGGTAGTTAATAAACAGTGATTTGCCATTTAATAAAAGTGACAGAACCATATGATGCTTTCATAGAAGATATGCGTTTGGACGTGATTCTCCCTTACAGGGTCGGAACAGGCTGCTCGGGGCTGTTAACTGTACATCGGATACGTTTTATGGGGCTAGTTTGCAGACTCTATAAAATATTAAAGGTCAGATGCTTATTTCTGATGTTTGCCTCTGCCCCGTGGCTTGGAAGGCAGATGAAAGGTCGATTGAGTTTCTCCTAATCTGCTGGAAGCTTGCAATCATTTTAGGGGTCTTCGTCAATTCTAAAAATATTGCTTTATTGGTGACATTGTGACAGCTTTATGGAAGAAAGAAGATTAGTTACTTATATAAGATTTATTACTATGTGTGATGTCACAGGGCAATAGAATATTTTCCGATTCAGTAATCACTGATGCTTAGATCTCCACAGTCATCTCTCATAATAATCATTACTCAAAATGAGTCTCTTAGTACTCTCGTCCACACAATGGGCAATATTATAAGCTGCAAAATGGAGAGTACACTATTCTACACAATGAATAGTACTCCTATACACAGAATGAATAGTACTTTTATACACAGAATGAATATGCGATATGAAACAGTACAGGGCTCTGCATGGAGATATGAGGCAGTACAGGGCTCTGCATGGAGATATGAGGCAGTACAGGGCTCCGCATGGAGGTATGAGGCAGTACAGGGCTCTGCATGGAGATATGAGGCAGTACAGGGCTCCGCATGGAGGTATGAGGCAGTACAGGGCTCTGCATGGAGATATGAGGCAGTACAGGGCTCAGCATGGAGGTATGAGGCAGTACAGGGCTCCGCATGGAGTTATGAGGCAGCATAGGGCTCCGCATTGAGATATTAGACAGTACAGGGTTCTGCATGGCGATATGCAACAGTACAGGGTTCTGCATATAGGTATAAGGCAATACAGGGCTCTGCATGGCAATATAAGACAGTACATGTCTCTGCATGGAGATATGAGACAATGCAGGTCTCTGCATGGAGATATGAGACAGTACAGGAATCTATAGGGTGTATTTAAGGCGATATGGAGTCATCTGTGAATGGGTAGTAGATAATGAATTTCTGCAGTAGGCATTAGGCAGCAGCGAGCTCTGAAAATGATGATGCTAAAAGCAGACCCAGGTCCAGTCCATGTCTCCTGAGGTAGGTGCAGCGCTGCACCCAGTGGCCCTCTATCAGAAACACATACCAGAAATGGTGCCCCTCAGCACACTTTATTGATTGGGACAGTGTTATAGGATTGATCAAAGAATTCTTTACCAGCCAGATGTTCCTATGCAGTGCGCCAGGCATTTATCTTTAAATAAAGATTACTTTTCTAAACTTTTTTTTAACTCTTAAATCCACAGATAATCATTAAATCTCACCCAGGTTTTTTCGCAAGAATCAGGAAACTGCTTTGCGTTTTAACTGCTTTTTGATTGCATTTCCCATTATCCCAGCCATAAAATGAATGTGCAAAATTCACAAATAATATATACACATTTCCTACACTGCGCTCTGGAATGTATACAAAATGGAAGAACACGTCTAAACTTTACAAAATACCACGAGAAAGCTTGTTTTTCTACGGGAGATGATGGATAGACAGAAAAATAGACAGGTTGACGGACAAGCAGAGAGCGGAGGCCCAGACACTGCTAGCACAATGACAGAGACTGACAACAACAACTGAAAGGCACACAACGTCCAACAAACAGACAACAAATGGAGCAATTTGTGTTGGTGGCTTCTGTTTGCTTTCAGCAAATGAAATGAAAATGCACCAAATTACAAACAACAAAAAAATATATAAATGCAGAAAAACAAACAACACAGTTTATGCCGATCAAAGCGACTGTGAAACTAAATTTAAAGAAGGATTTTAAAACCCAGTACACGGTGTGTTTTAACATTTTTAAAACCTTTTTTTTTTGGATTCTGCTTATCACATGCTAGTTTTTGAATCCATGGAGTCCATGGAGTCCTGCACCAGTTAGAACACAAGATATAATAAAGTCCTGTAGATTGTAATCTGATTTGAGCAAGGTCCTCATTAACCATTTGTCCCTGTTAACATTTGCAAAAGTGTGTCTGGTTTGCTGTTATGTCTCTATAGTAAAATTGGGAAAGTAATAAGAGTTTGCAAAAAAAAAAAAAACTGAAAAACTGCTAAATGATTTTAAGACAATGCTTACACAAAATATATTTGTATGATCTTGTGAAGGCTAATAAACTGCTAAGCATCTTGGGAAAGTTTGTTCTGAAACTTCTGCAGTATCAAGATTAGTGATTGTAGTAATGTGATCTTCGGGAATTCTTCATTGTAATCATCTTGACGTATTGATCAATTATTTTTGTGTAACGCAATTTTTTTTCTTGATTTATAAAAAAAAAAAAAAAAAATCTAAATGAAAATTGGAAGGTCTTGTTCCTGCTATCTAATAATAATAATGTGCTAGTGTTTCCTAATAACGAACAAACTATACATAATACATTCATAATAATCAAAAACACTACCATTAACAATAGATGCAAACAGATTAAACATTTGTTTTAAAGTAATAATTCTACAGATGTTTTTCCTTGAACTGGTTAGGGTAACCTATGATGACATGGATTGGACGTTTGGGATTTTTTCAGGGCTTGAAACAAAATCCAGGGTGAAATTAGCCAACAGACGAGCGCTTTGATTGCAGGATTAGAGGTCCACACTACAAGCGAATTTTCCTCTTGTTCAAAGCTCGGTAAATGTATAAAGCCTCTTTCAATCCACAAAAGGAAAAATACAAATTGGACAGCATGGGTCCAGTGTTTCAGATTTTATACCTTTCTTCATTCACACAGACATGTTTACTCCATATAAAAAAGTTTATATATATTCCACATACAATCATATATTCTACGCGTTTCAAATAAAAAAACTCCAAATAAATTCCTTGCCAAGTGATTATCAAAATATCAATATATAACAATAATAATAATGTAACACTGTATTGCTTTCATTCCGCAAGGAAGATAAAATATGTTTGATGCGAGTAGTTCCATCATAAGAATCTGGAATTTCATCAGAAAGCCGATGAGTTCGAGAACACTTGGTAAATATTAATTAGAAGAGTATTATTTTCCCTTCCAGTGTGGGATGTAGTGAAGAATAATATGTTTTCGTGAAGATCAATCCGATGCTTCTGTCATCAGGGGCCGTGATGTCTGCAAATCTGGACCCACTCAACACTGGATGTTGCTCTTCATGGACAGTTATAAGAAATTTACCCATCTAGGACTTCACAAATGGCCTGTTCCCGAGGACCACCACTGAATCATCCCATAGACTTGCCAACAGGGAACTAAATTATATCTGTTATCAGTTCTCATGGAACCCTAATTCTTCAGAACTTTAATATTCATCCATTAACCCTCAGGATATGCCCACTAGTTTTGAGAATATGTTAGATCCGCCAATTCACCTAAGACCCAAGAATCTGCCCATCTGACATGAGAATCAGCCAGTCCACCTTGAGACTGAGAATCTGTCCTTTCACACTGTCAATCTGCTCATTCACCCTGCCACTGTGAGAATCTGCCAATTCACCCTGGAATCTGCTTGTTCACCCTGAGACTGTAAGTATCTGCCCATTCACTCTGGGAATTTGCTCATTCATGCTGAGACTATGAAAATCTGCTCATTCACCCAAAGACTGTGAGAATCTGCCCATTCACTCTGGGAATCTGCTCATTTACCCTTAGACTGAGAATCTGCTCTTTCCCCCCAAGACTGTGAGGATCTGACCATTCACTTTGGGAACTTGCTCATTTACCCTGAGACTATAATAATCTGTCCATTCAGCCTGAGACAGTGAGATTCTGCCCAATTACATTTAGACTGTGAGAATCTGTCTATTTACCCCGTTAATGTGATAAACTACCCATTTACCCTGAGACACTGAGAATCTGCTCTTTCACCCCAAGACTGTGAGAATCTGCCCATTCACTCTGAGACTGTGAGAATCTGTCCATTCACTCTGGAAATTTGCTCATTCACACTGAGGCTACTAGAATCTCCCCATGTAACCTGAATAGTGATTTTTAAATTAAGAGATGTTCTAAGGTCTTTAAAGCTAGTATCCTATTGAGCTGTTAAAGTAAAATTGGGAATAGGAAGACTGAGGTTCTCACTGAGCTGTGATGTTACAAATGGAAAACTAACCAACAAAATGTATGCCAAGGTATAGGAATTGCCAAATGTCTATTTTTCAGAGAAGTTTTAAGATCATCACAATTTGCCGTTTAGAAAATAAACGCTCCAAAACGTTAACTGACGGGAGCACAGTCACTGTCATTTTAAATTGAGCTTTAAATGTATTGAGATCACATTTAAAGGAAAGGAAGTTGGGCTATGCAGAGGAAGTTCAATCATATACAGAGATTCTACAGAAATTCAGAATAAATTGTTAGAGAACAAAACATGTATTATTCCCATATGTGACACACAGTGATAAAACATACAGGGGGAGGTGGGGGCAACAACAACAAAAATCTGTTTGAGATTTTATATAAAAGACACAAAAAAAACAAGAACGGAAACAAAGGAAGCCACAGAATTTAGGAACTACTATATTTATTCTCGTTTACAGATCAATTGAATTCAACAAAAAAAAAAATCACTGTTGTGTCTGATACAGAACATCAGATGGAAATACAGAATTAAAAAAGAAAAGAATTTAGTTCATTTCACAAAATATGCAATTTTAAGATCCTAATTAAGAACCGCCCTCAAAACATGAGAGATGAAGGAAAAATTGTCCACTTGGGAGAGTCTGCAAAGGAGAAGAAAGGTGGAAATGTAGGCAGGTGGCTTGAGAAAATAGGGCGACATTTGGTTATGAAACATGCAGACTTTAGCAACAAACACGGGGAAAGTAGTAAGAGAGGTTAATGGGATCCAATTCAGGCCTACGCATGTCAAAAACAGACAGAAAAGGGCATTCAAACCGAACGTCCCTACAGAATGTGTTTAGTCAAAAACTTACATTTTTGTAAAAATCTATTTATTTTAACAGGTCACAAGTGCTGTAACCATTGCAGTCACGTCAGCCAATGTGCTTTCTTAGGAGTCTGTCAGAAAAGCAAGATGGAAGCACCATTTAACTGATTGAAGTTAAATATTGAGCTATAATGCTTTTGACATTTTTTTATTATGTGTTCGTGTGATTATGGGTCCATTAAGGTGATCTTTAATACACCTGCGCAAATTTTAGTTTTGACCGCATTAAATGCCTTTTAATCCACATTTATCTGTAGAGTCTTAGTCAATGAATAAACCTCTCCAGGTAAATCTCAGACGATCAGCTTCTACAGGTGTGGATTACAAACTTTTGCACAGGTCCAGTTATTAATTGATCAACTATTATAAATAAGGAATATAATTCACAAAGCAGCAGGGGCCAGGAATCTTCATTGCATTGAGTGACTCACCCTGGGACTCCCATTTAATCTCAGCTGATCAGTTTTATAATGGGACTTTTCCTCTTGCTTTTAATTTATGTTTTGGGTGTAAATAACATTTTCACTGCTATCTCAGCTGAAAAGAGCTATCCTTTGCTTCCTGCAGGCTATTTAATTTAATTGAAGGTAATCGTCTAATTTGCTGTATATTATAAGAATTGAGTATGGCCATAGGCATTGCCAAAAATCAATACAGCCCCCAATTAAACCACAAGGGACACAGACCAAAATGTAACTGTAAGGAATCCTGCACCAATTAAAATGCAAAGAATACTGCCACCAATTAAACCACCATTAATACAGCCACCAATTAACCCACGATCAACACTGCTGCTTCCACTGACTCCTAGAGGGTTAGGCTTAAGGAGTTATTCAGGGCAATTTTCTTAAAGCAAAGCATTTGCCATGGAAACCAATGGGATGTTCCATCTGATTGCTCCACTTTTAAAGGTTTAACCCAATATGACTCTTTGTACATAAGCCTAAACTTGTGTGAAGATAGATTTAGGAGATTTAGGACTCAATTTAATATTATGCTTTTCAAATGATTGAATATTTTTGACTAAATCTTTAAAATTAAGTAATATTTAGAAAAATATCTTAATATTTTTTTTCTACATTGATATATGTTTTATTTATAATATTTTTTATATTTTCATTATTTTGGAAAAAATATATATTGTAAAAGTTTATCCAAAAATATGAAATCATTTTAAATGCTTGTCCAATAGTATTAAATCGAGGACTTGTGCTTGAGCTTAATATTTTCAGATAAGCTTTCAAAATGATTTAATAAATTTGGATACACTTTTAAAATGATTTTTTAACACATTACAATTTTGAAATAAACATCCTACACAAAAAAACATATATCAATATATAAACATTTTAAAAATATATGTATAATATTAAATAATTTAAAAATGTTATCCAGAAATATTTAATCATTTGGAAAATGTATTAAAAAATATTAAATCAAGGTCCTAATTGGGTAAAAAATAGATAATATGATGTTATAGCATTTGATAATGTTTCCAGGACAGACACAGCCTGTCTTGGAGGGCAGCTCAAACTGTTTAATATTATTATTATTATCCTATATATAGTACCCGTCCAAGCAGAATGGAATCAAGTGAAAAACATACTAAATATTATAAATCTCTGGCTACTAGCCAACATTTCTAACTCTGACCTGCATGGGGAGCCTGACCCAAAGAGAAATAAACTCCTTCTTCAATTTACCAATGTATACCTATACCTATGCTATAAATCATGTTACCATTTTAGTACGGTTGCTGAAAATTATGTTTATCTGTTAATTGAATTGCTTTTAAAATGTTAGTAGGAAAATGCTCTTAATTTTTCAATAAATGTCTCAAGTTAAAGAAAATCAATAAAAAAAAATTGTTACATTTTTGAAATTTCAGATGCAAAATTAGTGCAAGCAAAAACTCACAGCCAGACATGGATTATGAACGTCAAACAAATATATTATTATCCGGTAAATGGTAAAAAAAAAAGTAATAAATTCGGCCACACACAAATTGCTCCATAACAGTTAAAAACACAGAGCCATTAGAGATGCGTTACAAAACGTGTTAGGCGTGCGAGATATGGGGTATCAGAGTTAAACAATATTACGGATATTAGTTACAACTTCCTGAAATTCGCAAGCAGAAGAATCACCTGACAGACGCAATGCTTCAGCCAACAAGAGGGCCGAGCACTGGAGTATTGGAATGCGCTAGAAGCAACAAAGGAAAGATAGAGAGAAAGAATAAGAATAAAATATTTTGAAAATAGTTGGAAACGTGGAAATATTTCAAAGATATAAAAATCAAAACAGAAAGTTGGATCAATGCAAAAAAAGATCAGAATAAGAAAAATCCATTCAGTAAATTCTCCATTAAAATTGAATTCTAGAATATGGAAAAAGATGAACCTTATTACCATAGCAACCGATGTTGAAATTATTTTAAATTTGAAATGAATTCTGAGCCAGAAAGCGAAAACAAAAATTCTACAATTTGGGTTTTCTGAAATATTTAGGAAAATGTGCAAGCCAGAAAAAGGGAACATACGATGGAATTTTTGAAACTGGACTAATTTTTGAATAAGGTTCATTTTCTCCAGAATGTATAACATACACAAATACGATTCCCAGTGTCTAAACTAGGGTACATAAGGGTAACTTGTTATCAGCAAACATGAATCATCCCCTCCAAGTATAAAGCTGAGATTATTCCACTCCAGTTTTGCTGTAAAATGCACAGATTTTGTATTTCTCTGTTTTTTTTTACATTGTCGTCATATGGAAATCATTAATAAATGTATGTTTTTTTTATTCCAGTGCAAAACAAGAGGAAAATATTCCCAAATCTCTAATAGAGACCAGACAGGATACAACATCAATAAAAAAAAATATAACAATAATAAAACGAGAAAATCATCAAGAAAATTATACAAATTATAAAAGTCACAAAAACAAGTAATACATGCTGAATCAATATCAAAACAATTAAAAAAAGGTAACTTTCTAACACCATGTGCAGGTAATTGAATTAAGCAGTATCTGGCACAATTAACCAGTGCATTAGTCAGAGACTGTGAAATGTTTAGGAATTAAATTCTACAAGAAACAGTCCATAAAAAAAAAAAAAAAACATACTACGCCATAACTGGATGTCGTCATAAGCAGGACTTGTGACATCTTTTCATTTTATAATAATTAAATAGAACAGGCCAATGTCCAGAAGTTATATAAAATTAACTTTGGTAGCAATCTAAATTAGAATGTCGGAAATAAAACAAGTTTTCCCTAAAAATTTTGATTCTGCCAAAATTTAGAAATGCCACGACAAATATTTGGTACAGTTTGTAAGTAAATTGAAATTTAAGGACCGTACATATGGATCGTTATTATTTAAAGTGATTAACGTGTCACTAGCTCTTACCTCAAAAATTCTACGGCACCGTTTAATCCAAAACAAAGAACAAAGCAATACATTTGATTTGCTCTAAAATCCTACCATATAGGAACATTTTGAAATATTTAAATTGCTGTTTTAGGCATATATATATAGCCTAAATCTTTGCAGAAGACTTCAGTTTACGCTATATATACCTTCTTGAAAAAATGTTTGAAAATAATGGACTTCTCTTAAAATAGATTTTGTGAAATATTCTGACATATTGCCGTATATGGTTTTAATTTACAAACTGGGCATTGCAATAAATGATCAAGGAATTGCAAAATTTAGACCAAATTAGCTAAACTGTTAATTTTCTCAAATTCAGTTATTTTGGCCTTATTACATAAACTTTATTTACAATTCCTTTGTAAATCCTCCACAATTTCCAGTTTAGCGAACAACCTAGAAATTAATAAGTATGCTTGACTTTTTGAAAATTATTACCTTCAATTAATTTTTAGCAATTTAGAAAACAATAGAATTGAAATGCAAAGGAAAGTCATGTCTTCCCTCAACCCAAATTACTGACTTTTGGCAGCCAGATTAATGGATTTTTACCAAAGTATGGAATTCTGAGGTTGAATTCAAAATAAAAAGAAAGAAAGAAAAATACAAAATAGATTTTTTTTAAAAAAATAGGAAAATAATAATCAAGCTGAAAGTTCTATATAACTGTTTGGAAATCAGCGAAAAACTATAACACAATGTATGTGAAATGTAAACTAGATGCTTTGTGCAAATTTGTAATATTTCCTTCACTTCCAAAATATAGCACCTTTCCCTACGCCAGCAAAATGTTAACAGTAAAAATTTCATTATTCTCCTTCAAGGCAGCAGAGGTGTTAATAATGCAGAAGGCACAGCTAATTTGGGGATTCTAGATATTTTTGGGGCCTAAGGTGTCTTGCACCTGCTGGATTATAGACTGAAGAGAAGGTCCAGCCTCGTAGTACATATGTGTAAGCATTTCTAGCAGCATATAGAGGAAGGGCAAAGACACGCTCAGAAGCTCATACGTGTAGACATAGCTCTGTTCGTTGTCCCTGACATGGCGACGGGCATCTTGTAATACCCCGTGCGTCCAGTTAGACAGACGGCTTGGAATGGCCAGGAGATCCCTTGTCACCTCAAGAGGCCATCTTACAGATTTCCGAAATAAGGAAGTCATGATACCTGGGGAGCTCTCGTCTGAACTGCTATGGTCACTGTACGGGCTGTCTGTGGTGACCTCGGCAGCCGTGGCCGCTTCTCTCTTCCACGTTTTTTCCTCCTAAAAAAAAACCACATACACATTAGTGGACATTTAACGTAAGTCAGCTTTGCTGAAGGAAACTTTTTCCAGTATTTCATCAGAAGATGGAGTAGTGGTTTTCACCGTCAGTCTATGATGGCCACAATCTACTCAAAACAATTAAATGTGCAAATGTCAAGCCTAAATCACGTCAATCATTGGATGAGCTTGGTTTGAAAGACCCACTGATTGAGTGATTGAGTGATTCAATGAGTGAGCTTGGTTTGAAAGACCCACTCTAATTTAATTTGTGAGCCTTTCAACCAGACTCTCAAAATGAGTGGACACTTTCAACCCAACTCTCTCATTATGTGGACCACTAAACACAACTCCCTCAATGTATGGGCCTTCAAACATAATTCACTAAATATCTGCCTTTCAGCCCAACTCAGTCAGGAAGTTTCTGTACAAGATCGATGTGGAATACATCATGAGAACTCAGTGGCAGTTTGTCGCTGTTTTCTGCCTTCAAAGTGGCAGTCTAAGTACCATAACCACTAATGGTGGTCAAATAGTTATCCAGTGGTTATTGAGTGGTTTGACCAAAAGCAAGGGGTGGAGGGAGAGAGCATGTAGTCCTCAAGAAATCTGCGACCTGCATTGTCTGCACAGAATACAAACTATTATTAAATGGTTAAACATAGATTGATTCTGAAAAAGCAATTGACCGGAACATTAAATATTCTTCTATGTTAGGATTCATGTTGACTATCCCGTGGTTAGCAATGTGCATCGCTTATAAACAGCAACAATTGTTTTGGAAAAAGCAAATCAGACTTTTCTATTCAAACTAATTATATGAGCATTGTGTTCCAGTAGAAAACACTTGGCTCTTTGACCAGCTTTTCTCCTCGTATCATTCTATTCTATCTGTGGAACCAAGATCTCTTAACAAAGCATCACCTACACCAAGACCTGCCATTGAGCTCAAATAGAGTACTCTTTATAATTACACTTTACATTGTTATAATCACACATGGTACAAAGTTTTTCGCCCTTACCTGACTCCTCGAATCTGGTCGTCTTTTGCGCGTCTTGTTGTTTGAAAAAGAGTGCATAAAGTGAGGCTGACAGTAAAATTTATCTGGAAAATAGGGTAAAGAGAAAAAAAATATTTCACAGACTGCATAGACTAGCTGTTCTACCACATGGAAAATTATATAAAAAAAAAAAAAAAAAAAAGCTCATGTGTTATAGCGTCCACTTTGATCCTGATTCATTTATAGCATATATAGTCCTATTTCCCTGGATCTGCAGCCAGATCTTCACAGAAGCTCAGTTCCTCTTTCAATGGCAAATGTAAATTTCCAGGATTTATAATATTTTGTTTAGAAATATAGAATGTGACGGCAGATACATTCAGCCCATCTAATTTGTTTTACTTATTCTTACATGTAAATGGCTACTACAGTATAAGGAATACAAAGTTGTATTCCTTACACTACAGTGCCTTCTGGTCCCACTCTCCCTTATGCCTCCCCCCGGCAGCTAAAGGGTTAAAAAAATAACTTTATTTACTTACCCGATTCCAGCGGCAATGTCCTTCGGTGCCTGGTCTTTCCTATGGGGAATTCACTGATGTTGGATGTCTTCATGCAGAGCATGAGGACGTCCAGAGTTATTTAGGGGAATTAGAGTCTGCTAGCATCCAGGAAGTGCCTCTAGTGGCTGTCTGATTGACAGCAACCGGAGGCAGTCTTAGTCCTGCAAGGTAATTACTGCAGTTTCTCAAAAGCAGCAGTAATTTACATTGCAGGACTACGTGGGACAGGGACACTGAAAAATAAAATCAGATATAGAAATCCACAGCTCTTTATCCTGTGTGCCCTGGCTGTGCCTTGTCTGAATTGGATTATAATGTAACTTGCTAAATATTTAATTAAAAACGAAAACAGAGCATCTCATAGAAGAAGATATATACAAGTTATAGATGATTTTCAATGTTTTTATTCAGTGGTGTAAATTCCATAGAAATGACAGTTCCCCTTTAATACTTAAAGGACCACTCTAGGCACCCAGACCACTTCAGCTTAATGAAGTGGTCTGGGTGCCAGGTCCAGCTAGGGTTAACCCAATTGTTTATAAACATAGCAGTTTCAGAGAAACTGCTATGTTTATAAATTGGTTAAGCCTTCCCCCTAATCCTCTAGTGGTTGTCTCAATGACAGCCGCTAGAGGCGCTTGCGTGATTCTCACTGTGAAAATCACAGTGAGAGCACGCAAGCGTCCATAGGAAAGCATTGTAAATGCTTTCCTATGCGACCGGCTGAATGCGCGCGCAGCTCTTGCCGCGCGCGCGCATTCAGCCGACGGGGCGGAGAGGAGGAGGAGAGCTCCCCGCCCAGCGCTGGAAAAAGGTAAGTTTTACCCCTTTTCCCCTTTCCAGAGCCGGGCGGGAGGGGGACCCTGAGGGTGGAGGCACCCTCAGGGCACTCTAGTGCCAGGAAAACGAGTATGTTTTCCTGGCACTAGAGTGGTCCTTTAAGAACTTAAGAACGTTCAAGTGAATTATCTCTTCTATTTGGGAGCCTCCGAAGACTGGACTGAGAAACAGTATCAGGAATGCTGCAAGAAACTAGACCATGGATGGGGATCTTCTGGCAGTCCATCTGTTATAGGCTACATTATTGTCCATTCTACGAGTACCTTCCACTGAACCACTTCTTCCCACTGAGACATGGGTAGAAAAGTAGCAATGTTTGTAAAAGGATCTAGAAGATGTAATTTTAACCATTGTTATATCTCTCTCTCTAATTTAAGTCATTTAAACCAGTCAGGTCGTTCCTTGGGTGTATTGAGAAAAATTGGTTAAATTATTAAAAAAAATGTGTTTTCTAAGTACTATCCCATAGCATTAGGGTGGCAACCCATAATTGAATTGTAAAATCAGCTCGCGGACATATTTATACGTTTTAAAATATAAAAAATTTGAATGAATTCTAAAACAAAACACTTTTACTAGACTGTTCGCTCATCTACAGGTTAACTGGTATACTGGGTGAAACTCTGCCTTAAATGGTGGCCATCTGTGACGGTACACAGTAGCCATAACTCTGTTAGGTGAACTGTACACCTACCTTCTTCCATGTTAAACACATAATTTCCCAGCCGGAGGCTTGTGGAACAGAAGGCACACTTGAAACACTCTCGGTGGAAAAAATGCCCCTCGGCGCTGAGCCGCTCGACTACGTACACCCGTTTCTTGCAGAAATAGCAGATGTCACTACCTCCAATATTTGCAGGGAATTCCTTTCGCAGAGATCCCTAGAAAGAAAGTGCAACAATTAAACACTTTTATTTCCTTTATATCCATGCAAGGCAGAAGATGTTTAATGGACGCTTCCGTACAAACAGCGTGAGGCCCTGTAATAAACCGTCATTCCCTCATTTAACGCAGCAAGGACGCATCAAGTAGTTTATCCTCCAGTGACACAAGCCATACATTTTATATATTCTTGAGTTCCAAGATAATACCAGTACCATTTTTAAACCCGTCCTTTACAACAAACAAAGCTTTGAATATGTTAGAACAAAACTATACATCAATCAGAAGCAAAAGGAAGATGGGTAACTCAAACATTTCAATTATATAGAAAAATATACAGTAAAATATCACAATGCGAAGCCTAAACACATTGGCAAAGTGAATAGAAATATGAGCACTCATGCAACCATTGACCCCAAAACATCCAAAAAAGTGTTAGGTAAACCCCCTCAGTGGTTTGTACAGGATATACCTTTGGTGGAGGAGAAATACAGTCAGGAGAGGAAGAAAATGGATCAGAAAGAAGAGAGGATGCAGAATCATCCATGGACGTCTGAAGCAAATACAAAGTGATTATGGTTATTTTATGTTCGGAAAGCGCACGATCGATATTCACCAGTCTGCAGCTTCAGATATACAAGGGAGTGCAGGGATACTTAAGGAGTATAGGGGGCACTGTAATGGTATCACCACAATTCTATTATCATATCATTATAACTGTATCCATATCTGCGTTATAAATCCGCTTGGTATATTATTATAGCAGTGACCCTATACTGTCTGCAGGCAATATAAATGGAACAGACTCAATAAGTTATAATGAGGTGCAGGTGAACTATCTTGTTTACAGCTTACCATATCCACAATTTTGTGGTATTTATGGTACATGGATCTAAATTGTCCTACTGGGTTAGTCATAGCAAGGCACGACTGAAGATATTTCTTGTTTCCATCTTACCAGCTCCGGTGACTTTGATTTGGGTCTGTGGTCACTCATGTAAAGATTGACAAGTACTGCGGCCAGAGCACCTACCCCATGTGACACCTTTCCTACCGTCATCTGACCAGAAAGAAGACAGATCATGAAGGAAAGTAAGAGTTCAATAAAAGAGGGTAGGCCACCTACAGCTCTACATCTGTTGACAAACTGCAATACCTCCGCATAATTCTGGCCAGGGAAGCTGTATAGGAGATGCAGTCCGTCAATAGATGGAGAAGAAAAGGCCACCTACCCGTGACAGTGTCAGTAAAAAGAAATTAGAGGTGGAAACAAGTACTGTTGGTGACCACGTTACACAACAAGTTGGGTCTAGGGGAACACCACCTGAGTTTGTATCTTCAGAACAAAATATTTGTTTAGTCTAAAATTAGCTTTAACATAGTCATGAATTACCAACCTTACCAACCCTTACGTAA
Organism: Pelobates fuscus; assembly: GCF_036172605.1. Classification (NCBI taxonomy): domain Eukaryota; kingdom Metazoa; phylum Chordata; class Amphibia; order Anura; family Pelobatidae; genus Pelobates; species Pelobates fuscus. Next base: position 107,209,176 of record NC_086328.1, on the reverse strand, counting down.
CTGGAAGTAAGGATGCCCGGTCACAGGCAAAGTCTATTTCCAAGAGTGAGATATTTTAAGAAAATAGAAGCTTATTAAATATTTCTGATGACTTGATGTATATGACCCTGGTCCTCTATATCTGAGTAAAATAAATCCAATCTCAGGGGTGGTCTGTAGACAGAGGTTCAACTACTTATAAGCTGGTACTATAGAAAGATAGTAGCGAAGATAAAAAAAGATATATTGTCCGTGTTGGCTCATTTATAACTACTGATGAGAAAGCAATGGAGTCATCACTTCAGGGATATTGCATTACCATTTGAGGTCCTTTTGGTGCCACCCCCATATAGCCAGAATTACCCTTTCATACTTTGATCCACCTCTAAGGAGCAGGTTACCCAGGCATTATAACATGGTGTGGTCATGCACAGAAATGCAATATACAACACGCTAAAAATTATATAAAATCTGTGAAAATAGCAATTCATACGTGTAAGTGTATATGCGCATGCATATAAAATACATAACGGATATTATTGTGATATGAAGTAAGGTTAAACATTTTCCCCTCAATGATTAAATGTATCAGATCACTTTATGTCAGACAAAGCTGTGGATTGTAATACAGGCCTAACTGGGGCTCAGACTGATAGGACTTGCACTGCCCAGTAGGTGATAGGTTAGGTGTAATCTATACTACATAAGATGGAGTGCGAAACATGACATCGGTAGCAGCAATCTTACGACATGCACCCAGGCAAAGGGCACAATTTGTTTAATTCACCAAAAAGATACTGAAATCACGCAAAGAACAGTAACTGCACAGAACTGAAAACCAAAATAGAATATGGTACATGAAGAAAAAAAACACAGAAATGGGAGCCAGATAACTTGCTATTTTACTATCACTGAACATTTATTGTTTTCAAGAAAGTGCAAACTCCGACATAAAATGTTGTTAAAATTTATAAGTGCTAAATTAATATTGTCTATGTACCCTCCTCCCCTTCTCATTCTGCACAGAGTAACATTGCTTTTTGAGAACATTTTATAAAGAATCCCAGTCACTTCCTACAGTAATATCCACACAATTACATGGGAAAAGAAGAATTAAATGAGACTTGGATAGGATCAACATTCCTTTATAAAAATTCCAGGAATCTGTGATTCAATGTTACTGTAACTAGGCAACAAATCTACATCTAGACACCTACAGCTCCCTCGTATTACCCAATGGGAATATTGATTTTCTGGGCCCATCTGTAACATGTAATCCAAATGTTTAATCATCGTTTAGTGTCATCACGCTCTGCAAAGGTCACTGGGAGAAATAGCTTTACAATTAGACTGGAAAACATTTCCTTTGTGATGGAGGAAATGCAACTGTTGGGGAAGACGAGGGTGGAAGAGTGGTGAGGAAGGTGAGGGAGAGAAGTTAACTATAAGGTAAGGTGATCTTGATGACTACAGAAAGTGAGGGAGAGTAATTATATACAGGAAGTGAATTAGTGAAGATAGCAAAACATTAAAAAAAAAAACCATCAGGTCACGGTTAGGAAGACCGCACCATAAGGTAAAAACTCCATAGCCAAAAAACTCAAACTTTAGAACCTTGGTTACTACTTCCTTAAATATTACAATATGTGCTAGACTAGACAAGATGATGTTCTTCTGCAAACCCACCATCAGGACATCAGCATTGGATAACTGTATCTCATATCAACTAAAGAAGCCCAGTGAGGAGAGGAAAACCACACTGAAAGAAGAACAGGAATGTGACATCAACGTAACAATACAGCTATGAGAACATTGTTGCTCAACCTACCAACAAGCCAAGGGAAGTTCTCGAGCTCAGGCATAAAGCTTATCTGACCAATACAATGGCCCACCTGAGGACAGGCAGAAGAACATCTGGGGAAAATCTCACCTATTCAAATTACAATGTTATTCCACATAGGCATCCTCCCACATATTCACCTCAAACTCTTCACAGAAATGCGAAAAGAACCAATATGTCTGTGCCAAATTAACATTACCTGAGATCAAATTCAGATCTTCTGGTCACTTAATCAATATCATCAACTAATTATTTACAAACTGTTCCCATAAATAGCAACATTCATTATACAGGGTATCCCATTTATTTAAAAGGACACCACTAAAGAAACATAACTTAAACTCAGACATTCCAGAACCTGGAGGTTTAAACCCTGTGTGACACCTTAAATCAGAATACAAGTCAAAACATAGAACTTAAATAGCACTGATTAAAGTCTGGAACAACTTTCAATATCTACTGGATCTTGGCAAAGATATAATTTTGCTTCTCCAAAACCAACGCACCACATCTGACATCCTCGACCACACAATGATGATCATACGATAAGATGATCCCACATGACCAACTATTATGATATGTATTGAATACAAGGCTTTGGGGGCCTTGATCTAGTTCTTTTGAGTCTCATGTAATGAACACTACATTTTAATTCTTCAATGTATTTAGGATGAATATCCGAGACTTAGAGGAAGGAAGAATTTCCTGATTAAACAATGAAATATGTAGCTGGGTAAACATGACAACGGGAAGTCACACAGATGGAGAGAGGCCGCAAGGGAGATCCTATTAGCCCTGCAGAGCTCCAGATTTACATGGATGCGCTCCCACCGCTTTAAATTCAAGAGGATTGTGGGAATTATTTTTTCTACACTGAGGATATCGGTTTTAAGATACAGTATCAACATAAAGCTAACTGTGTTTGCGTTAAAACAAGCCCCTGGCACATGTGTAATCCTGATTGACATGAGCTAGTGGATTATTTGTAGCGTATTCACTAAACTGAGAACAAAGAACTAGCAAAGGAACCGAACATTTTAAGTCAAAATTAAAAAAAATGTTTTGGTAAAAAACAAGTTGGAAAATTGTTTCAGTTTAACTATATTTGCCTGAAATGTGTAATTTCTTTGTCGATTCTCCAAGCTTGATGGTTTATGGAATAAACTTCTATTTATAGGTTCCACAGCTGGTTTGCAACTTCACTCTTTAACTAAATCCACATGTTTAATGGGTTAAGGCAAATATATGACAGTGACACATCGTTAAAAAAAAGGTCCCTCCACGTTTATTATTAGAAATGCCATATGAACTTTGGACTGTAAATGGTTGTGTTGATGTTTTTTGGTTTCACAAGAGCACTCCTTTTTCACAAAATGCAGTGTAATCAAATCCATTAGGCTTGGTTTATTTATGTGTTTTTAAATATCTCATTATTTGCTAGATAAATCTACCAAGCTCTAATCTTACTGTATTGTGGTAAAGCAATAAAGACCAGTTCATTATGTCTTATCAGAACCTGACTATGATGAAAGGAATTTCCTGCCAATCTCTTCCAGAAAGCAATCTGCACAATGAGGTTGGGGACAGAGCTCACATGTCACATGATCAACTTCAGTGAGTTGATACAAGTCAAGAAAGAATGTCGCAATAACAACAACACACACCATTACAGCATTGCACACTCTGTTAAAAAGGTTAATGAAAATATGCTTTTTTTTTCTGTAGCAGGCTTCGTCAATTAATGCTCCACTCTAAATCTTGGCAAACATCAGAAAATGAGTTAGTGATTGTTAAAAAATATTGAAAAAACTTGGCATATTCAGATATTTCCAACAACACCATAACAAACATGCAAATGGAATCCATAAGCAAACAGTTAGAAATTTGGACCCATTTATTAAGAATAAAATAAAAAGTTGCATCAACCAAAACGAACTCCAAAACACATTTAAGGATGCAGAGAGCCGATACCTGCGTGGGATCCGGGAAACCTATCTTAATCTTGTTGGTAGCGTCAACAGGGACAGAGGCTAGAGTTAAAACCTAGTAATAGAAGGAACATTTAGAATGCGGGAGCAAATATTTATTTTGGAAAAGAAAAGAACATCGGAAGGGCGTGAAGTCCGAGTATTTTTTTATTTGTGGTTTGTAAGACGCTTATGAAACTGTGTAGGAGGAAGTAGTGGAAAGCAGCCCTAATGCCGCCATGTGCCTTTAGAACTGAGAGCCAAAGTAATTGGATTTGTCTAGAACTCTCTCCTTAATGACAAACACACAAAGCTCACACAGAGTCCAATTTACATTCTATGTGTGCGCTCTATAAAATCTGTTCACAGAGATAGGTGAATATAATTGAAATTGTATTCTGACATGTTTAAAGAGACAGAGTTATCTGCTGATCTGGGATTTGGAGAGAACTGGCAAAATAGTGCAAAATATTAGAATTGCAAAACTAGTAGAAATTTAGTTTTTTTTCCCCATTTTTATATAAACGTGGGCCTAAAAAATGCAAATTCCTTTTCGATACTTCATAATTCTTCATGCAGAAAAAGCCCACAAGACAAATTGTGGACAGTTATTAAGGAAATTAGATATTTTAAACCAAGTATCCAAGCTGGAATAACAGGTATTTCTCACGATGCAGTTCTAAAAGCGGAATTAACGGTAACAAAAATACAGCAAATTATATCAGGAATAAGCGATTCTCTGCGTCTTGTATTTACAGAGACTCAGTACTTCCAATAATTGTACGCATTGTCCGTGAGAGAGAGAGGTATTGGTGTGCTCTGGCAGTTAAAAGGTTAAAATACACATAGAAGTGGCCTTGGTTAGAATGAAGGTTTACAAAGGGGAGTAAGTGCTTAAAAAAAGGGGTGCAGAGCTGAACATGATTAATGGAAGGGTCTCTCCAAAAGGTAATTGTTTTCTGATTTGATTAAATGTCCTAGAATCCTTGTAACTTTTATGAAGGTATGCAGTTTATTCACTATATAAATAATTATAGAGAAATGAGAAATATATATCTGTACAGATAAAAAAAAAAAAAAAAAAAGCCACGAGACAGTGAGCCTTTTAAAACTATGGTTAATGATGAAAAGTGAGATTTAAAGGGAGCCCGCCGTGCAATTAGTGATGAAATCAGCAATCTGTTTAAAGGAGCAGTACCTTTTTAGACAGAGATTCAGAGGAAGCAGCAGATGATGGACATGGAGGAAGAACTTGGGAATCAAAGTTGGGGGTTTTAGATGGATAATGAGATAAGCCTGGGGAAGAAAGCTTGTTCTATACAGAGCAGAAATATAGGAAACATGATGATGTGTTAAAAAAGCAGGTTAGAAGGATACATTCATATGGAATATATGGATTTAAAAATCAAATAAATAGGAATGCCATGTTGCTTTCATCACCAGTATTCTGTAATAACAACATCTTCATTTTTTTTTAAATCTACTGGTAAAATTGGGCCTCATTATAATAAAGCGGTTTTGCCGCATTCAGATAAATCAAAGAAAAGAAAATGTTACTTGCGCTTTTTCCTTAATCCCTATGTATATTTAGACAAATGGAGGTCATTTAGTTGCTCCAATGGCCATTGGAGGGATGCCCGCCTGCCAACGTCAAGGCAGACCCCCCCTAAGCGGGTCCTAACACTGACCCTTCAGCCTGCTTCCTTGAGCTTCTGGCAAAGATATCTCTAATGAGACAGAAAGGGGTATTTTTTATATACACCCCTTTACTTATTAACCCTTAATAGGGAACACATGGGATGGGTAGCAGCATTGTAACCAGGCTGTGTGATACAAAGTAAATACAAATACAAAAAGAGAAGTCCTGCGCTTAAGCTGCAAGGACTACAACACACATCAGCCCCAATATATAGTAAAAACCAAAGAAAAGAAAATGTTACTAATGTTATTAATTGTGACAATGCGCATGGACGGTGGGGGGGAAAACATGTTCAGCACAGAATTCTGGAAATAAAACGTTTATATATAGATTTTAGAATGTTACAAAATGTTCTCACTTAGAAAAGATACTAAACCTAGCTAAAAGTTTTTTTGTTTTTTTTTAATAAAATAAATGTGCTACAACAAGGGATATCCTAAGCGGGTTCTGAACTAAGCCCAAAAAAGTCTAATATTTCAAAGAAACATTTTATTCAGGCTTTCCGAGTAATCAAGCTTTTTATTAAATATCAATATACAGTAGTATATTCAAGCTTTTCAGACTCCTTGATAAATAAATATTCACCTGCGGGAAATCCTCGGAAGCGAACAGCGACGCCAGGTGAGCAGCTTTCTCCTTTATATTCTTTTTATGAAACTCTCTGTTTGATAAAGATTGAGCTCTTTTCTGCTCAGAAGAAAGAAGGAAAAAAGAGATGGAAGGAAAAAAAGACAATAGAGAAAGCAGGTGCAGAAATATACAGAGTGTGAAGAACTTCTAAAGTCTAAGCAACTATTAAAAGGTTAAAGGGACACTGGCACCTGGCCATTTAAATTCTGTTCCTCAACTTGGAATTTGCAAAGAGAAAAAATAATAATAATAATAATAATTTGGGCAAAAGGTTTAAAATCTGCTTAAAATCTGCTTTTCTTCTGCCTTCGTAGGCAGCCATTTTGGGCCACATGAGCCAAATGTGGGCCAATATTTAAATTATGGTAGTGGTGAAACAATTTGCCAATAATAACTTTGGGAAAAAGGCACAAAGTGGTGGCATGTGGAATGAAGTAACTTTTCTTTAAATTTTTGTATCTTTTTATGTAATCATTGTTAAATAAGAATTATTTGCTGCTAACCGCCAGTAGATTCATGTAGAAGCCAAATTATTGGTGGTGTCCCTTTAACTCTTGCTGCAGGTAATGTGTAGGATGTGTGGTGTGCGCGGCAGTGAATTAGCACAGAATAACATCACAATCAGAAAGTAGAACGCAGAAAACGAGTGTTCACCTGCTGGACTTTCTCTTCAATGTGTTGGAGACGCTGAAGGATACCAGTAAGGGCAAGAGCGGAACAAGCAGACATGAGAGAGTCTGTGTCGTCTGCACGCTCCGGGTTGTCATCTGCTTTTGCTACAGGCTTTGGCTCTCTGCTCGCGGGAGCAGGTCGAGGTTTTGGAAGGGTGGGTGGTCTGAACAGTGGCTGTGCTCTGACTAGCACCTGAAACCGTGAAAAACTGCAAATGAAAAGAATGGCTTCTTGTCGCAGAATGGATGACATGCATTTTATCCCATGAAAATGAGATCACTCTGATACACAGAAACTTTTAAATTGATTTAACCAAAATTGGCCAACGTGCAGTGCTGTTAGTGATCATCCCAGGAGAGCTGTTTAAGGTCTTGTTTCCCCACCATTGTGAAATATAATTCTTTCTAGTCATTGTCTAAACGAGGATACTTTTACTTCAACAGGATTTTGGAAGTGAGTATGTGCATAGGTGCGTGCCAAGATCCTTTCCAAAATTCAGGATTACTTACTCTGAAAACAACAGAGAAAACCCAAAAAACTGTTATTAAGATTATAGCTTAAGAACCTTTCAGAAGGGTCAGACTTGTGAGACTTATTCGCTAAATGGGGAATTGTGGCGAACTGACAAGTATATTAGCAAGATTCTCAGTTCTCCAAACTGGCAAATTTTTCCTCAACAATGATTTATTAAATAATGCAATTAGTGATTGTCTTGAGATCACTGACTGAATAAGTTCAGAGTGAACACACTTTCATTGATTTACCCAACATACTGTGCATATTTGTAAACCCACCCACAGCGCAGAATGTCTTCCGCCTTGGACAAAGTAAACCTTATCAGGATCTCCAAACAGAAAAGGCAAACTGAGATTTACTATACAAAAAAAACCCATTACACACATCACCAAAAATGTGTGGTAGTGAATATTGTATTTTTTCAGGGATGTAATTATTCAAAGTGTGCAAGATCCAATCTATGATATCTTCATTTTGCATGCATTTGATGCACCACGTGCCGCTCATTGATGAACACCATACCTGCCTTTTGGGCTCAACTTGAGGTTGGCAGGGAGTTGGATCCACGGGTTTAGCAAAGCGAGGGTTAACAGGAGGAGTATCACAGGGGCACAGCCCCGACGCGGCGCTATCAACATCAGATAGAGCTAAAGCCTTTTAATTGAATGAGCAGTAACAAAAAAAGCAGAATATACAGATACAAGATTAGTGAAGATGACAGGATGGGAACTGTTCAGTAACAGGGATTTAGTTGTCAGTGAAAGGAAAACATCACAAAATACACTGGACCGAGATCAGACGCGTTCTACTCTACAGCGGCAGCTAGCTGTATTAAGGATAGTCACAAATGGTTATTCAAATTAATAAAGATGCAACAAATTAAGTCATTGGTTTTACTCTACAGAACCATGTAAACAATTCTCGGTCAAAGCTGTAAAAGTGGAGCAGTTACCACGGAGAGCAGTGGAATGTTTGTTCGGATTGCTCCACAGTTACATCTTCTGTCTCAGGATTTCTCTGAATGTACAAATTCAAACTCTGCTTCATTTTTCTTTTACACAATAAGAAAAACAGTATTAATTCTCATTCATTTTGCGTTGATGAAAAGGTGGTATTGGTTGCAGTTTGTGACAATCACTCGCTCTTACATAAAAACAACCCCCTCCCCAAAATTCTGTAATAACAAGGTCCCCCCTCACAAGTACTAATTAACTGAACGTCTTAGCTAAATAATAAAGGCATAGTATTGTGTGATTAAGAATTTCACAGTGCATTTTACAGTGCATTAATAGAATATTCTATCCTCACTCACATGATCGTAATCTTCGCAGACAACTATCGTATGACGTGACCCTCTTCATTTTACCATGAGATTTGGAGCCCATTTGGCAGAAGCTGAGATGAAGTCATACTTTGGTTGGAGAGGTGGACCATGGGCATAGGATTTACTAAGTAGGAGACTTTTCCCTTTGAATGAATTATTGTAACTTGTTTAAACTGGATATTACCCCACATAAAGTGGTACAGCATCCACTTTATTAGGTCAGGGACAGAGAATGGAAAAACAGTTTTTTTAGACTTCAGTTTAATGCCCAAAAGAGGTCATTTACGATTTCCTGTGTGGTGGATTTACCCAACGTTCCCATCAGTTATTGAGGAAATCCTGTTTCCATGAAATCTTCTGAACATAAAGCAATATAATATCACTCACAGTTACAAAAAGGATGGAACGTGACAAAACTGTGCAGTGGAGGGAAGTAATAAAATTATCGCTCAATGCAATGATGATGAAAAAAAAAAAAAAAAAAGACTATTTTCCATCCCAATCTTCCATAATGGACATAAATGGATTTATTAAACGCTTGGCATTTGAATCATTTGTAAAACACAGATTTACATTTCTCACTCCAGGAACGTTCACAATAAATCTCTGTGGATTAGGGCATTAGATATCTGTACATCTGATAATTTATTTGGGCTGATCTGCCACTTACCGTTCTACGCAGAGATGTATTGGGCGCATTTTCCTCAAACTTGGCGAGAAGCTGGCTGGCCATTGATTTCACTTTGTTTTGATTGATGACTTCTTTGGTATCACTACATTCATTATTTCCCAAACTTGCATTAGAAACACTTGCGGGCTGGAAGAGAAACCATGAAATGTGAGAATAGCATCCGCAGCACATTTTAACAAAAAAAACAAAAAACACTATTAGGTTTATTTACTAAAGTGTGACTTCAAAGTGAAATTCAAATCTAAAGTCAAAATAAACAAACTATAGCTAGAGTCAGCTATACTTTTAGTTTGGTTAATCTGTCCTTAAATGTATTGAATAAGAATGTTTGGTGCATGGAGAGTCGGAACTTTGCACATGAATTGGTATAAACTACAGTTACATCAATTATTATTTACGCATTAGTGTGTTGATTCAGTAAATAAAGGTTACGCTAACACAGATATAAACAAATCTGATACAGACGTATTGACAGCTGTGTATCCAAACTCACAAGCTAGACCATTTTCAGCCAGTTTGAACGTCACCGAGGCCACACTCCAAGCACCATAACAACACATGCGCCTTAGGAATTAGGATGCCGCCTTCTAAATAGAGGCCTCAATGCTCATAAAAGCAGCCATAGCATCGTGGGAAGGTGACATCACCCACTCCCAAAAGAGCTGCGGAAGTACATGTGTTTTATACTTACCTCTGCTTCACTCCTCACATCAGTAAAGCTTCAATAGCATTTACAGGGACGAGGAATTGGTAAATATTAATAATACAGACTTGACTATTCCTCTTTAATGGAGGAGTTTCTTCTATAATTATAGCAGAATACCAGTTAGCATAGGGTTCGGCATTTGCATGTCACCCCTCCGGAGTATTTTTTGGGGAGTACAGTCTATTCTGGCTCAAGAACATTTCACTTTGTACTAGCAATAACATAACAACACAGTAAGTAATCAGATCGGCTGATTCCTTGCACATTGCTTACAATGACATAATTAAAGAAGATTCCCATTCTGCATCGTAGCACGTTATAGGATTAAATGGAAAGACATTTCCTGAAAAGAAAACGGCTTCCAAGAAATGGTGGCCGTGTGCTTACTTAACCCTACAGCAGTCAAATCAGATGATGCCTCTACCTTCTTTCTCTAATTATTGTGTAAGAGGATATCCTTGGCTAGGGTTACTGACTGCAGGGTAGAGGAATCCAGCCACACTGAATAAAATTCTAAATAATGTCAGATTTCTCTAGATCACGTCTCAACCTGTGCTTGCCTCCCACCTGCGCTTGGCGTGAACATGACATCGTTCAGTTCATCCATTTATATACAATCCTACAGATGTTGCATGCCATGGTGGTGGTGGTGTGCACCTGGAGACGCAACTCAGAGACCCCTGCAATCCTGCAATTAACGCAGTAAAATTCTCAAATTCTTAAAAAAAAAAAAAAAAACAGCTGCAGAAACCTGTTAACAATCCTAACAGTTGTTAGGAGTTTGCTTTCTTGGAATAAACACCAGCTGCTTTTAATTGCTCCGATTACTGATGTGTGTGCGTTGCAGAGTTTAACCCCTTAAGGACCAAACTTCTGGAATAAAAGGGAATCATGACATGTCACACATGTCATGTGTCCTTAAGGGGTTAAACAGTTTGTGCTCCTTATCTGGGTTCTTAATACAACACTGGAGAATACGTCTATTCTTTGCAGTGACGCGGGATTTGTTGCACCCACCTCATCAAAGTTGCGCTGCTCTTTCTTTCTCCGCTTATTTACATCGTTTTCTTCCGATTTCGTTTCAACCTAAACAGCAACAGGAAAAAAAATTGTGAAATGTTATAATCACTTTTTACAGAACGACAGACATATCCTTCTGCCCGACGGAATGTGACAGTTGCGGTCAGCATTCCACAGTTATTTGCAATTAAATCCAATTGAAAGCTGCAGATCGGAAATGGCCAGGCACTGGCCAAACAACTTCACATTTTAGGACAAAATAGACAAATTGACAAGTTCCATCTCTGGCCAAAGCTGTGTAATGTCAATTCATGCGACTTCCTAGTTTAGTGTATAATGTTACTAGTGTTTGCAAACCTAACTGTGCATTTGGTGGTGGTGGGGGTGATGATACATTTGAGATTTTTGGTTCAATATCAAGTACTTTGATGAATGTGTTCCATGTAGGCTTCTCAAGTCCTCCAAAAAACTGTTTAGTAAGTAAACCTAGTGAAGATATTTGTGCTATTTCTCAGATTAATGGATATATTGAATGTTACAATATTTTCAATGAGGTGAGTATTTTAACACTTTCGTACCAAACCCTCCAGAATAGCTTCTGCCATCCTTTAAACTTCACATTAAAATATATTTTGCGATAACACTTGACGATTTATGAACTGGACTGGAAATTGCAGATAATTATTCAAGTGATGACACATTTTTGTCTAAAGTAGCCAAGCTGAATAAATAATAGAGTTATTGTGTGTAATTCCTTGTTCAACTCTTTGCAAATTCTAATTTAGTTAATAAACCCCTGGATGAATTGTGTCTGAGCTGCCTATAATTAATCAGCATTGTCTCCTGAGTTTAAATTGGTTTCTCTGTGTTATTGTACACACACATGGACACAATTATTACAATGTCTGCATATTTTATTTTTACATTTCCAATTCTCGGCTTGACAATGAACAGATTGAATGGTTTCACCCCTTAAATGCCAAGAGAGTTGAGTAACTCTACAGAAACCGCAAGCGCTCACATTGCTGAAAGGAAAGACAAGTCCTACATTTTGCTTGATGACGAACTCTGCTGAGAGACATCAGCACTGATGCACTATCTGCCTTGTGAGATAAGTGTTGTGTGATTTATCTGGAGTTGTGTTTAACGCACAGATTGTAATACGATCGGCGTACAGTTTGATCATGAATAAAAGGTCTGGGCTGTATATATGTCTTATAATGCATCCTTTGTAATTACATTCAGAAATAAAAATGAAATCAGATTCGGTAATTACCTGACACAATGCATGTGGACTGCTTACACAGAAATACAACCGCAGTGTTATGTTACTAGGAAACATAATATCTCAACAGGCCAATTTTTACATAGAGTTCCTGTGATATAGCACATAGTGTAAGATCAAAGTGTCCACGGAATAGGTCACTGTTCATGATTGGTCAGATGGGAATTTGGCAGAGGGTCAGGATTTATCAATGTGAGTTTACAAAGCAAATCATTGCCTTATGGTACTCTACGTGTACTATATACAATATACATCATTTAAAGATCCAGTATTTGATAATGTGAAATGCTCACTTATATGAGCAGATACTGATGAAGGAATTTCACTCAAAAAGGAACTTCTAAATTAATGTCAGTCAGTGTATAGGTCTGACCCTGGGACATGAAATACTTCATTGATGATATCACGGGAAGGGGAAAGGTTCTAGTCACAAAATCTAAAGGAAAACTTATCTTTTCCTTAAAAGAAACTGTATTTTAACTCAATGTTTTCAACAAGAACATAATAAAGCAAGGTATTTATATCAATGTGCCAGTGACAAAACTCTATACACGGGCAAGGTGCCCTGCGTGAGATGCCAGGAGACAGCAAAATATTCACATGCACTTAATCTAGAGACTTTACGCACTAGACTATTTCAAATAAACTACAAAAATGGTCATCAACCTATTTACATTAACAGTTTATATGACTGTGGTCTTAAAGGGACATCCCACTGCCTAAATACAAAATAAATAAACAGATATCAATGTTTAGTAGATTTACCCCAATGAAAACATGCATATATTTAAAAACAGCTTGTAAAAGCTGCAGATTGTTGTCTGCAGCCTTTGCAGGCCATCCCCTTCTAACCCTGCCCAGACATTCTGTGGCTGTCCAATCACAGTGTCTTTCTGTGGCTTTCCCAATATAGCTCAATGAGAAGTTTTTGCAAGGCAGGTGCTCTGGGCAATTGCTGCCTTTTGAGTTAAGTTACACTGAGCTAAACAAACCAGGAAGTTACAGAACGTGTTGTCTGATTGACAGCCAGGGAGTTTTACCCGGGTTAACTCTAAATGTGACTAGTTCTGTTGAAATCTGCAATTATTATAGGACACACTCTTTCCACATAAAACACTTCAGCAAGCTTACGCTTTAAATCATAGCAGGCACATAATTCTTTAAACTACCGAATCATAAAGTTACACATCTTGGTAAATACATGGGAACACTCGTTTTAGAGGGATTTATCAACTGGTGAAATGCTGGAGAATACAATCTATTTAAAAAGAACATAAATGTTTGCAATCTTCCACTTTTCTGCAATTTGTTTATTTATGAAGGCCTGGAATATTATTATTATATATATATATAGATAAATAAAACAGACATGTCACAAGGTTATATAAAGTGATGTATACCGCTGGCTTCTGCAGGAATGTCTGTATAGCACCCCCTACCTTTGGGATCCTTTTTCTTGGTAGAGTTAAATTGAGGTAATTATTGAAGATCAGATTTGATGGTCTTGATAAATAATCTTCTTGATTCTTTCCATTGTTCTTACATGACGTGTCTAAGAAGATAAAATGCTGTATTTTAATTAAAAAAAAAACATGAAAAAATGTCTGCAAAAACATTAATCCTCATTTTGCAATCTAACGGTGCACATATTGCATACATTTTATTAGCCCTTTAGCGGCACGTGTCCAATTCTGCTGCATAAGTCGTGCTAAAAAGTTTTTTTTTTTTAAATCCATGAGTAAAACCATTACTTTTCCTCTTTTCAACTTTTACAGCACGGCAGGATAATGGAGAGTTCATAAACGTGTGCACATTCGGAAAGTAGTCTTATACCAAACATCATGTGGAACGAAGTCTCAAAAACCTTAACCTTTAATGTGATATATTGCAATGATAAATTCAATAAGTAAAATAAAAGGAAGGATTATTTAATGTTGCAATTATTTCATTCCACCGATGCGGTAATATAATTGATATGACCCTCCAACAACAACCATGCATTGTGTAGTTGCAGCTATCACAAGAATAGAAACACTTTGAGTAAAGGAGGAAATGCATGAATAATGTGTTTTCATTATATTTATATATGAACAAAGCTGCAATCTGTTTTAAGCCACCAGCAAAGACTCTCATTTTATGCTATACTGTGCAGTTTGGATAATGCGCTTTTAAACACGTGACCACACAAAACTTTGTCGTAGTCTGTCTTGGCCAAAGGTTTGAAAATTGTTTGCAATTCACTGTTTAGTGAATCATTTCCTTGATATAAATACATAATAATTACAAATGGAGAAACTGATTAGCTCTGAGAATCTACTCTTATCTCCCTGGGTGGAGGTGGGAGAGAACAATGTGCGGTTTAGAGCCACATTCAGGACTGGGCGTTGGAATTCCCAATGTCAGTTGTTCAAATTTGAGAAGAGATAAACCGTGACTTCATAAAATGTGCAAAACACATTGTCTTGCTGTGTAGAGGTTATTACACTTTCTTTTACTTGCAACAAATAGTCTGTCTCTTTTTTTTCCCATTTTGTCAAAAAACCTCTAGGGAAGTCATAAGTGCAGCTTCTATAGGCCTGAGTGAGCACAGGAAAATTGTATTACAGAGACTGTCTCACCTGAGCTCAGGCAGGTAGATCCATAAACCTTGGAGCTTTTTGAGGTTGTCCGCTGAATCTCTGTTCCAGAGAGCAGACGGCAGACCCCAGTTCTGAAGCAGATTTATGGACTAATCCTTATGTCATGATTAATTTAAAAAGCCTTGTCACAAAGTGCCACTTACCGACAGGTCTCAGCGGGCTCCCCCTGAATAATTCATAGAATTTTGAGAGGTACAGGACCATGCTGAGCTTGTCTGGCTCCTCCGTTGAAGCCATCTCCTTTCCTGTGGTTATGGGAGTAATTCCAAATTCCCTCTCAGCGATATCGTACGCCAGCTGGTTATTCGTGACCGCGTCTTCCTCGTTTAAAGAGCTGAACTCACTGAGGGGACAAAATTATTCATGTCAGAAGGAGAAACCTTGCCATCTCGCCTCCAGAAAAGATCAAGGACCTAATGATTAAAAGATTAGGAAGTAAAAAAAAAAAAATGAAATAAAGAAATAAATGTGAGCTACAAGAGGAAGAAAAATTTAACACATGAAAGGGTATCACGGAATTTCCTGCCGCTACAGTGCGTCCTTAGAATAACTGACATTGCAGGCTGCTCACTGGGACTGCTCCACTGCAACAGAAAAGTACTTAATATTCAGGAGAGACATTATATGATATTAAATATGAACCCTACATATCTCCAAACCTTAGCACACTGAATCGTGCATGTATGAGCAAAATGAGGCCAAGAAGACATCAAGGAAGAATATGAGGGGTTAAAAGGTTACGGCCTAGTTAAAGCAGCTGGACGGGACCTGTTTTAATTATTTTTCTTTGATGTTGGCCAGCTAAACAGCACGTGTGCCAGATCCACAATCTGAAGGGAAAAAAAATACTTACAGGAATATTCACTAAAATTTGAATTTACGGGATTTTAGTTTGACTTTCAAGTTAAAAACCTAAATAGTATAACAGGAAAAATTCTCCAAATCAGCTATATTTTCAGTTCAGCTACTTTAGCTTAAAAGTTGAAAATCATTTAGCATCCATGTTGATTCCGAAGGAAAGTGGTAATAGTGTAGCAGTCACTATGGAAACCAAACCATTGGAATGTTGGATTGCTCCAGTCTGTGTGTGTTTGTATATAACATATAAATGGGATAAAGCTGTACAGGACCGACTTAATGACATGTAAGTGATTTACTCATTAGGTGAGCTGCGATTATACACCGACACATTTATAAAACAAACGCTATCGTTTTCAGGGTTGGAACAGCAGAATAATTGTGTAGAAGAGCAAAGTGACTCATGCCAAACAGGGAGTTATATTCGGGAAGCTTGTGTCTGGAATAAAATAAATGTAATCCTAAGAGTGCAGATCACACAAGTATAAATAAATAAAAACAATAGCGTAATTACATACCTATTGATCCTTAAAAGCTGCAGGAAATGATGCTAAATCACTGAATGTCTATGGCGCTTACAAGAAAATTATCCCTTACTTACACTCTGCGATAAATAGATTATGGGTCGAAAATCATGCATCACGGCACCTGTGTGCAGGCAGAAATTCTTGATTTAAGGTGTGTATTTGTTTCCTGCATCAGTCACCCAGGAATAATTTTAAACAAGAATTTCTTACTGCAAACAAGCTTGCTTTTACCTTAACCTTAGTTAACAAGCGCACTTTTACTTTACTCTTACGCTCTTACTCGAAGGCCACCAGTTTACTTAAAGTTTTATAAAAACACACATTTACTAAAATTCTATTTAAAGCACACACTTCCAACAACTGGATGCATATTTGCAAAACCAAAATATTCAAGGATATAATTTTTAAATTGTGGGATAATAGCTTCTTGAACCAAGGATTATTCTGACTGCCATTCTAGGGTCAAGAAGGATTTTTTTTCTAGTTTGTTGCAAAATTGAAAGTGCTTCAAACTGGGTAATTTTTAGGGATGTGCATGGGGAAAAATTTCGGTTCGGTTCGGCATTCCGAAATTCGGGACATTCGGAATTTCGGCAACTTTGGGACTTTTCTTGCAGCCGCTAAGTAGATAGCTCCCTAATTCCCACGGTATTAGGGAGCTATCTACCAAAAGGCTGAAAGATCTAAATTGGTCTTTCAGCCAAATTTACTAATACTAAGTAAAAATTATTTTAGTAAATTTTGCCCTACAGTGAGCAGCCTGTGTCTGCTCACAAAAAAGAAAAAAAAAAAACTAAAAATAAACATTCCCCCCCGGAACGGAGGGTGGGGGCCCTAAAGAAGAATAAGGGGGGACCTACTGTCCTCCCCCCCGTCCGCCACCCCTGAGTGGCGGGTAGGGGCCCTAAATATCAATAAGGATGGGGGACCTATTGTCCTCCCCACCTGGCCCCCACCCCTGAGCGGCGGGTGGGGGCCTTAAAGTAAACTAATGGGGGGGGACCTATTGTCCTCCCCCGGCCCCCACCCATGAGCAGCGGGTGGGGGCAAGGGGGGAGGACAATAGGTCATCCCCCCTTATTGATAGTTAGGACCCCCACCCACTGCTCAGGGGTGGGGGCCGGGGGGTAGACAATAGGTCCCCCTCCTTATTCTAAATTTAGGGCCCCCACCCGCCACTCATGGGTGGTGGCCGGGGGGGGAGGACAATAGGTCCCCCCTTATTCTTCTTTAGGGCCCAAACCCACCGCTCAGGGGTGGGGGCTGGGGGGGGAGGACAATAGGTCCCACCCCCCTTATTCTTCTTTAGGGCCCAAACCCACCGCTCAGGGGTGGGGGCTGGAGGGGAGGACAATAGGTTCCCCCCCCTAATTCTTCTTTAGGGCCCCCAACCTCCGCTCATGGGTTGGGGCCGGGGGGGAGGACAATAGGTGTACAGTGTAACATTCTTCATTCTTACACTGGGTAAGTATATTAGTACTTAGGCAATACTGTGCTTCAGAACTTCGGCACTTCCGCAACTTCGACACTTCGGAAATTCGGCAATTTCGGCCCTTCGGCAATTTAGCTATTAGGAAGTACCCAAATGTCTGAATTGCCCGAAATTCGTCCGAATTTGAATTCAGACCGAAACGAATTGCACATGTCTAGTAATTTTGCCTTCTTTTGGATTAATATTAGAAACAGATGTGAGAAAGACTAAACTCGATGGGCACATGTCTCTTTTCAAGCTATATAACTATGCAACCTTTAAATGTTTATTTTAGCTTTGCTGAAAGTGCACTTGTTAACTTTTACTGTACTCTATGTTCACATGTTTACCTAACTTTACACCAACTTTACTGAAAGGATCGTCAATACGTGGCAAATAGAATGTCAAGTAGAATGCCCATAGGGTTAAAGGTTAAGGATTTTAGACGTTCTAACCTATTATATCCATTTCTCGCGAAGCCAAGCACGCAGGTTTAGTACATGCTTCCTTAATTATCTTTAAAGGTACTATTAAAACCAAATAGTGAATATCAACATGTGAAAATAATTTGTACCAAGTTCTACAAACATTTCCTACCAATCAGGAAATGAAGAACACCCCAGATACAGTCAGACAGTGAGATTGCACGAGATGCTTACATAAGTTCTGGACGAAAGCGGTGAATGATGGCACAGAGAGCCAGACCATTCTTCCATGATTTGGTGAGGTCGGTCACATTAACATTTTGGTAACCCTCGGTCTGCTTCTGGCACCACGTCAGAAGCTTGTTAGGTCTGATATCGGACTCTGTGGAAAGGTAGACAACATTGTTTAAATTGACTGGGGGGAAATTACAAGATGACAGGGCTGAACGTACGTTGTACAGTATAGGAAACTCACGTACCATGTCTGGTCAGTCCCACCGATCTCCTGATGGAATTATCTCTCTGCAGAGGACAAGTCAGCAATTCATTTGTGAAAAATAAATGCTTCACCTACAGCAAAACAGGAAAGAAAATAAAAATACATATTTCTATAATCTCAACCAAATATACATGTTCACATTCTGCTTATATGACTTAACTATAAGTAGGATCTGCAGTTACAGCATAGCAAGTTATGCAGGACGGCAAAATAACTGGACCCCCTTGGTCCCCCTGTTTAGTTTGCCAAGTCCCACTTGCAGGTCAGAGGCGCCAGAGGGGTGTTTCATTCACCACAAGCGCCAGAGGGGTGTTTCATTCACCACAAGCGCCAGAGGGGTGTTTCATTCACCACAAGCGCCAGAGGGGTGTTTCATTCACCACAAGCGCCAGAGGGGTGTTTCATTCACCACAAGCGCCAGAGGGGTGTTTCATTCACCACAAGCGCCAGAGGGGTGTTTCATTCACCACAAGCGCCAGAGGGGTGTTTCATTCACCACAAGCGCCAGAGGGGTGTCTCATTTACCATAAGTGCCAGAGGAATGTTTTGATACGTTTAATACAAGGATTTTAATCTCATGAACACTGAGTTCCGGCACATTATTCTTTTTATGTTTCTGTTGGCTTCACATTAAGGCAGAACGTGTGTCATACAAAAATAACAGGATATAAATAGGGACAGTCAGTTGTTTGGGTACTGACACCCATCCCACCAAGATACCACTAGTTCACCCTTCGTGACCCTCAAGTGGGATCTGTATCTACGATCAGTCCTGATGGAGAGAACAGCTTTCAACACAAGATTTCTATTAGCAAGAGATTTCCAAGGACTCAGGAGTCAGCACAATGTTAGCCTCAGCCTGATGGAGAACCCATCGCAAGCACTCTCGGTTTCTAGTTAATGGTCATGTTGGGATTTGTGGTTGTTTCTGAAAGGGAGGGGGAGATATATGGAAAGTGGATCCTGTTATTAATCCCGGCATGGTATAGCTCTTCTATTATAGGTAATATAAGTAATGTTTGTATCACGTCATCCAGCCACACGACTAAAAAAAGGATAAGGACAGAGGCAGCATCTGGCAAGCAGCATCGCTGGCTATAAATGAATTTAGAAATCTTTTCTCAATAAAGAAATCCCATCCTGTTCATCTCTGCGCACACCTAGTACTGACACTTGTAGCTTGACTTCATATAAAATTAAAAATGAGCAGCCCTGATTCATGGGTGTGGAGGAGGACACCATGCTTAGACCCTGAGCTATCTTTTAAATGACGGGTCCTGGAACAAGCTATAATTTAGGAATTCCAATAAACTTCAGACACTTTTTTGAACGTGTGTTGTCGTGTGCGGTTCTCCTTATTTGGAGAGTTGGTCATGGTAAGATACAGACCTGGTGGGATCGGACACAGTTGGAGTTGAGATTCGGATATCGTGTTGCTGGGTCAATGGTGTATTGGTCGAAGTTCTTACTGATGTTTTCAGGGGTCGTCTGGGGGAGCAGTCGATACAGTCCTTCCCTGGAAAAAAAAAAACAAGGAATGTTATATATATATATTTTAATAATCTTTATTTTTCATAGCTTTTTAGGAACAATTCACGTAATTTTTACAGAATGATAGATAGATTGGTTGCAAAACTTCTAGATTTGAAAGCTCCATTGCCTCAATAAACATGTTCCAAAACAATCTTCACACAACAAAATATGCATCTGCCAAAATAAAGCATTCACTTTTCAGAAAAGAACATTAAGGATTATATACAAGATATTATAACCCCCCCCCTCCCTCCCCCCATGGGCAAATGGGGCAGAGAGAGAAAGGGGGAAAAAACATCTTCAGGAACAGGAATGTTACATATTAACAATGAATGTGTGTCTGTTGTTTCAGGTAATTTGTGTCTGAAGTCTGAGCCTGGCAGTATCATTGTGGCTTGGAGCGAGGATACATCGTGTTCAGCACAGAGTGATTCAGCACCAGTACGGAGTACATCACGTCATTTCTGTTCTGCACACTTTGCTTTAATGTCTAAGCATTTCCTTTGCCACAAAGTGGTGATGTAACCAGTCATCACATTAATGTACCTAAAACTGACTTTTTTTTCCCCCAATCTGATTTTTAACGTATGATTTTAAGACGTTCCAACCACAGGAAAAGCAGACAGGAATGAATCAGACCTGTCCTTAGATTTACTTACTGTCTGTGAAATATTAACTGTGTGTAACATCACACAGCACATTAAACTAAATCCTGCAGAAAGAGTTAATGGACGTGAGTTTAACAAACTGTCATTACTATCGGCTGCTCAAAAATAATTTTCCATTCAAATGTCTCTCTCACTACACATCCTGGCTCTCAATGGGCCAACCCCACAAGTCAGGCACAATCTAGACTATCACAAGCTGGCTGAGAGTGATAGGAAATGTAATTTGATCACTGCTGAATGATACAAAATTGCTTTAGATTGCAAAATATATAAGCAGTGCACTTAAATGACAATGTTTTATTTACTGCAGCAACAGAACATGTTACTGTAATCACTACTACAGAGCATGTTACTGTAATTACTGCCACAGAACATGTTACTATAATCACTGCCACAGAACATGTTACTGTATTCACTGCCACAGAAAATGTTACTGTAATCACTGCCACAGAACATGTTACTGTATTCACTGCCACAGAAAATGTTACTGTATTCACTGCCACAGAACATGTTCCTATAATCACTGCTACAGAACATGTTACTGTAATCACTGCCACAGAAAATGTTACTGTAATCACTGCCACAGAACATGTTACTATAATCACTGCCACAGAACATGTTACTATAATCACTGCCACAGAACATGTTACTATAATCACTGCCACAGAACATGTTACTGTAATCACTGCCACAGAACATGTTACTGTAATCACTGCCACAGAACATGTTACTATAATCACTGCCACAGAACATGTTACTATAATCACTGCCACAGAACATGTTACTGTAATCACTGCCATAAAACATGTTACTGTAATCGCTGCCGCAGAACATGTTACTGTAATCACTGCCACAGAACATGTTACTGTAATCACTGCCACAGAACATGTTACTATAATCACTGCCACAGAACATGTTACTATAATCACTGCCACAGAACATGTTACTGTAATCACTGCCACAGAACATGTTACTATAATCCCTGCCACAGAACATGTTACTGTAATCACTGCCATAAAACATGTTACTGTAATCGCTGCCACAGAACATGTTACTGTAATCACTGCTACAGAACATCAAACTGTAATCACCGCCGGAGAACATGTTACTGTACTCACTGCTATAGAACATGTAACTGTAATCACTGCCATAAAACATGTAACTGTAATCACTGCCATAAAACATGTTACTGTAATCACTGCCGCAGAACATGTTACTGTATTCACTGCCATAGAACATGTTACTGTAATCACTACTACAGAACATGTTACTGTAATCACTGCCATAGAACATGTTACTGTAATCACTACTACAGAACATGTTACTGTAATCACTGCCATAGAACATGTTACTGTAATCACTGCCATAAAACATGTTACTGTAATCACTACTACAGAACATGTTACTGTAATCACTGCTACAGAACATGTTACTGTAATCACTACTACAGAACATGTTACTGTAATCACTGCCATAGAACATGTTACTGTAATCACTGCCATAAAACATGTTACTGTAATCACTACTACAGAACATGTTACTGTAATCACTGCCATAGAACATGTTACTGTAATCACTGCCATAAAACATGTTACTGTAATCACTACTACAGAACATGTTACTGTAATCACTGCTACAGAACATGTTACTGTAATCACTACTACAGAACATGTTACTGTAATCACTGCCATAGAACATGTTACCGTAATCACTGCCAAAGAACATGTTACTGTAATCACTACTACAGAACATGTTACTGTAATCACTGCCATAGAACATGTTACTGTAATCACTACTACAGAACATGTTACTGTAATCACTGCAATAGAACATGTTACTGTAATCACTGCCATAGAACATGTTACTGTAATCACTGCCAAAGAACATGTTACTGTAATCACTACTACAGAACATGTTACTGTAATCACTACTACAGAACATGTTACTGTAATCACTACTACAGAACATGTTACTGTAATCACTGCTACAGAACATGTTACTGTAATCACTACTACAGAACATGTTACTGTAATCACTGCCATAGAACATGTTACTGTAATCACTACTACAGAACATGTAACTGTAACCACTGCCATAGAACATGCAACTGTAACCACTGCTATGGAACATGTTACTATAATCAATGTCATAGAACATGTTGCTGTAATCCCTGTTACAGAGCATGTTACTGTAATCACTGCCGTAGAACATGTTACTGTAATCACTGCTATGAAATATGTTACTATAGTCAATGCAACAGAACATGTTACTAGAATGAATTCGTACTAAATAGAAATTTAATTTGTGCATTCTGAATTTTGTCTGTAAAACATTAGTTTTTCAGGCGAAATTCTGTAAAAAATAATTAATTTTCACCCATTAGGACGAAAATAACACTGCGCATGAAAAATAAAAAGCAAGGAGGGAGCAAGCAGCGCTACTAGCTCCCTCCTTGTAATGAATATTAACAATTCTAACTCCCCCTCCATTAAAACCTTTGGGGGTCACTATGACCCCCATATTAATAAAAGGGCGGTTAAATCCTCCCGCATGACCCTCATGTCGCCTAAACATTTAAAACTACTAGTAACTGGGCAGCTATTGCTGCCAGTCGTTAGTGTAATAAGGCCAGGTCCCCCCGTTCCCCCGTGGTGGAAAACCAAAAGAACTAAAAAGGGGGGGGGACAGTGTCCCCCCGCACTCCCACCCATGAGCGGTGTGGGGACCCTAATGAAAATAGGGAGCGGAAGGACCTATTGTCTCCCACTTTGGCCCCCACCCATGACCTGCGGGTGGTGGCCCTAGTGACAACAGGGGGGAACCTATTGTCCCCACCCTGCCCCCACCCATGAGCAGTGGGTGGGGGTCCAAAATGACATTAGGGGGGACCTACTGCCTCCCCCCCTCGGCCCCCACCCATGAGCAGCGGGTGGGGGCCCTAGTTACAATATTGTCCGCCCCCCTGCCCCCACCCATGAGCAGTGGTAAATGCCCAAAATGACATTGGGGGGACCTACTGTCTCCCTCCCCCCTAGCTCTCACCAATGAGCAGTGGGTGTGGGCCCAAAATGACATTGGGGGGACCTACTTCCTCCCTCCCCCCCAGCCCCCACCAATGAGCAGTGGGTGGGGGTCCAAAATCACATTAGGGGGGACCTACTGCCTCCCCCCTGGCCCCCAACCATGAGCAGTGGGTGGAGCCCAAAATGACAATAGGGGGGGACCTATAGTACCTGCCTAGCCATTGTCGGCGGGTTGGACTAAATGTAAAAGTAACCCCCCACCCCCCAAGGTGACTAGGAGTCCCCAAGCCCCTAGTAACCACCCAAATAAAAATCCATAATTCCCGTCGAACTTGTAAAATAAATTTAAAAAACCTGAGCGCCAAAAAAAAACACGGCAAAAAAAAAAAAAAAGAAAGAATCAAACTTTACCCAGTGAGTGCACCGCGCAGACTGAGCTTCCACACCTTGCAATTTGACTCAGAGTGCTCTGATTGGTTGGTTTAAGCCTCTTCAGCCTTGCCTGATTGGTTACTTGCAAGGCTCAAGAATTACCTATCAGAGCACTCTTATTGATTGGCTTAAATCAACCAATCAGAGCACTGTAAGTCAAATTTCAGGGCGTGGGAAGGCTTTATAAGCTTATTAAGCTTTATTAAGCTCAGTCTGTGCGGTGCCCTTGCTGGGTGAAGTTAGCTTATGTTTTTAGCGGCAGGATTTTTTTTTCTGGCATTTTTTTTTTGTTGGTTTGGGCCCCCACCAACTGGTCACGGGTGGGGGCGGGGGTTGACAATAGGTCCCCCCTTTTGTCACTAGGGCCCCCACCCGCTGCTTATGGGTGGGGGCCGAGGGGGGAGGCAGTAGGTCATTTTGGGCCCCCACCCACTGCTCATGGGTGGGAGCCAAAGTGGGGGACAGTAGGTACTTCCCCCCCTATTTTTACTAGGGCCCCACTCGCCGTCATGGGTGGGGGCCAGAGGGGGGCAATAGGCACACCCCTATTGTCACTGGAATGTTGGGGGGTCTTTTTTTACAACAGTGAGCAGCCACTAGACATGCACCTACTCGCGGTATAGCGAGTGGGGGCAGAAGGGAGATATTAATCTCCAATTAATTACTAATACTAAGTCATCTTTACTTAGCATTAGTACATTTGTATAAAAGACCTCTTGAAAGTTTCTCCTCAGTGCTGTGGGGGTTAATTATCTTGCAGCACGGAGTCTATTTAACAAAAGAACTGAAACAAAAAGGTAATTCATTCGGCATTGGCCCTTTCGTTTCATATATAATTCGTATGTCGGACTTTCATTTATGTTATAGTAAACGAATACGAAAAAGTCAGAAAATTTGGACAAAATTGTTACTGTAATCACTGCTACAGAACATGCTGCCATTTTCTTCATTAAAGGTACACTCATATATAGAAAATATGAAAAAACTGTTTGCAGAAGCATTCAGCCTATTTAGGGGCATCTCCAATCAGAGGCTTCTCATTGAGATCCTCTGTGCTGGAGGCTCCAAGTGCTTACGTTATTCTACGCGTCTCAATGAGCTGTAGTACAGATCACTGAGAAGGGGGGAGGCAGGCACGCGCTAGTAAACTTCCCTGGAAGTAAACTTGCCTGGCTGGCTGAATATACGGGACGCATATTTCAACTGAAATCTGTACTTTTATAAACTATCACAGATATGACAGACTCCAGACATATAAATGTTCCTGTAACTAATACTATAACCACGGCCCCCAAATTCTTCTCTTACGCCAAATATATCTGCATCAGAATAGTGCAGGGGGAGATGCTGATAGCAGAGGATGCATACATTCTGTAAGCAGAGCTAACAATTCAAGATGTTCAGACATAACGTCTTGCTGTTTAAAGGCAGCACATGAAGACTGCTGCTCAGCAGTGTGCAGTAAGTATATGCTTTAAATAGCAAATCAATCAACTCCTTCCTTGCTGACATAGTAGTACAACACTATGGAATATGTTGTAATTAATAATCCTAAAAATATTCACAATTATCATGATATAAGCAATTCCTCCCTTACAGGAATAATTGCACGGATACAGTATGTTTAGCAGGATTCACTTTTCAGGTCCTGCCAAGCAGGTATTATATGTGTCCAGGTAAACATGGTGATAACTCAGTAACCAAGAGGCTCCATAACGGGGTAACTACAAGAAGTTCCACCAACTGTATTAAGAATCTATAGTTAAAGCACATTCTTGTTACTATAACTATAAAATAATACATGTATTTACAGTTAGTTTTACATAGTTTCATAGCTGAAAAGAGACTTGCGTCCATCAAGTTCAGCCTTCCTCATATATGTTTTTGCTGTTGATCCAAAAGAAGGCAAAAAACCCAGTCTGAAGCGCTTCCAAATTTGCAACAAACTAGAAAAAAAATCCTTCTTGACCCCAAAATAGCAGTCAGATGTCTCCTTGGATCAAGCAGCTATTACCCCACTAATAAGAATTTATATCCCTGTATGTTATGTTTTTGCAAGTATTTATCTAATTGCAGTTTAAACATCTGTATGGACTCTGATAAAACCACCTCTTGAGGCAGAGAATTCCATATCCGTATTGCTCTTACTGTAAAAAATAAACAATTTCTTTGCCTTAGATGAAATCTCCTTTCTTTCTTGTTTAGTTACTGCTTAATAAATCTCAATAAATGTACAAATATATTATTAATGTTCTCACCGTTCAGCAATAACCTCTAGCGGAGGGTTCCCTTGGGACCAACTTCTCACCATCCAGGCTGTATCGAACGCAGCCAAAAATCCACGGGCGCAGCCAGTACCCATCGGCCAGAATGGCTAGAACGAGTATGAGTCAATGTAGTTAATTAAGGAAAGAATCAAATCAGATTGATCAATGTTATTCACTTAACTCCAAAACTTAGCAAATTAAAACCTAAATGGCAAATTGTAGGCAAATTTAGGCAAACACATGATCTGGAAATTCTGAATTATTTTGCAGTTAGTTCAGATTTTGAGATACCAGCTTCACACAGTACACAGTAATCTATACAAACTATTTAAAAAAGATATTTCACAATAATAAGGAGGTCATGGAACACTTTACACAAGTATTTTTTATAAAATTTACATCTGGGGTTTACTTACCTCCAATAAGCTGTCGCCAACCAGTGCAACTAATAAGAGGTGCCCATGGCGCTCCCGCACCAGCGCAGCGTTTTCCGATGCATACATTGATGTAAAATCGAACATCGCCACATCTGGCAGGCCATAGTGGTTAATCGCGAAATCTAAAGAAGGTAACTGATAGTTTGTGGCAAAGTCAGCCGCCTCTCGTGCGTAAGATTGCAGGTTATCCTGGTCAACGTTCTCTGCACTCAGAAGTGCCTCTGCATCGACGTAATCCTGCAAACACAGACAGCACAGACATACAGTATGGTGGGACTGCAGCTACAGGCTCAGGGTTGTTATTCTGACACAATACGTTCGGCCTTTATAGATCAGAGGTCGGCAACATTCGGGACTCCAGATGATGTTGACTACACCTCCCCTGATGCCTTGCCAGCATTATGGCTGTAATAGCTTTATGGGAGATGTAATCCACAATATCTGGTGTACTCAAGGTTACCTACCCCGATAGAGAGATAAATCACCAGAGAACTGAATAGTGACACTGCATGATCTATACACCAAAACAACTTCATTAATCTAAAGCTGTTTTGGTGATTAAATTATTACTGTAAAAAAAATGTTTAATCTTTTTTTTATTTGCATTTTTTATACATTATCTAATATCTATATAATGCATTACAATAGTGCTCTTTTTTACCACATTGCTTCCCCTTAACAGAGTTCATTGCACCATAACTAAGTATCCAGACTCCAGGTCATTCCTTCCCTTATTTGTATTTCTGGTGGTTTGAAACATGACTTATTATATTGATAGCCATGGTATTACTTCATTGTGTTCATCATTGTTTCACGAGATCATCAGCCACAAAGCAGATGATGTACAGCGCGGCCATGAGACCACGCTGAAAATATCCTATGAGCAAATTTAATTTGAATCTGAATAAAACCTCAGCTTTTCAAGCTCCAAGGGTGTGACTGATGCAATACGTGGCTTTTAGACCACATCTGGAGCTGCATTAAGATGCTGGTGGTCGAATTAGTTGCCAAAGAGCAGATGGCACTAAAGAAAGAGTTGACTTTTGCAGTAATGAGAAGACACAGATATTTAAATGGCAGAAACCGTTTAAAAGGCACAACCTTAGTTCTCAGAGTTGCTTTAAAGGGACACTCCAGGCTCCCACACACGTTAGGTGCATTGCGTAGGTTACAGTTATACTAGGTGGGTTTATATTATTAAAGGGACACTCCAGGCTCCCACACACGTTAGGTGCATTGCGTAGGTTACAGTTATACTAGGTGGGTTTATATTATTAAAGGGACACTCCAGGCTCCCCACACGTTAGGTGCACTGTGTAGGTTAGGTTAAAGTTATACTGGGTGGGTTTATATTATTAAAGGAACACTCCAGGGTCCCATACACAATAGGTACCCTATGTAAGTTAGGTTACAGTTAGTTATACTGGGTGGGATTATATTATTAAAGGGACACTCCAGGCTCCCACAGACGTTAGATGTACTCTGTAGGTTAAGTTACAATTGGGTGGGTTTGTATTATTATGTTATGTTAAAGGACAAGTTTTGAAAATAAAACAACATAACTTACAGCTAGTGAGATTTTTGTTTGTTTCCAAAATGTAAAACATAATGAAGCTGCTTTTGTATCGCACAAACTGATTTTGCGCAGAGGGCATGGATTTAGACATGACAAAGACAAAGACATATTTAATCAGCTATGTTAATAAACAAACCGAAGAATCCAATTCCCCTAGCTATACGTACATTTATAATGACTCCTTTGTCCAGAAGGCTTTGTTTTTTGGCTGTCATTACGAAGTAGTGGGTGCTGTCTTTATAATAAACAATGTTCTCCAGATCGATCCCTGGAAGCAGAACAAACGGTGAGAGGGAGATGAACCTGTTTTGCCGTTCCCGAGAAGGCAAGATTTGTTTTATGGAGGAAAAAGCTGATTACAGGCTGCTTGTTTTAATAGCAACGTATAATAACAAGTTGGATTCATACGGCGTCTCGAGATTGCAAGGAACTTTTACAATAACATTTGTGGAACACTCGAAGCAGCCACTTCAAATGAGAAATCCTGGCATCCCTTCCTGCGCAGCTTTCTGCAGAGAGCAGAGAATCGTAGGAAGAGAGCTTAAACATTAATGCTAAATAATCCATAGAGGGAACTAAGACAAGTTTATTTAGTTCTTAACTGTACCTGTCTCGTCCTCAGTGCTTCTATAGGGCTATTGCCAAACAGATCTCAAACTCTGTGACACTACCTAAGAATCTGCCCACAAGAGCTTGCAATCTATTTTCCTTAACAAATACCATGCACTTTTTTATTATGCTTCATCTACCTCGCACAGACCTCTAAGGTTGATTGTTCCCTGGCTAACTAACACCTATTACCACTTGCTTGCTGATGCTAGTACCCTTAGACATTTTGACCCAGTCAGGAAGATGTGGGTCTTTTTGGTATCATCATTTTTCTGCTAGTGCGTGGCCTTGGTTCATGGTTTGGTTCAAAGTCAAGAACCCACACAACTTCTCGCTGTCCTCCTGGTGACTCTGCGTGGGCAAAAGTGTATTTCTAAATAAACTGATGAGATCTGCAGAATTATTCTGGATTATGAAAACTAACCTGTCTCTTCTTTAAGGTCCTGGAAGAATTTTTGATTGAAAATAAATGCTACTCCACTGATCTCCTCCACTTTGGCTTCCGCCGTCGTGTTTCTGTTAATGAAATTGGCAGTTATAGCAATCGCCAATTTCCCCCGGAATTCTTTCCTTCGAAATCCTGCAAAGATAGAGATTTAATTTCTGTTTTATCTGCAGTATTTTCAGGCTGAAAGATATTAGCTATCTGTTGAGAAATTCAAACGAACAATTTACTCAAAACCACAGCTGCCCACTACAACCACAAAATGCCAGCGGACGGGGCATTAATCGGAAATCCGAGATTTCTCTTGCATTAAGCTGTTATAGAGTTGAAATTGCAGGACAAAAGAGAATGAAGAACACAAAAAGCACTATGCGAACACTGCGTTTAGACACTAACATAGTTTATTAACTTCTAATGCGCTACAGAATAGGTTGGTGATACACACACAAATAATAATAACAATGAGCGTGTTCTTTCATGGCTATTATGTAATGTCATGTTGAGCCACATTTGAAATCCCCTCGTTCTTGTCCCATTTCTCGCTAACTAAGCCTTCACCATTCCGGCAATTTATCTGTGACGCATGGCGCAAGGAGGATAAAGTTTAGGTGTGGGGTATTTTACGCAGTTTGGAATACTCTGAGAGTGGAATTAATGCTGCAGGTCACAGGTAAAGGGAATTGTTTAATTAATTGGGTGCCAAGCCTTTCTGTGCATAAAGAAAGGTTGGAAATGAGCCACGGATATTGAATGTATTGATAAATTGAAAGGTTTAGGTAAATGTCAGTGCAATTAACATGTTTAATTAATTTACGGCATGGAAATCATTACCGGTGGAATTGAGCAATGCCACTGTTTAACTCTTTGACGACAGTCAACACATCATTAATCATCGCTCTGTCACTCCAAGCATTAAACCTTAACTTATATATAAACAATTATAAAATGTGAGCACTCAGTAGCGAGGTTTGGCGTTTGATCTGCCGGCGAGGATTAATTACACTGCCCGTGCTGCTGAATAAGTCTGGGCAAAGAACCACCCCCGGTTTTACCGCACCCAGCTAGCTACACCTTGTTAAATAACACGGCTGAGACACAACACGTCGGGTAATAGGCTCCACTCTGGCAGCTGCCAGCACCATCAATCATTCCGAGGGCCTGACCTTTCACAGGTGCATTCTGCAGGGTGCGTTAGTGCGACTGTAATCGTAAAAGCATAGTGTTCCATGCAGCAAAGTGACCAATGGCTAACTCCACCGCAAAATATCTACAAATTCACAAATAAACTCCAACACGGGAACGGACAGACATAGAATATTATTCCTATGCAGATAGATGGATGCTGTTTCACTTATTTC
The DNA here is from genome assembly GCF_036172605.1 of Pelobates fuscus. Taxonomy (NCBI): domain Eukaryota; kingdom Metazoa; phylum Chordata; class Amphibia; order Anura; family Pelobatidae; genus Pelobates; species Pelobates fuscus. The sequence continues at coordinate 107,178,080 of NC_086328.1, read as the reverse complement.
CCTGTAATAATTTGATTTGTGTCTGTATCAAGGATTTGACTGCAATTATTTTGCATAATGTAACAGTAATATACTGTTATAATGGACACTTATTTTAGATTATTATAAGTAATATATATAAGAAAATTCAAACTGCTCTGAAGACATATCAACCTACTGTTCGAGTAACATTTTGTATTTGTCTCATTCATTCACAATATTGTATTGAGCGATGTGGAAACAGTAGGCGCTATGTAAATGTCAATAATAATAATAGCAATGATAAGAAAAACACTGTTTATAATATTTTTATTAGTCACAAAATTATTCAATTTTGAAAATGATGCATACGAAGTGTAACATATCTTGTACCCAGACTAACATGCCACATATCCAGCGTGACATACCACATATCCAGCCTAACATATCTCGTACCCAGCCTGGCATACTATACACCCAGCCTAACATACCACATACCAAGCCTAACATACTAGATACTTAGCCTTACATATCATGAAACCCGCCCGAACATTCCCATCTACCCAGCCTTACAAAATACCTAGCCTAACATTCTAGATAACCAGCCTAACATACCATCTACCCAGCCTAATATACAACATACCCAGCCTAACACACCATCTACCCAGCCTAGCATACAACATATCCAGCCTAATATACCATCTACCCAGCCTAACATACAACATACCCAGCCTAACATTCTAAATATCCAGCCTAACATACCATCTACCCAGCCTAACATACAACATACCCATCATACAACATACCCAGCCTGACATTCTATATATCCAGCCTAACATACCATGTAACCGGCCTAACATTCTAGATATCCAGCCTAACATACCATGTAACCAGCCTAACATATAAAATACCCAGCCTAACATACAACATACCCAGCCTAACATACCATGTAACCAGCCTAGCATACAACATACCCAGCCTAACATTCCATATATTCAGCCTAACATACCATGTAACCGGCCTAACATTCTAGATATCCAGCCTAACATAACATGCAACCAGCCTAACATTTAAAATACCCAGCCTAACATACAACATACCCAGCCTAACATACCATGTAGACAAGACAATACTGTAAAAAAACTAAACTTTAAAGATAAAACGAGCGCTTACCACGATGAGGAAAATAACATTTATTATAGGCACCAACAAGGAACAACTGAAGGGGAAGACAAAAGAACTCTTGGACACAGTAGTCCTTAGTCATAAGAATGATCCAGCCTAACACATCATGCACCGGGTATAATATTGTTGTAACAAGACTTATTCATGTCAGTCATTAAAACTCTTACCTTCCAAAGTGTTTCTACGTCCATCAGCACCAATGATTACATCAAACTCATATTCTGACAATGGGTGATCTTGTGGTAGAAATTCTGCTCTCCAACCTATTTCTAAAGGAGAAAACATATTGAGAATCCTCTAACATGAACAGAGCTTTAACCAAGTATTGGATTAATGTCTGGCTATACGTATATAATGAAGCAGAACCGAGGTATCATCTGTAAAATAAAATAAAAATTGCCATATCAACCCAGGAAGAACAAACGCAAAAATGTGCCCGCTAAAACCGTTTCCCTGGGTAAAGTTGAGATGGTCCATTAACCAGCTGGTAACTTCCCAAAGTGTAACACTATGCAGTATATAAAGGGCACACTGTGAAAGTTTGGACCTTACAGGCTTCCTTAAAATATGTAGCAAAGTTTTTGTTTGTTTTTTCTGTTTTCAATTGTCAGTTCCTTGTTTAGAAAAAAAAAAAGGATCAGTTCTATCACAGATATCTATATTTACACTATTTGCTAAAATAAAAAACAACATATATTCATCAACACTGCATTTATATATTTTCTATAAACATTTTTTTTTTTTTTGTACAACATATTTAATGCACCTTGCTGTGGTTTGAGATTATTACTAACTAATAAATGTTAAATAATATTCTGGCCTCCCTATTAAAAAGTTAAATGGTTGAATTAAATGCGTCCCTGCTGGGCACTTGACGTCCGGTTTACCCAGTTAACAGGCTATAATTTAAAGCCTTTCTAGCAAACAGATTTGTTTACATTTTCTCTCCGTTCACAATCCTTGAAAAATCTTCTGAAATTCCATTTTGTCATCACTTTCTGATCCTTGGGAAACATTAGAAAGTCTTTCCATCGAACCCATCTAAAATTATCCCGTCTAAACGGCGAGAGAGGGACATGGCGTAATGAGAATGTTTATCCAGGCACACGTTGGCACACAGAGTAATACACAGAACGCAGCCGCCGTTCTCTCCAAAAAACATTTCTAAGCTTATCAGTTCAATGATACGACTGGTTAACATTAATACTGGCAAGTGTCAAACAGCTCTCGGTGTCCGTGACATAATTATATACTGAAGGATATTTCATGCTCTGCATAATCTTCGTTATCCCATTCGCTGACTTTGTAGATCTTACAAAATCTTATCACTGCCCAATCAGGATTTTATCAAACTAAAAATTATTAACACAATGAGGAAAAAGCTTGAAAGGGTATAGGTCTCACTCCCTATATGTTTTAATATCCCTAAATCCTTACTTTAGCTGGATGAAGTGCTGACAGAAAAGTATATACCGTAATTAACATTATTAACTGATCATTTTCACAGTTAAAGGGACACTGTAGGCACCCAGACTACTTCAGCTCATTGCACTTAGTGCTGCAATTTTAGAGAAACTGCAATGTTTACATTGCAGCACTGTCTGCCTCCAGTGTCTGTCTACCAGACAGCCACTGGGGGCACTTCCTGAATGTTAACTTTTGGTCTGTTAAATGATGCTGGACGCCCTCACGCTCTGCATGAGGACATCCAGCGTCAGCTATTTCCCCATAAGAAAGCATTGATTCAATGCTTTCCAATGGGAAGCGCCTAATGCAAGCACAGCACTTGCCGCGCATGCGTATTAGCGCCCCCACACATCAGTAATGTCAGAGGAAGCGAAGCTGTGGGGCGCTGGGATCAGGCAAGTAAATAAAGGGTTTTTAACCACTGCAAGAGGTCCGCGAAGGAGGGAGGAGGCAGAGGGAGCTATAGTGCCAGGAATACACCACTGTATTCCTAGCACTATACTATCCCTGTACTGGCAGCGTATTGATTAAGGTGAAAAGATGCTGAAAGGAATTATCCCTAAGTGCTAAACCAATTAAACAAGTGATTACTTTGATTTTCTTGATCTTCTGGAGGCTCCAAGAGTTTTGCGAATTCGACATTCACGTGGATTTCAATTCCGTGCAGGAGTGCAATCTTAAACAGCATGAGCTGGAGCTGCCAAATACCTGGAACGAAGGGGAAAGGGGTCATGTTTTATAAGTCACATAGTCACTGGTGCCACTCAGCTGGTCCACTCAGTCAAATCAGTGGATATCACAGCAAAGAGTACAAAAGATCCAAGATTGTGCCAGCACATAAGCCCCAACTCTAGTCTCCCCATAATAAAACGTTGCGATGAATCTAATTATTGCTTTGTAATTCACATTCTAATTGTTCAACAAGTCCTTTATTGCGATTACTGTAATATGACAAGAATGCAGAAATGTGCTTGCACATTCCAATCACATCACTGGGCAATGGAGTCACCTACATTCAGCGATATGTTTGGAGGTAACCATATTATTAAAAGGTGAGAATCCTCCATTAAGAAACAATTATTTAATCCACTACCCAAATAAAAATAAATACATTTTGAAATCACTATTTAGAAGATATATCCTCAATGAAAACAAGCATGGATTTAATTATGCATTTTTTCCCCACTTTTTTTTTTTTAAAATCTAAAAACTGTTTGCAAAAGCTACAGATCTTGTCTACAGACTTTGCAAGCCCTCCCCTTCTAACCCCACCCAGACTTTCTGTGGCTGTCCAATCACAGCCTTCCCAATGCAGCTCAATGAAAAGTCTTTGCAAGGCAGGTGCTCTGGGCAATTGCAGCCTCTTGAGTTTATCTCCACTGACTTATTAACCAGGAAGTGACAGGCCAGTTGTCTGATTAATTAACAGCCAGGGGTTGTAACAAGGTTTATTTATAAAAGTGACAATTGCTATTGCACATTTTAAAATTTTAAAAAAAGAGGGCACACTCCTTACAAAACAATTAAGCAAGTTAAACTGCTTTAAGTGTTTGGCGTGTTCCTTTTAATTTACAAAATCATTTTCTCTTGGGTTGGAAGCAGATAGTGGATATATTAATGCTCAGTTAATCACAGCTATTTCTTAACTGATTTAAAGGGACAGCTTAGCACCATTATAACTTAATTTAAATGAAGTTGTTATGGTGCCTTATGGTTCTCAAATTATTTAACCCCAAAGATTCCACCAGCGCCAATCTCAGCTGCCCCTTGAGGTAAGAGGGTGACCGGGGAAGCCTCCTGGCACCATAACAACTTCATTTCTATGTAGTTGCTATGGTGCCTGCAGTGTTTCTTTAATTCCTGCAGCATACTAATGTTCCATTCTGCCGGGAGGGCTTTTCATGCATAGCCACACACTAGGAAGCCGTCATTTATATCCTGCTCAATCAGCTTTACAGAATTTGGGAAGTTATACAATTTAAAATATAGAATTCTGATTAATTTTTCTACTGAAATGGAGGGTTCTGTGTAGGGAAGATACAAACAGACAGGCTGCAAGGAACATGCCTATAACCCTCATTGTGAATGCTTACAGGTGACATCATTAATGCAGCGTTCTGGAGCTCTGTCTCTGTGTTTCTGTATAAAACCGGTGAAACGAGTTTAGCAAAGATTAATCTTCAGAGCAAACAACTATCCTTTTATGTGTAAAAAGTCTTTGAGATGAGAGAGTTTACTGAAAGGCCAAGCGCATAATTATTTTAAATGGTAATGATGTAATGCTTGTTAACATAAGGGGAAGTAAATTACTACCTTACTGCTAGTGTAGAAGATTCTCTGCAGCAAATGACATATTTAATTTCATTTTACATTAAGGACACAACTTCAGAAATAAAAGGGAATCATGACAGAATATTTCCGTCATGTGTCCTTAAAGGGTTAAGGGAAAACTGAGGAGAGAACTTGGTCTAAGGGGTAATTCTTGTCTTTTTTTTAATTTGTAGGTGGGGCAGACTACCACAGAAAGGGTACCTGTAACAAATAGCAGTATTTTATGAAACGTTGGTTTATGGTTGCAGGAGCCCTTTAAAAGGAAACTATAGTCACCAGAACAACTACAGCTTAATGTAGTTGTTCTGGTGTCTATAGCCTCTCTCTGCAGGCTTTTTAAAGTAAACACTGCCTTTTAACAGAAAAGGCAGTGTTTACATTATTTCCTAGGGACGCCGCTAGGTGAAGTCACTCAGACGGCCACTAGAGGTGCTTCCTCGGTCAGTGCTGCACAACATGCAGCACTAACGTTCAGTGTCTCCGCCCTCTGCATAGAGGTGCTGAACTTTCCACAAAGAGATGCATTGAGTCAATGCATCTCTATTAGGAAACGCCGACTGGCGCAGAGCAACATGCACGATAGCCTCCCAATGCTCTCCTATGGGAAAGCATTGATTTAGCCAGTCAAGTTTGATGATCTCAGTCAAGAGGGCGGAGTGTAGGTGGGGCCAGCTGCATCTGGACCTGTGCTGCGCTGGAAAAAAGGTGAGTAAATCACCTTTTTAACCAGAGGTAAGGGGGCCTAAACAGCTATTTAGCCCTATAGAGTCAGGAATATACATTTGTATCCCTGACATTATAGTGTTCCTTTAACTCTGCATTAAACTAAACTTTCAAATATATCAATTGATCCATACATTTACCACTGGCTATAAACACCAGCTTGGTGTATTTTAGGCAGAAAAAAAACACGTCTCCAATTCTGCCAAAACAGGCAGAGGATTACTGGAAACACGATACTCCAGAGTTTCCATAGCAATTAAATTTACCTAGACAAATGTTACTTCACCAAGGATTTAGCCTTGAATAATGTATCCACTTCCTTCCTGGAGGAAATGAATTCTATATTGTTTATGTACTACCTGTCAGCGTGAATAGCTGGTAAAACATGTTGGATCTGGTAACTCTAGTTACAGAAGATAGAGGGCCAAGGTTGCACAGCCCACAGTCACATTGGCATACTTACTTATGTGATCAATCGACCCAGCGCAGAACTTGCCATAGAATTTCTTCGCCCCGAGGCACCTGAGGTCGTGTATGGTGTACGGCCAGAGATGGAGAACATTGTTCCTTGAAAATGTATCTCTTTTTTCCACCACCACCACTTTGGCCCCGAGGCAGGATAGCTCTATGGCTGTCCGCAGACCACACGGACCCCCTCCGATGATCAAGCACTGAAAAAAAGAGAGAGGCTAGAATTAGGGTAATGGTAACAAAATCTACAAGCATTCACAGAAGGGCATTAGAGGCTTTTCTCTAAGTGGTGTGATCTAAAAAAGAAATGTAAAATTCTAAAATTGTATTAATCACCAGATCAATGAACCTTTGGAGACCACTGGTAATACTTGTCAGATCACAACATTTTGATAAATCTCCCTCTCTAAAACAGTGAGCGCTCTTGGTTAACAAAAAGGAACATACTCGCTGTTACATATTTTTTCTATTTATATAGCGTCAGCGTATTCTGTAGAGTTGTACAATCTGTAAATTACACTTACAAGTAAACGTGACAAATTTTGGGTTGGGTTACAACAGCACTACGCAATTATCTGAAGGAAATTTAAAAAATGGGGCAGTCACCATGGAAACCATCTAAAATACCTGATGATTGCTCCGCTTTTAGTACTGCACCCCAGAAATGATCTTTATGCAGAACCCAAAATTATTTTTAGGGATCAGGTCTTTTTTAAAATTTTTGAGATAGTATGTTTGCGTTGTACCCACTGTAACTTCCCCATCTATGTGTACGGTACCCCGCAGGCAGTCATACCAGCTGCACCCCAAGATTTATACCTGTAAACCCCAATTTGGCCTCACTGTCCTTGGAATAAACTTGTTGAATAAACTGTTCAGATCGGCATGTTCTCTCAGAGCAATAAACAGGGTTTATGAAAAAAGGAATGGAAACAAAGAATCGGTTCTATTAAACCACTCGTTATTACTTTTCTCCTGTAATTTCCCATTGAGGTACGTATTAACAATACAAAGATAGCAGGATTCTTTCATATAGAAGTGTTTATAGAGAGCTTTCCATGAACCAGCAGAATTCTTTATTAAACCTCAAATTGTAGCAAACTGAAATCCAAATGGCAAAATGTAGGAAAACACAACTAATCAGGAAGAATTTTCCATCCCATCTGCAGTCGCTGCTCAGCTGCTTTAACCTGAAATTCTCCATTCAGATTTGAATTTGCTAGAATTCGGAGTTTAGTGGAAAAACCTGCAAGGGCTTGAATAGTGATATGTTCTACGTACTGCTCCCTTTTGCAGCCCCAAACAGTTAATTGAGTTGTCAGCGAGTTGATTATAACAAATGGAACATACATAGATCTGTATATACGCCATGTATTGGCACGCACCACCCAGTGTATATTTATATATGTTTTTAAGCAATGCATTCCAATCCTCTTATTGTATGTTGTTTTAATCTAATGACTCTCTGGCATGAAGCAGAAATCACAATGACCAGGAAAGAATCATCTCCGTTATAATGAGGTAGTGGACCTGCTGGGACATTTCTAGGAGATTGAATCATTGTGCAGATAATGCAGGGGCCTCTGGGAGTACGTAATTCTATATACAGCCCCGACAGTCAGCAAAATGGAATTAAAGAAAGCTGGGGTTGCCAGATTGTAATGTTTTTGCTGGCACCTAAGAATTCTGTATTCTGCCACAAAGGGGTCGAATATGCTGCCCGCTGGAATTCTGAATACACATACCAAGGGTGCAAAATTGATATTCAATTATGTTATTTTTATTATTATTTAAGTGATATTAAACGTGGAACATGACCATTTTAAATACGGCCGGGCAGCACTATGAATCACTCCTAGACAAAATGCAGAATGCATAAGCTTCCTAATAAAATGGCAAACTGGAAATGTAGTATTTTTTACTATTTTTACATTCAGAGATGTCCATTGGTGGCAAAGTTACTGACTGGCAGAAAAAAATACATATTAAAAATTGTTCATGACAATAGAGAAATCTCAAGGAAGTTAAAGGGACACTATAGTCACCAAAACAACTTTAGCTTAATGAAGCAGTTTTGGTGTATAGAGCATGCCCCTGCAGTCTCACTGCTTAATTCTCTGCCATTTAGGAGTTAAATAACTTTGTTTATGAACCCCAGTCACACCTCCCTGCATGTGACTTGCACAGCCTCCCTAAACATTTCCTGTAAAGTCATTTACAGTTTATCCTTCAAAGTTCTGATTCATTTAGATTTTCTTATCCCCTGCTATGTTAATAGCTTGCTAGACCCTGCAAACATAGCTGATCTGATAAAAAATACTCTGACTCAGCATGACAATTTTAGCCCAGAATTTTCCATTCTGATTTAAGTTCAATACAGTTTACAGTATAGTGAATAAGCCTGAGAGAATTTGGGAACAAATTGATACGTTAATGCACCCAGCACCTGTTCTTAAGGTGCTATATTGAACAAAGTATATATTCAGCATATACATCAAGGTATATATTGTTGCTGAAACCAGTATGCTGTGTATAGGTTAAGGTATGTCCTGCCATGCCCACTGTGGCACATTATATTGTGCATAGAGTATGCGACTGGAGAGGAGTCATCGGCTGAACATCCATTATATTTACAATCCAGACACGATTAGTCATTAAAGAGAACTCACTTAGCATTTCCAAATCTCAGGAGAAATACCACTCCTTTTACAAAACAAAAAACACACACAGTTCCATCCACAAAACTCCAATCTAGTCCAGATGTTAACAGCAGAGGAAGGGATGCTGGCGGCTGGTCCTAAGGGTCTGTGTGAATCTTACTGATACAAGATTAGTTTAAACGAAAGTGAAATTCCACAAGTAGCAGACGCTAAAGATGCCAGAGGTGTCAACTTTCAGATGGGTCTAAATGCATTCCTCCTAATCATTCAATGCAATCCATCTTTAATGAGATAAAAACGGAGATCAAGGGAGGAAGAAGATGAGCGCTGCCATGGCTAACCTAGGTACGATATACATGGCTATAAAGTGCCAGCCAATCAGCACTACCCAAAAGCTTGACCGGGATCAGCCACCTAGGGCACGTGTGGCATGAATGGCACTCGTGGGGCATTGCACGGCACTCAAGGCTGCCAGAGCCAAACAGGTTCTGCCCTATCAGGCATCAGATATCTGCTATTACAAACAGAGTCGTGATTGCAAGTGGTGAGGGACAATCCCCAATTTACACATTGTAGCGCTTAAAGGGATTGATCTCAGGTCACTTCCTCCCTGCACTTGTGAATGGGAATCCACACTGGAAGAGAGGGCAGCCCAAAGCAGCTATTGCAACTTCTGTCCTTAAACTGTACCTGACCAGCCCGTTCCCCACTCGACTCCAGGGAAGCCACCCACACTGCTAAATATACACAGAGCTGCAGAAGAAGCCTCCCCCTCATACAAATAATACAAACAGCCCACACATAAACACACAGTCCCCACAAACACAACACCACTGACAAATCCACATCCATGCACACAATCCAACAAGCAGCCTCTCACATTGGGCTGTGCGCCACTTGTGTGTCAGACAATCACAGGCCGTAAGTCCTTCACATTATTTTTCCAAAACACACTATTCATTGTCATCCATTCTCTTTCTGTATTAAACATTAAAGGGTCACTATAGGGTCAGGAACACAAACATGTATTCCTGACCCTATAGGGTTAAAACCACCATCTAGCCCCCCCTGGTCCCCTCATGCCTCCCTAAAAATAGTAAAATCTTACTTGTATTCAAGCCTGAAGCTGTAACTCTGCATGCTGTTTGCCTCAGAAAAACAAGCTGTCTGCTGACATCATAAGCTGTCTGCTTCCCCATAGGATTGGCTGAGACTGACAAGGGGGCAGATCAGGGGCAGAGCCAGCATAATTCAAACACAGCCCTGGCCAATCAGCATCTCCTCATAGAGATGAATTGAATCAATGAATCTCTATGAGGAAAGGTCAGTGTCTGCATGCAGAGAGAGGAGACACTGAATGTTTGGATGCATTTTACGCAGCCATGACCCAGGAAGGATCTCTAACAGCCATCTAAGGAGTGGCCAGTGAAGTTATCACTAGGCTGTAATGTAAACACTGCATTTTCTCTGAAAAGACAGTGTTTACAGCAAAAAGCCTGAAGGTAATTATTCTACTCACCAGAACAAATTCAATAAGCTGTAGTTGTTCTGGTGACTATAGTGTCCCTTTAACATATATATTACATAGATTGAAAATTATACCCCAGTTTGATTTGTTTTTACTATTAATGCTTCTTGGTAAAGAGGAACACAGGCCTTAACTGAATATTTTTTTATAAGCTTTTTAAAGGATTTATTATTTCTGGATAAGCTTTAAAAATGTTGTTATGTTATTAAAATGTAACAAAAAATATGTGAATATATATATATATATAAAAAAAATCTAAATATTTAATTTAAAAAACTCTAAATATTAAAAAATTTGATAAGCTTATCCAAACATATTAAATTGAGCCCACAGTTAGTAAATATTAAATTTTTTAGCACAACAGCAAAATATCACGTCTCACATCTGAAGTCATGTTTTTCTGTACATGTTTGTTAAAACTGGTTATTTAGGTCTAAGGGGTGATGCTATATCTCTCATACCTAAGCATGTACCTAGCTAAACTAAATATACTGCCTGCATGTAACCTTATCTTGCACCTAACTACTAAAAATGTGCAATGCCTAGCAACTACCCTATTTGTTATATGACACGTCTAATTAACCAACAAAATGTGCAAGTTATTCTTATGCCACAAATATGTTTACCACTCTATGAACACCGCGCTTGTTAGAGCTGTTGTGGCTATACAAGCAATGTTGTAATCTCCTATGCACAACAAAAATAAAGAATTAAAAAAAAAATTTAAAAAAATGGTTATTTAAAAAAAAAATGCAGGGGCGGGGCCTGACTGCCGAGCAGACTGGTCGCACTGAACCAGCGCTCCGTGAGAAAACTGGCAAATAAGCGACATTTAACTATAATTACCTATCTGAACCCTCTAAAACACAGCAGTAGAGTAGTGGGGTGATCCCCGAGACTCCACTTGCCGAATCGATACCCACGAAGAGGCGACCAGAAGCAGATTGAGGATTGCGGCCTACCAACGCATGCAGGCGCGAGAGAGGCGGCCGACCTCCGCGCCAGCAGATCAGCAGGACAACGCTACAGTCCTCAAGACCCCGTTTCCCCCCCCTGGCCGGTGAGGGATATCCCGGCTACACCAAGCGACAGGCACAATCCTTACTTACCTGACCCAGGCAAACTGAAGCTATGTGCGAGAAACCCCGACCGCGCAACTCACAAGCTAAACAGGGCCTCAGGGGTCCAGCCAAGATGGTGCCAAACTACACCCTCACCAAGCCACCTGAACAGATCGGGGAATTCCTTGACCGTCTCTGCACTCATATGCAGACTAAACTTCACATTAGAGGACGGTCCCTACACGTGGCGATAAGAGGACTGGCGGCATGGATATGTCTGGCGTTCTGGCGCCGCCTAGGCAGACACCTACCTCAAATCCCCAGAGCAGCCTCGGACCCGAAAAGCCGCAGGAGTCACAGACCTGCCTATCAACAAGTGGTCCAAGCAACAGCCGCACCGCAAAGCGCAACCCGACACGGAGGACCTAGCAGAACTGACAGCACAAAAACTTGCCCTGCGGTAGCGTTGGTGAATGACCGGCAACACACTTACCCGCGACCAACCTGAACGAGAGCACAGGGGAGGCAGGTGTATTTCCGCAACAACGCAACCACCATCACCCCACTTAGCGAGCAGACCAGCCCAGGACACCAGCCCTGCACGTGGCTCACCCACCCAGCCTCCAGAGTCGGCATCGGATAACCAGTACAGCCTACACTGACAGTGGACTATGCTCCTGCACGGAGAAAAAGCTCAGTCCTCTCGAACGAACTGTAACTATGGTCCTTTCACTCTCCACCGACATAAGCACGGCTTGAACATTCTACCTAGTATTCACATTTAACCATGCTCTCTCTTCACGTTCACATAACACCCTCAAGAGACAAGCGTGTAGGCCTAGCACAGGATATGTTTAACCAATCTGTTATAAACCTGCACCACACAGGCACAAAATGTATCCGACAGCTGCTTATGGCTCTCACATAATGTACCCACTTATCGCATTGCATAGGGGCTGGCTGTTATTCCTCCTAAAGCATATAGTTCCTAACTGCCTCCCTACCTGGCCTGTTTAGTACCACTCATACTGTTATTAATATACACAGCACAGTCGAGGTATTATAGCCATTCTCAGAGTCAGTTAGTCATGCATACTGTAACCTTGCCAAGTCAATCACTCTTGTTAACCTTAACATTTAATGCTAGCCTGTTCAGCAAGTACTTGTATTATTGTCTTGTTTTATTACTTAACCTTCATGTCAGTTTCCATAATGATCTTCAACGCTTTATATCGCCTGTTATACTGACATAGCTGTTGATTAACCTTGAACCAAGCCTGATTCTTATACCAAAAAATGTGCAGATGTAACCTATGCCGATTAATGACCGGTACCTGATGTTGTGGCAGTGCTGGAATGTTTGTCATCATTATGCACGCCAAAATAAAGAATTTAAAAAAAAAAAAAAAATGCAATCAACATTCGACAAACACGCTACAGCCCAAATACGACTACATCCAAAAACCTTCACGAGGACTTGCATTGAGTGTGTCTTCGGGGTGGCCTTACTTCATTTAAGTTCATCGTTCCCATCTAGGCTATGAAAGTCTTAGAGCCTGACTACCTTCAGATTCCGTTACACCCACATTATATTCTGCATTAGGGCTCAGAACAGCTCCAACAATAAAACGCAGAGCTGGCTGAATCCTAAATGCTTTTAGCTAATTTCCTAATCTGATATATTGTATATTTAGTTGCAGATATGTTTATTTTGTGGTTTTAAAATACAGTAAATTAGACCAATGAACCTTCAGTAATCATCGGTTTCCCCAGCGCTAATAGTATTCCAGAAATTATACTAAATGTTTAATCTGCCAAACCAGACGGCAAGAGAGATTTCCTATTTTAATGTGATGTTTATATTTTAAAATTGCATTTCAGATTCACCGTTTTAACTGGAAAAAATATATATAGTTGGCACCAAAGGGCCGATCATTTTAAAAATATTATATAATATTATATCCCAAAACGTTGCCTGCGCACCTTATCAATCCCTAGTGTTTACTTAATCAATGAAATGTTAAACTTTTTAGCAGCACTTCTTAGCCATGGAGTGTTAGCTCACCTGCCAATACCAAAACTCATTTGTTTATTTAGGGTTCTCCAATAAAATTTTTTAAAAAATGCCCTTTGAATTCTCTTTGAAATCCTGGCAGTTCTCACGTGTGAATAACTGTCTGTGTTTTTATGTTGTGCCTGAATACAGTGTTTCATTCTGCCATACATGATGGGAGTCTGGGCGCGGATCTTGTGTTTATATATTAAATGTCTACAGTGCTGTAGAATCGTCCAGCAGGAAATCTGGTAAATGGCACTAATTTTGGCAATCGTAATGTAAAGCGGAAATTCTGATCACACGGTGGAGTCTTGCTGAGGAATTCTCAATTGAAATAAAGCGTGTTGGACAGAGACGTCTGGAGACTTTGAATACAGAACAAGATGTCCTGCACTCTGGAAACATCGCAGGAAAACATGCCTTGCAACCAGACAAATATTTCTGCAACCAGGGAAATGCCAGCATCTCAGACACAGGAGGGATAGTGAAATATTATTATTTGCTAAAGTGAGAATTCAAAGAGATTTTCCGATTTAAAGGAACACTATAGTGTCAGGAACACAAACATGTATTCCTGACCCTATAGTGTTTAACCCACCATTTAGGTGGCCTATCCCCCTTGGCCCCCCTTTAAACGCACCTTATTACAAGCGCTGCGCGGGTCTGCCCCCTTTGTGACATCAAAATGGCTGATTTTTAGCCAATCCAATGCTTTTCCATAAGGAAAGCATTGGATTGGCTAAAATTGGCACGGGGCAGGGCCAAATGCTGTTTTGGCCAATCAGTTCCTCCTCATAGAGATGCATTGAAAATTCAGAATCTCCATGTAGAGCGTGGAGACGCTGAACGTCAGTGCTGCTTTTTCAGCAGCACTGAGCCAGGAAGCACCTCCAGTAGCCATCTAAGGAGTGGCCACTTGAAGGTGTCCCTATAGGCAATGTAAACACTGCCCTTTCTCTGAAAAGGCAGTGTTTACATGAAAATGCCTGAAGGGAGCTATTATACTCACCAAAACAACTGCATTAAGCTGCAGTTGTTCTGGAGACTATAGTGTCACTTTAAGGCCAGAGTAGCCGATCAGAAAGCATATGTTATTTAAAGAATGTTTCCAGTTTGGCTATTACGACCCTCGAATTTTAACTGTACTTTGAATGCACCTTGAATTCTCAATTTAGTGAATAATTCTGACGGTGATTTCAGAGAGTGAGCAGAATCCGCTACTGAAAACACTAACAGGGCTATTTACTGATGTGTGACTATCTGGTGTTCCAAGTGAATTTCACACTGTGGCACAGGTTAGTGAGTAGCTCTGTATATTGGGGTAAAATAGTATATTGAGTAACTCTGTATATTGGGGTAAAATAGTATATTGAGTAACTCTGTATATTGGGGTAAAATAGTATATTGAGTAACTCTGTATATTGGGGTAAAATAGTATATTGTGTAACTCTGTATATTGGGGTAAAATAGTTTATTGTGTAACTCTGTATATTGGGGTAAAATAGGAGTATTTTAGAAGGACAAGGAAGCATAATGTCAGGGCTCCTATGACTGCTAGGATATCAGAAATGATGGAAAACTGACCAATTAATTGGATCGGCATTCATTAGATTAGGCTCAATAAAACAGCACTAAAAGACAGGCTGATAGACCCATACATTAGTCCTATTCCTGTTTTGAAAAAGTGCTGTACACCATCTCGTAGGTATAAACCACTTTTCCATCTTCCAAAACACCTGCTCTCATCATTCAGCTAATGCTCATTTAGTTATTGGTATTTTCATTTACATCATATAACAAACCACTCGTTATATAAAATTAGCAGACCAAGAGCTCCCTACTACTCTGTAAGAGACAGGCCTAGAGCTCCCTACTACTCTGTAAGAGACAGGCCTAGAGCTCCCTACTACTCTGTAAGAGACAGGCCTAGAGCTCCCTACTACTCTGTAAGAGACAGGCCTAGAGCTCCCTACTACTATGTAAGAGACAGGCCTAGAGCTCCCTACTACTCTGTAAGAGACAGGCCTAGAGCTCCCTACTACTCTGTAAGAGACAGGCCTAGAGCTCCCTACTACTCTGTAAGAGACAGGCCTAGAGCTCCCTACTACTCTGTAAGAGACAGGCCTAGAGCTCCCTACTACTCTGTAAGAGACAGGCCTAGAGCTCCCTACTACTATGTAAGAGACAGGCCTAGAGCTCCCTACTACTCTGTAAGAGACAGGCCTAGAGCTCCCTACTACTATGTAAGAGACAGGCCTAGAGCTCCCTACTACTCTGTAAGAGACAGACCTAGAGCTCCCTACTACTCTGTAAGAGACAGGCCTAGAGCTCCCTACTACTATGTAAGAGACAGGCCTAGAGCTCCCTACTACTATGTAAGAGACAGGCCTAGAGCTCCCTACTACTATGTAAGAGACAGGCCTAGAGCTCCCTACTACTCTGTAAGAGACAGGCCTAGAGCTCCCTACTACTCTGTAAGAGACAGACCTAGAGCTCCCAGCTGCCCTGTAAGAGACAGGCCCAGAGATCCCAGCTGCCCTGTAAGAGACAGGCCCAGAGATCCATGCTACCTTGTAAGAGACAGGCCTAGAGCTCCCTACTACTTTGTAAGAGACCGGCCCAGAGCTTCCTGCTACCCCGTAAGAGACAGGCTCTATAAAGACAGACCCATAGCTCCCTGCGCATCTAAGTCCCCCTCCTTTATTCCTGTGTCTCTGTTATTAAATAGAGAGTGTGCCTTGGTGGGGATCAAGCTTATAGACAAACCATACATATAGAGAGAGGCCCGCCAGTTACCCAACCTCACATACAGAAAAGGTTTATACTGTGTAATAAGCAGGTGACAGCTCTCAGACGGGGATGCATTGTCTGGGTTTCCATAAGTTAACGTACCATTTCTATACACAGTAAAGTGAGTCGTTCAGGTAAGTGTTTGTGTTCATGCATGTAAGGTGCTCTGGGAATTGTGCCCATGGAAGGACGAGTGATACTCAGCCTTGATTTATGAAATGCCCGCTCGGGCATGACTGCCAGAACGTATATTCCCAAGCCTTAAAATCTATGCATTCTAACACAGTTTGACACATTCACCAGCCACAGGTAATAAGATACATTCCTAACATATAAAATGTACTGACACATGATACAGGATACAATAGGCAACATATGAAACTTCAACTATAAAATGTTATGACACATAACATCAGTAGCAGGTAATATAATACAATCCATTAAATATTAAATATCACGTATAAAACATTACAAAGTATACATTGACATGTAACAGGATACATTCTATAAAATAAGAAAGCTTTTCTATGTAACAGCCAGAGCCCCACCCTCTGCAGTTATAATGATGAATCTCACCAGTGCCATCCAAATCGCTGTTAACCCTTTTAACAAACGCAAAGAGGACTGCACTGATTTGGTACTATTACGTTACAGATGATGAGGAAGTGATTACCAGAATTGGATGGGGGGGACAGGGTGTTTGATGCTTGAAACCTGCTTAAAGGGACACTAAAGGCACCCAGACCACTTCAGCTCATTGTAGTGGTCTGGGTGCAGTGTCCCAGGTCCCTTAACCCTGCAAAAGTAACTTTTGGTCGCCTAGTTGACACTGGACATTCTCGTGCTATGCATGAGGACCAGGGCCGCCACCAGAAATGTTGGGGCCCCTAACTCAGCTCAGGGTCTGGGCCCCCTGGGGCCCGCCTCCAAATACCGCCCACTGGGTCCGCCTCCAAATACTGCCCACAGGAATACACACACAGACACAAACACACACACTGATACAAAAGGACACAGATACATACTAACAGACACACATACTGAAACAGACATACACGCATACAGGCATATATAATGACACACACATACTGAGACATACACACAGGCATACATAGTGACAGACAGACACATACTAACATACATACATGCATGAGGACATAAAGACACATACATGCATACAGACACTGACATCCATACAGACATACAGACTGACATACATGCATATATACAGACATACTGACAGACATACATGCATACAGACATCCATACACACATACACATAGACCTACGTTCATAATGATATGCAGACATACATTCATACTGACATACAGACATACATACATAGACAGACATACATGTATGCATACAGACATACACAGACATACATAGACATACATAGACATACATGCATGCAGCATTGGCGGATCCAGGGGGGGGGCAACGGGGCAATTGCCCCCCCCGAGATTCTCCCCTGCCGGCTAGTGCAGGGCTGGCATTGCCCAAGCGCCAGCCCTGCAATGTGCCTGCGGACCGGGAGGGAGATCAGTGATCTCCCTCCCCGGTCCGCAGGCACATTACTGACAGCCGACCGGAAGGGGAGGGAGAGAGGACCCGGGAGCTGTTACCAGCAGCTCCTCCGGGTCCTCCTCTCGCGAGATTTGGAGCGTTGCCGCGGTTACCACGGCAACGCTCCAAATCTCGCGAGAGTGAACTCTAGCCCTGGAGCGCGGGCTAGAGTTCACTGGACCACCAGGGATTCCCCACTGGGACCACCAGGGATCCAGAAATGTCCCCCCTCCTCCTCAATAAAGGTAAGAAGGGAGGGGGGACATAAATATATTTTATTAAATACATTTTTTTTTTTAATTTATTTTTTTTAATTAAAAAGCCTCCCTTCCCTCCTCCCCTCCCCCCATACACACTGACCCCATACACACACTACACACACTGACCCCATGCACACACTGACCCCATGCACACACTGACCCCATGCACACACTGACCCCATGCACACACTGACCCCATGCACACACTGACCCCATACACACACTGACCCCATACACACACTACACACACTGACCCCATGCACACACTGACCCCATACACACACTACACACACTGACCCCATGCACACACTGACCCCATACACACACTACACACACTGACCCCATACACACACTGACCCCATACACACACTACACACACTACACACACTGACCCCATACACACACTACACACACTACACACACTGACCCCATACACACACTACACACACTGACCCCATACACACACTGACCCCATACACACACTACACACACTGACCCCATACACACACTACACACACTGACCCCATACACACACTGACCCCATACACACACTACACACACTGACCCCACACACACACACACTGCCCCCATACACACAAACACTGCCCCCATACACACAAACACTGCCCCCATACACACAAACACTGCCCCCATACACACAAACACTGCCCCCATACACACAAACACTGCCCCCATATACACACTGCCCCCATATACACACTGTCCCCATATACACACTGTCCCCATATACACACTGTCCCCATATACACACTGTCCCCATATACACACCGTCCCCATATACATACCGTCCCCATATACACACTGTCCCCATTCACACACTGTCCCCATACACACACTGCCCCACACACACTGCCCCACAAACACTGCCTCCATACACACACTGCCCCACAAACACTGTCCCCATACAACACTGTCCCACAAACACTGTCCCCATACAACACTGTCCCACAAACACTGTCCCCATACAACACTGTCCCACAAACACTGTCCCCATACACACTGCCCCACACACATACTGCCCCGCACACACTGCACACCTATACACACACAGTGCCCTACACACCCTGCTGCCCCCCCATACACACATTGCCCCAAACACACACACACGACCCCCCCATACACACAGTGCCCCCCATACACACACTGCCCCACACATACATACAGTGCCCCCCATACACACACTGCCCCACACAGACATACAGTGCCCCCATACACACACTGCCCCCTAACACACACACTGCCACCCTTACGCACTCACACTCACTTCACCGCTCACACACACACTGCACCTTTCACACACACTTCACCCCTAACACACACCACTTCTCCTATGCCCTATATCCCAGCAGACCCCAGGTAAGTTGTCAAACTGTTCTTAAACGGTATGACTACTTACTCCGGGGTGGGATCCTGGCACTACTGGCACCATAACTACTACACTGAGCTGTAGTGGTTATTGTGCTAGGATTATTTTTTTTAAATAATCTACAAGTGCCCCTCCCGAGATCAGGCTCTGGATCCGCCACTGGCATGCAGTCAGACAGACATAGACATACACACATACATACATACAGAGTCTGTCAGTGGCGTCGCTAGGGGGGGGGCAGAGGGGGCCATGGCCCCCCCTACATCATGCTGTGCCCCCCATTGGGCCCCCCCAAATGCCAGCAACGTGCCCCTCACCCTACCTCATTAGGGGCTCGGTCGGGTGCTGCAGCCCTTTGACAGACCGGGCCCCTTTAAAGTTGCAGGGAGTGCTGGGAGGAAGTGACTGTTACTTCCTCCCAGCTTACAGACCGCGCGGGCTGAGAACTCCCAGGATGCAGGCAGCTGAGAGAGAAGGAGGAAGCAGCAGCTGAGAGAGAAGGAGGAAGGAGGAAGGAGGAGAGAGAGCTCTGCAGCTTCAAACTCCCACCAGGATCAGCCAGCCCCAGAAAGTCACCTCCCTGCAACCAAAAGGTATGGAAGGGGCAGGGTGGGTGGTTAACATTATGGAAGCTGCAAATTGTGTGTGTGCCAGTGTGTATGTTTAGGTATGTGTACATCTGTGTGTATCTGTGAGTGTCTGTGTGTATCTGTATCTGTGAGTGTCAGTGTGTTTGTGTGTGTGTCTGTGTGTATCTGTATCTGTGAGTGTCAGTGTGTATCTGTGAGTGTCTGTGTGTATCTGTATCTGTGAGTGTCAGTGTGTATGTGTGTGTGTCTGTGTGTATCTGTATCTGTGAGTGTCAGTGTGTGTGTGTGTGTGTGTCTGTGTGTATCTGTATCTGTGAGTGTATCTGTGAGTGTCAGTGTGTATCTGAGAGTGTATCTGTGAGTGTCAGTGTGTATCTGTGAGTGTCAGTGTGTATGTGTGTGTGTCTCTGTATCTGTGAGTGTCAGTGTGTATGTCTGTGTGTCTGTGTGTATCTGTATCTGTGAGTGTCAGTGTGTATGTCTGTGTGTCTGTGTGTATCTGTATCGGTGAGTGTCAGTGTGTATGTGTGTGTGTATCTGTATCTGTGAGTGTCAGTGTGTGTGAGTGTCAGTGTGCATCATTGAGTGTCGGTGTGCATCTGTGAGTGTCGGTGTGCATCTGTGAGTGTCAGTGTGTATCTGTGAGTGTCAGTGTGTATCTGTGAGTGTCAGTGTGTATCTGTGAGTATGTTTGTGTGTTAGTGTGTATCTGTGTGTACCACTGCACTCAGGTTCCGCTTTTCACTCTGGCCCACAGCCTCAGAGGTGTTCTGCATTAGAAAGATACTGCTAATCCGTCCAACAATACAAGGTAATAGAATATACAGGCAACACTCCAGGTACTGAAGGTGTCTTTATTGAAGGGTAGAACACCACATAAAAGTGCAACTTTTCAGCCCTAGACGGACTTAAACATGATTAAGGCACCCTAGAGCCGAAATGTTGCATGTTTGCACTTTTAAGGTGTTCTATACTCCAATAAATATATCTTCAGTAACTGGAGTTGTGTCTGTATATTCTATTGCTTTGTATCTGTATGTGAAGGTATGTGTGTCATTTAGTGTATTTTTAGGGATGTGTGTGTGTATGTGTAGGTATGTGTGTGTATGTGTGTAGGTATGTGTATCTGTGTATGTAGGTATCTGTGTGTGAATGTGTAGGTATAGGTTTGTATCTGTGGGTGTGCCAGTGTATGTGTGTAAAGGTATATGTTTTTCTCCTTGTGTATGTGCCAGTGTGTTATTGTGTTTTCATATCACTGTGTGTGGTGTACAGCCTCCTATCCCCTAAACAAGGGTCCCCTATTCCTCCACTGCAGCCCTTTTCACCCCGCTCTAGCCCACCACCAGTGCCCCTCCCGAGATTTGGTTCTGGATCCGCCACTGCTCGGCTGTCTGTGTGTGTGTGTATGGACTCAGCAGTGTGTGTGTATGTATGGACTCAGCAGTCTGTGTGTGTGTGTGTGTGTGTGTATGGTCAGCAGTCTGTCTCTGTGTGTGTGTAAGGACTCAGCAGTCTGTGTGTGTGTGTGTATGGACTGTATCAAGGGAAATGTTTGTTTTTTAATAATCCTTGGTGGAAAATAATGAATTCTCCACCAGGGATTATAAAAAAAAATTTTAAAAAATGTCGGGGGCGGGGCTTAACATGCAGCAGGGGCGGGGTCAAACTGCAGTGAGGGCGGGGTTAAATGTGCCCCCCTACTTTTGTCCCTGGCCCACCATGTGCCCCCCTAAAAATGAATCCTAGAGACGCCACTGATACAGACATACACACATACATACATACATATGAACATACACACAGACATGCATGCATCCAGACATACATACATAGACCTACATGCATACAGACATACATACATATATACAGACAGACATACATACATAGACATACAGACAGACATACATGCATACAGACACACACACACATACATGCATACAGACAAACAGACAGACATAGAGATACACATAGACATACATGCAGACATGCATGCATCCAGACAGACATACATGCATACAGACATACACATACAGACATACATAGACATACATGCATGCATACAGACTGACAGACATACACAGACAGACAGACATACATACATACACATACATGCGTACAGACACACACACATACATACAGACATACATACATACATACACAGACAGACATACATACATGCACACACAGAGCTCATTTTCCAGCCACCCTCCTGTCTCTTACCTTTTCTTTGCAGGAGGGTGGCTGGGGATGATGGGAGCCGGCGTGGCTCCCTCTTCACTGGCGTGCGCGCTCCTCCCGCGCGAAGTGAGCTGGGAGGAAGTGACCACTTCCTCCCAGCAGCACTTGCAGCTGCTTTTTTTTTTAAGGGGCCCGGTCGCGCTATACCGCCATTGCGCTGACCGGGCCCCTGAAGGAGGGGGATCATCGGGTGGCCCTAAGTGTGTGGTTGTCACCCCCTGATGGCGGCCCTGATGAGGACATTCAGCATCACTCAAAACTCAATAGCAAAGCATTGTGTAATGCTTTCCTATGGGGGAAGTACTAATGCGAGCGAGGCCATTGCTGACATCCTGGGTGGGGGGAGAGCAAAGGCAGAGCCTGAACCACCGCTGAGGAACATGGACACTTTAATCAGGTACGTGACAGAAGGGGTTTTTACCCCTTCTGCACCACAGTGGTGGGGGGACTTGACATAGGGGGGACCTATAGGGAGATATTGTACTAGGAAAATAACTTTGTTTTCCTGGCACTATAGTTTCCCTTTAATGAAAACTGGAGGGACACCACTCATAGCCTCCTAACACCATAACTACTTCAATGAGCTTGCATAAGTGCTTACAGCGTCCCTTTCAATATTTGCTACTAGTAACAGGATATAATAACACCATATTAAATCTTAAATATAACTTATCTCTAATATGTTGCTGCAAACAGATAATAGAAAACAATCAGAAGCATTTTAAATCTTCAATATAAAATGTTATGTGATACAAGACAGCGACAGGTAACAGGGTATAGACCATGCATATTAAATGTTTGCTATAAAGCACTGGTGCTGGACTCGTGGGCCGTAAAACTGCAACATTTCCACAGGGTTTGCCACGCTCGCTTGCTGGGATGGATCCAGTCTTGTATCTCACATGAGCGGCAGCTGCTTACATATCTAAATCAGTAAAAGCAAACAGTGCGGGCGGATGGTCTAGTCCCTTTTTAATTCCACTTTGAATTTATTTTTAAAAGATAGGAAGAGGATTTAACTTCTTAGGAGGTCCAGGCACGATAAATCATAGTTTCATAATATCAACCTATGTTAAAAGGACTCCAAGCACCAAAACCACTTTATTTGAATAAAATGGGTTTGGTGTATAGACCCGGTCCTTCTGTTTCTGACAATGAAAAGGTGGGTATAAGCAGTTCGGGTGAAGACGAAGATGAATCACGCCATATCCAATAATATAGCGGGGGAGAGGAGAGATTTTTATCTGGGGATGTGACTTTTGCAGGGTTGTCATGGATTTTGGTGTTACTTTTGGGGATTTTGAAAATTGTTATGTTTTTCTGTGCCTGGAGATAATTGAGTTTGTACAGTTCCTGACTCAATTGTCTCTCAGGCACAGAGGAGGAGTTTGTGACATGTATAAATTCTGTGACTGTGCCTACATTAAACAGTTCTACTCTCAGCATTAAGCCTCGGCTCATGTGTGGGGGATTTGTGATACTGGCGATATTTACTTTCAGGATTGTTGAAGCTGTGATATTTGGGGAAAATGGAATCCGTGGCTGCGATATACTGGCAGTCCGCCACAGTTCCCTTTCCGAGGCACAGGATTAAATGAGACGCATCAGACTAGCAGTGCACAGTGATTGCAGTGTAGGTCCCAATCTCTGAGAAGCAACAGACACATACACACTCACTGACAGAAATGCATATGCACTCACTGACAGACGCACACTCACTCAGTGTCAGACACACACACTGAGACACACATATACTCACTGACAGATACACACTGACAAACACACATACACACTCACTGACGGACATATATACACTTAGTATGAATGTAGAAAAGAAATCCAGGCACTCCAAAGTGTTCCATCAATTAGGCAATTTTATTGGTCCCAAGCACCAAACAACGTTTCGACCCCTTAGGGTCTTTGTCAAGCGTCGAAACGTTGTTTGGTGCTTGGGTCCAATAAAATTGCCTAATTGATGGAACACTTTGGAGTGCTTGGATTTCTTTTCTACATTCATATTTGATATTTGGACTCTTGGTACTGGGGCTTATCCGGTAAGCACCCAGTATTCCATGACAAGGGACAGAGTGCATTTTCCATTACCTATATTTGGATATATACACTTAGTGTCAGACACACACATTCACTGACAGACAGACTGACACACATGCACATTCACTGACAGACATACTCTCAGTGTCAGACACGCATACACACACTGACAGACACGCTGAAACACGCTTACATACACTGACAGACACGCTGAAACACGCTTACATACACTGACAGAAACACATACACACATTGACAGACACACACTTTCAGTGACAGATACACACACACTGACAGACACACATACACACTCAGTGACAGACACATATACACTCTCACTAACAGACACACACACTCTCACTAACAGACACACTAACACACTAACTCATCAGAACTCATCAGATTATCAGAAGAGGTGGAGATGCTGTTGCAAGGAAATGGTCATTGTGATGAATTACAGTTGAGCTTTTTTTTTATAAATTCTTTATTTTGAAAGATTTTTTTTGTTTTGTTTAGGGGTAAGGGATACAGAAAATAAGCGGGGGGTAAACATTTGGTAAACATGAAAAAGGAACATATATTGCTTACACATAAAGTTATTTCAGTATTTCGAATATTTCGACAGTTGCAATATTCTTGTGATTATGGATCTCAGCGTTGTGATACATATCATTATTCTATTCTTGCGTGATACATCCTGGTCTAGTGGTTTGGGTAGGGTACAGAAGATTAAAGGGTTGGGGGTAGGATGCCCTGTCCTATCATAGGTGTGCAGTTGTGGGGTACCTTTGTTTGCACACTGTGCTTTCGTGATCTTTCTGTTGTACCCTTTGTGTTTGCGTACTTCAGTGGTCAAGTCGTCCCGCTGGGTTTCGGGCTCCTCTGGGATGAGAGAGGTCGGGGTGGGAGATATCCTGAATTGTCAGCTTGTAGTGTCTGTCTCTGTGTCTTGCGCTCTTCCGTTCTAAGTGAGTTATTGTCCGTTATATGTCATCGGTATGGGTGTGGTTTGTGGGTCGTTTCGGCGTCATTTGTGGTGCGGTGTGGTGTGCGATGTGGGTGCTGTGTTGCTTTGTTAATCGTTAGTGTGAGTGTGTGTTTTCTGCGTAATGCTATTGTTTGGTCATGTGTGTCCTTTGTTTTTGTTCGCCATTGGTGCCGGCGTGTATCGTAGCTTGGTTGGTAGGAGAGTGTGGTTTGTGTAGGGGTGTTCTAGCGGTCTACTGACTCGGGGGGAGGGGGGCTGAGGGGGTTATGGGTGTGGGATATGTGTGGTTGTCGCGTACTTGGGATGTGATCCCGTGTGGGTGCTCGCTGGCGGTCTAGGCTGTTGGTGGGTATTCATAGAACCATGGGTCCCAAATTTTATTGAAATGTGTGGTCGTGTCGTGAACCAGTGCGGACAATTCGTCCATTTTGATTGTGTCCTTAATTTTCCTTTTTACTGTGTCTAGCGTGGGTGTGTCTGGGCTTCCCCATTTCTCAGCGATGGCTCTCCTGGTTGCTAGTGCAATTTTGGCAATCAATTTGTTTTGGGATCTTGGTGTATTGGCCATGGGTTTGGATAGTAGCCATATCCATGGGTCGTGTGGTATGTTAGTGTGGAGGATCTGTGATACCATGGTTTCTATTTGGTTCCATAGTTGTGTTGTGTGTGTGCATTCCCACCACATGTGTATGTAAGTGCCTCTGTGTCCACAGCCTTTCCAGCATAGGTCATTGTCCGACCTGCCCATCTGTTTGAGTTTTAGTGGGGTGACGTACCATCTCAGTAGTGTCTTGTATGCTTGTTCCTTGTGGTTCACACATATGGATATGGATGCCGTGGCTTCCCATATGTCGGTCCAGTCTGTTGGATCCTCGGCTGGGCCTATGTCCCTCTCCCAAGCCGACACATATGTAAGTGCTCCGTGTTTAACGTTTTGAATTAAATGGGTGTATAGCTTTGAGATCTGTCCTTTGTGTGTAGGGGTTTGTATGCATTGTTTTTCGAAGGGCGTAAGAGTTTTTGTGCCGGCCTGTTTTATTGTCGGAGTTTCGAGGAAGCTTCTAAGCTGTAGGTGGCGGAACATGTCGAAGGTGCGGTATGGTGTAGTTTGTGGGAGGTCCGCGAATGGTATTGGTTGTTGGTTTCTATAGAAGTGGTGTAGTCGTGTGAGGTCGTTTTCTTCGAATCGGGCGAAGTCTTTTGGTGTCATGCCGGGTGGGAAGTGTGTGTTGCGAAGAATTGGTGTCAGGGGTGAGGGTTGTGTTGTCAAGCCACTTTTTTGGGTTACTTTGTCCCAGATGTTGATAGTGTTGATGATTGCGGGGGATGTTCGGGGTAGGGGAGGTCTTGCTGTTCTGGGGAGCCATATGTATAATGATGGGAAGTCCCTGCCAAAGATATCGTGCTCTAGGTCTACCCATCTTTTGGTTCCGCAAGGGGCGTGCCAGTTTTGTGCTTGTGTTAGCTGAGCTGCCTGGTAGTAGTGGGTGAGGTGTGGGAGGCCTAAACCCCCTGCTTTGTTGGGAACGTATAGGGTTTGTCTTTTGATCCTGGTGCGTCTGTTGGCCCATATGAATTTGTCGATTGTAGATTGTAGTTGCTTGATGTCAGTGTTTTTAATTGGGATTGGTAGAGTTTGGAATAAGTATAAGAGCCTGGGTAAGACATTCATCTTAACCGATGTCAGTCTTCCCAGCCATGATATTGGCATGTTTTGCCATTTCTCTACATCTTGTCTGATTTTTTGGATCGTGGGTGTGTAGTTTAGGTCATAGCTGCGAGAGAGGTCTGCTGGGATGGCTATACCTAAGTACTTGATATGTGTGGGTGCGAGGTCAAAGGGGTAGATTTGGTGTATAGCTGTTTTTGTGGGGGCGTCTATGTGTATGGCTAGGACTTCAGTCTTGTCGATGTTCAGTTTATATCCGGATATGTTGGCGTAGGTTTCCAGGGCTTGGAGGAGTGGTGGGAGGGAAGTTGTTGGTTCTGTTATTGTGATGAGTAGATCATCTGCATATGCTGCAGTTTTGTATTCTTCTCCGCGGATTTTTAGGCCTTGTATGTTTTCGTTTGTTCTGAGTGTTTGCAGGAGCGGCTCCAAGGAGAGCGCAAAGAGGAGAGGGGACAGCGGACATCCCTGGCGTGTGCCATTGTGTATCGTGAAGGAGGGGGGATTTGTTAGGGGTAATAGGAGGTGGGCTTGTGGGGTGGCGTATAGTACCTGTAGGGCGGTAATGAATGTTGGGGGGAATCCAAATTTGGTTAGAGTGGCGAATAAGAAGGGCCATAATAGTCTGTCAAAGGCCTTTTCTGCGTCTAGAGATAGGAAAAGGGTCGGTGTGTGTCTGGTTTGTGCCGTCCATATGAGGTCGTATGTCCGTCTTGTGTTGTCGCTGGCCTGTCGCGTCGGTATAAAGCCTACTTGGTCTGGGTGAATCAATTTGGGTATGAGGGGGTTTAGGCGGTCGGCAAGGATTTTGGTGAATAGTTTTAAGTCTACGTTGAGGAGGGAGATCGGTCGGTAGTGTCCTGGTTCTAAGTGTGATTTGTTGGGTTTTGGAAGGAGGCATACGTTGGCTTGTAGCATGTCTTTTGGTAGTGGGTCGCCTTGTAAGATGGTGTTGTATAGGTTGCAAAGGTGTGGGATCAGGGTGGGGGCATATGTTTTGTAATAGAGCCCTGTGAACCCGTCCGGGCCTGGGCTTTTGTTGGGTTTCAGGGCTTTTATCGCCCCTGCGAGTTCTGTTGTTGTTATGGGGTTGGCCAGTGTTTGTGCTGCTTCTCCATTGAGGGAGGGTAACGCTACTTGGTTGAGATATGTTTCTGTTAGTGTTTTAATAGGTGTTGGGTTATGGCGTGCTCCTGGTGTGTGATCGTACAAAGCCTCATAGTATTTTAGGAAGACGCTAGCAATTTCTTCTGGGGCTTCTGTGATTGCTCCATCAGGGGTGCGTATTTTGTGTATCTGTTTGTTTTCGGTTCTTTGTTTGAGTTTTCGTGCGAGTAATGTATCGGCTTTGTTGGCTTTGTCATAAAAGAGTTGCTTTGTCCATAGTAAGGCTTTTGTTGAGTCTTTTGCCATATATGTTTTTATGTCAGTTTGGCATTTTTTTATCTGTTCGGTTAGCTCTTGTGTTGGGTCTGCTTTGTGCTTTGCTTCAAGGGTTCGGAGGGTTTTGAGTGTTTGTTCTAGGTGTGCTACCTTTTGTTTTTTATGTATTGTTGCTTGGTTTATTAGGACTCCCCTGATCACTGCCTTGTGGGCAGCCCATAGGGTCCCTTCTGAGGTGTCCGCGGATTTGTTCAGTTGGAAGTATTCTGTGAGGGCCCTGTCTACTTCTTGTCTGATTTGTGGGTTATGAAGCAAGTGGGGGTTCAGTCTCCAAGACCATGGTCGGACTGTGCAAGGTAGGTTAATTGTGAGTGTTATTTCTGCGTGGTCGGACCACGTAATGGGGCCTATGGATGTGGAGTGAACCATTGGTGCCAGTGCTGGGGAGATGAGAAAAAGGTCGATGCGGGAGTATGAGTGGTGTGGGTGCGAGAAGAAGGTGTAATCTAAAGATGTTGGGTGTTGAGATCTCCATGCGTCTAGGAGGTGGGTACGCGAGATGAATGAGGAGAGCAGTTTGTCTGTTTTGGCCGTCGGCGGTCCATGTTGAGTGTGCGTGCGAGTGCGGAGTCTGTCGACTGAGGGTGAAGGGGATGCATTGAAATCTCCGCCAAGTATGGAGTGGTGGGAGGGAAACAGAGCTAGGTGTGCTTGTAACGTGTGCCAGAAAGTGCTGGAGGGTGTGTTTGGGGCATACAAGGAAGTGAAGGCGTATGAGTGTGTGCCTATTTTTCCCGTGACTGTGAGGTATCGGCCTTGTGGGTCTGCTATTGTGCGCTGGATGACGAGTGGGCACGATTTTCGGATAATGATGGCTACTCCGTTATGCTTGCCGTGAGGGGAGCTGGCGAAATGGTTGATTCGGTAGTGTCGGCTCAGGAGAGGGAATTGCTTAGCTTCAGTGTAGTGTGTCTCCTGAAGGAGGAGTATGTCCGCCTTAGATCTGTTTGCCCATCTCATTAGTTGGTGTCGTTTGGTCGGATTGTTTAGTCCTTTACAATTTATCGATAGGCAGTTCAGAGTGGCCGGCATGCTGGGTGTGGCTGTGTTGTGTCTTGTGTGTGGTGTTTCGTTTATGTAGTGCGTGTTAGGGGGGGAGAGCGGGGTTATTGGTTAGCGGGGAGGGGTGGGGATTCGGGGTAATGGGTCGGGTGACGGGTGGCGGTGCAGGGGGGGGGTTTGTGGGATGTCCCAGGTGGATCTGGGTATAGGGGAGTGGGTTGGGTCCTGGTCTTACTGGTTGGTTGCCAGGCGTCTTTTGGGCGGCTGGGTTTGCTTATTTGGATGTTTATAGTTTGTAAGCAATGTGAGGTTTTGGTGTTCTTGTTTATGCTTTGTGGTCAGGTGAGCTAGGAGTTATACGTTTGGTTGGGGTTTTGAGGGTGGAGGTGGGTCGGTGCTTCGCCTCTCCCTCTCTGTCCCCGGGTTTTCTGTTCTAGTTCCGAGGGTGCATCTCGGGTAGGGTGGTTTGAGTAAGAGTTTCAATTGTGCTGGTTGGTTTGACTCGTGTCGTGCGAGTGTGGGTGTGTTAGAGGGTCTGTTTTCAGGTTATTGTGTTGGAGGGTGGTGACGTATGAGAGCCAGTTTCGTGATGTGAGGTCATGAGGGCGTTGTTAATCGCCATGGTCTGCTTGGTTCTTGTCTTGGTTATGTGTGTGAGTGGTTCCTAGGTCGTATGTGCTTGTCGTGATTTCTTTGGTGGGTAATGCAGGTGTCGGTGTCGGTCATGTGTCATTGTTGTGCCTGTGGTAAGTGTGTTTTTCTGCTAACCTGTTCGCGTTTTGAAATCGGTGGGTTCAAGGTTGGTGTCTGGTTTCTCGTTGGTGGGCAGTCGCTTGTGTCTGTCCAGGTTAGGCGTTCTGTCTGTCCTTCATGTTCCGGGTATCGAGGATAGTTTTTGCTGAAAGACAAAGGCGCGTGCGAGGGCGCTGCAGTCGGTGTTAGTTGTTTGTCTCTGGTCGTGTACTTGATTGGGTAAGGTGTAGTGTCAGGGGAGTTGTGTCTGGGGTCTGGTGGGCCTTTTAATAGGTTATGGTACCTTTTGGGTTGCAGGAGCTGCATGTATACCTCAGGGGGGGTTTCTGCTCTCTGTGAAGCTTGTAAGCTTGATGGGGTGGTCTCGTGTGCTCAGGGTCTCTCGAGGGAGTTAATTTTAGAGTGTCGGGTTGTGATTGGCTCACATAGCCCTAGGGGGTGGTGGTTGTCGCCCTTCCCTCTTCGCCTTATATTGCTCTAAGGTAAGTCGTATGGTTGTGGGGCATAGGGGGGGTCGTTGTCGTGATGTCGTCGTGCGGGGGTGTTTCTAGTGAGGTTAGGGAGTCTCTTCTGTCAGGCATTGGGATACATTCTGATAAATACATATACACATGCAGAGAGGCGCTATGTAACATTGGTGACTATGTATAACTTGGATATCAGTGAGGCGCTATAGTTTGTCACACAACTGCACTTCAAAGTAAATGACGGTTCAAAACACCCCTAACGATATGATACAAAGAAGAGGGGTAAGGTGTGCGGTTCTGGTAAAAAATAGAAATAAGCATATAAGTAGTACCTTGGGGTGGGACACATTCTGCATTAATCAAACCTCTTTTTGTGAAATAGTGTTCCTCCCCTGGGGTTTGTTACTAAAATGTTACCGCTAGTTTTTCTTGCTTTCCCCCCCGGTTAAATCTGTGGGCGCTACGCCCTTTCCTTCTGTAAGGGTGTCACCGGTAAGGCCTTAGTTGTTGTTCTGCCTTACTTTTAGCCCAGTTTCGAAGTTGTACATATTAAATATGCCCCCTGCGTGTCTGCCTTTCAGTGTGGGTTCCGGGTATCGAACCTTGCCATCCCCCCTGGGTGCTCTTTAGCTAATTCGGTCCGGCCTGGTCTGAGAATGAAGCACTGTGAGGCCTCTGGGTCTTTGTGGTGTTTCCCAACCCTTCCCTCTCCCCATCTCTCTCCCCACCCCCCCCCCCCTGCCGAGTAGGGTCGGAGGATGAGGAGTGGGGACATCCACAAGTGGGGCATAAAAAGGGCAGCATCTCGCTGGTGATGTGGTGAGGGGAGAGAGACTGCGCGCTGGTGTGTCGCGTCTCTAGATACACTTAAGTGGGTTGGGCAGATATTGAGCTAAGGTGATGGGTCTTGGGGAGGCCAGGGAGGCCTTCTACTTTGCCTTGTGGCCTGTCGTGCCCCGGTGTAGTCGTTTTGTGTGGTTGGGAGGCGATTATGTAGCTCCCCGACCCGGTTGGGGTCCGGGGTATGTGGGGTATGTGTGTTGTCCCTCGCACTCGTGCGACATTATTATAGGCTTGGGACTGAGGCCTGCCAGGTCTGGGCCTAATGAGGGGCAGTTATAGTGCTCTGGGGTGTGATGGCATGGCAAATAAATATAACATTGTAGTAAACTTGCATATCAAACAGAGACATTAATCTTAACTAGGGTGTAACAGTTCGTAGTGCATACTACCGGAGGAACAGTGTCCTTGGACCACGTTCGTGGAGTGGAACTTTCCGCTCTTTGTGGGTCCGCCAATGTGGTTCTGGCAGCTGTTCACGGTACCGTTCAAGTGTCTGTCTGGGTTTGCTCCTGGGGGACCGATGGTGTTTTCCTCTTGGTCTGCATGCGGCTTGTGTTGGAGCGGGGTCCTTCTTTACGGCTGTTGTCTCCTGGAGAGGCACGGTTGGAGTCGGCCGGTGGATACCGCAAGGGGATTCCCAGATGCGCTGCAAAATCCTGCATGTCGGTGACTTGATGGAGGGTGAAGGTTTGGTCTCCCTTTTTCGCTGTCAGCTTGAAAGGGTGCCCCCACATATAGCGCCACCCGGATTCAATTAGCGCGGTGGTGAGGGGTTTTAGTTCTCGGCGTTTCCTCAGTGTCGTGGGCGCCAGATCTTGATAGAAATGAAGCTGTTGCCCTTGATATAGAGGTGGGCGGTTTCTGGCTGCGTTCATTAGCTTTTCTTTAATTGGGAAGTGAAGGAGTTTCACGATGATATCCCTGGGGATATTGGGGTTGAATGTCGGCGGCCTCAGCGCTCGGTGTGCTCTTTCTATGTATATGTCGTGTTCTGGGGTGTCAGGCAGGAGGGAGTGGAATACTGCTGTAATGGTTGGCAGTATGGCGTCCGGTAAGACGGTTTCCGGTAGGCCCCGTATGCGTATGTTTTGCCTGCGGGATCTATTATTTAAGTCCTCTAGGCCATCCTCCAGAAAACGTACCCTGTCCGACAGGTTCTCCAGTTCTCTGCCGTGGGTGGTTGTTTGTATTTGGGTTTCTTTTATGAGGCGTTCAGTGGTGCCTGTGCGAGAGGTCAGCGCCTCTATGTCTTCTTTGAGGCCTGATATTTGTTTTTCGAGTGCTGCCGTTGTGTAGGCCTTGATGTCGGCCGATGTTTCTCTGAGCATTCTTCGGAGATCATCTTTAGTAAGAGGGGATGTGTCTGTAGATTCCCTGTCACTCTCTTCAGAGTCCGAGCCTGTGTCTGCCTGGCTCTGGGCCCAAGATGGCTGCTTGTCTTCTTTGGCGCGGAACATCGTGGCCACTGACGGTGTGGATTCTTTTCTTTTTTTCGTTCCCCCCATCTGAATGTGTGGTGATGGGGTTGCTGTAGGTCTGCGTTAAGTTTTGAGGGTGAGATGCACCTTTGTGGAGGCTGATGGATGCGGATTGTATGCCCGGGGTAAGAGAGCTAGGAGAGCACACGTCTTACTCCATGGAAGGTTAGGCTCCGCCCCCCTCACAGTTGAGCTTTTTAATAAAAACATTTTTAAATTTAAGACGGGAAGTGGAGGAGCTGAATCTAAAATCGTAAATGGACGCATCTATCATTAAAAATAATATATTTAGTTAAACTATTCCTTTAAGGAGATAAACATTTGCCTAAATTAAAGTCACCAATACCTAAAGGAATCGATGCAAAGTTAAACATATTTCTGCCAGTCTAGAAAATCCAACAAGTGTTGCTGCGCTGTACAGTAACATGTGGCTACAGACTAGCGAACAAACTGCATGAAATACAAAATTACAGGGTAATAAAACACAAGATAAAATATAGATAACTTCTTGCCAAAGCCAACAGGCTAAAGGACAGTGCTGTAAATAATAGTCTAAAGTCTGTACATTTAGTATTGTAATCTATGGAGTCAGGCAGAAAAGTTAGCTCTAGTTGATCAATTTGTTAAGTTAGAAAAAATACTAATTAACATAGATTATGTTTTTTCATGTATTAATCAATGACGTTATTTTCGACAAAGTAAAAAAAAATTGTTGTGCAATATTTAGCGAATAATACAACCAACAGTATGATATAAAGAATTGATGTCAAAAAAGGGCAGAGAAGACCCTGGAACATGTACAATTTAAAAAGAGAGGGGAGGATGCACAGACTGCTATAATAATTTGCAATTGATGTGGACTCACATATTTGAGAGCCTAGATTGTGACTCTCACTTGCACGTATATCCTGTGTCTTTTTATAAGTCATTATTCACTCTGTCTAGATTGATCACTAGGGTGTGTAATGTTTTATGGGAAACACTGTATTACGGTAATTTTACTTTCCAGAACTATATATTTTTTTATAGGTGTGAACAAAAAGTCAGCTAATTTAGGTCCTAGATTTCTCTTTAATGAAAGAATGAAACTAACAGAACTATATATATATATATATATATAAATTATAAAAGTGAATAACTTAAATGTTGCAACAGTGTAATTGCTCTGTCTAATCTTTCTTAATGCACTTTACCCGTCAAAAAAAACATATAATGATTAAATGGCACTAATGTCAAAACTAGTGATGAAATTATACAGTGTGTTATAAAAACATCTGTTACAAGAAACAGTCACGGCTATTCACTAAATGGAGAATTAATGAGTGAATTGAACATTTTAGGCAAAAATACTCGGACTGGAAAAGTAGGCGAGTTGAAGAGTTTGGCGCATATATGGACGCACATTGCCAACCACTGGTCAAAAGACAACAAATAACTCTAAAAGAGGTATTCACAAAAGTGTGAAATGTAAAGGATTAAAAGTGAATTTCGAGCGGAGGAGCAGAGTGGAATGCATTCTCCAGGAGCTCCGTAACAGATACCACAAAAACTGCTTTTCGGGGCTACCTGGCGAAGTTACCCGGGCACTCTAACCCTCACCCAACACGGGAAACAAAGATGGGTCGGAAGCACAAAAAAACAAAAGCCGTCAAGGACCCTACCACCCACGATATCGGGGAACTTCTCCGGCGCTCGCAAAAGACTGCATGGGACAAAATGGCGGCAGGTGAGGAAGCTTACTCCTATTCCTCAGATGACTTCTCCATAGACCCTGGGGAAGGTGCAGCATATGTCCCACCACCCACCTCAAAGCCCCAGCGCGGGGGGCGTGGCCAACCGCCGAGGGGGGGCGTGGCCAACCGCCGAGCAACCTGGCAGCTTAGGAATTTGCTCCGGCACCCGGGCTCTCAAAATCCACTAACATCGCCTCCCAGAGCTACTGAAAATACCGACAAACTCACAATGGCAAACGCCAAAGGGAAGAAGAACATGCAGAAACACGAAAAACTCAACTTTTTCCACCAGAAAAGCGCAAATAATCAAGCTGAAGACCGCGAGGTGATCCAAGATGGCACCGCTACTCCGAAGGCGGGAAGCGTCTCACCCGCGGACCCGATCCACAATACCCAAGAATGCCTGACCAAAACACACCTTGATGAGGCAATGAATGCCATGGCAGACAGACTCATCAAAACGTGGCAATCCTCCATAGCTCAACTCCAAAAAGAACTACAGGACGTTGGCAACAGAACAGCGCACCTGGAAAACAAGCTAAGCGAATATGCCACAGCGCACAACGATATGGCCGACCATGTCGCGACGCTGGAACAAAAAATTGAACAAATGGAAGCGAGGATGGCCGATGCCGAAGACCGCTCGAGGCGGAACAATATCAGACTCAGAGGAGTCCCAGAGAATATTCCACCACAAGACCTGCAAGTATACGTGCAAAGCTTGCTGCGGGCCTACGCTCCAGATATACCCACGGATATGTTCCTAATAGATAGGGTACACAGAGTACCAAAACCACGCAATCTGCCTGATTCCACCCCGCGAGATGTCTTGCTGAGGGCACACTACTACCACATAAAAGACGCAGTAATGAAGGCAAGCAGAAACCGCACGACACCGCCTGAGGCCTACGCGAAAATCAAGATACTGGCGGACCTATCTGCTGCAACCCTCAAACGCAGAAGAGACTTCCACCCTGTAACAGAAGAACTACGCCGCGCAAACATCAGATACCGCTGGGGATACCCCACGAAATTGCTGATAACAAAAAACAATGAGCTCAAAATCATCCACACGCCAGAAGACGGCACCCGCCTGCTGCGAGAATGGGGACTCCTCCAAGATCTCCCCGCGACTCGCACCAGCGCGCACCAGCGCTGACAAACAGAAATGATGTGATAAAAGATGTTATTGAATGCAAACAGATTATTGTACATAAGGAAATGTAGTAACGACACTATATGTCCAATTACTGTTTTACACGCAAAATAACCGCACAATAACCTAGGCTCCCCGGTCGGCACCATGACCGCTCACACGATCCCCGTATAACAACTGACCTATGGCTCTGGGAAGAAACGTGAAAAATAAAATTGAGAGAGCCCACTGGCCACATCACTAAAGACGCTACTTGGGCGTCCATCCCCCATGGCACAACGCCAAAGTGCCAGGACCCGCGTTTGGGTCTACCTGTATATACTTTGTTTTCACTCCCACTGTTCATCCCATTTCCCTACCCCCCTTGATCCTATGACTCCCAGGCACGAAACCACCTCAGAAATGTCAATGCACAAACTGCTCAGCAACCACACTGGCTCTATCCTCTATCACCATATTGAATGTGAAGAACTGATCCTAAACACCCTTTACCATTCTCCCATAACATGAGAATATACTCGCACAACTGTAGGGGACTAAACACCCCCCACAAGCGGCGTATGGTACTAGAGGAAGCCAAACGAAGTAGGGCAGACATCGTATGTCTACAAGAGACTCATTTTGTTACTTCCAAAGTGCCCACACTAGGCACACGCCACTACCCGCACCAATTTCATGCAACGCACTCTTCCAAATCCAGGGGAGCCTCTATTCTACTGCACTCCTCACTAACGGTTGAAACATTACGTGTCATTAAAGACAAACAGGGCAGATTTGTACTACTGCAATGTATTATAAATAACTTACCATATACCATTATCAGTTTTTATGCCCCTAATGTACATCAAAGGAACTTTTTACATAAGGTACTTTCCAAACTCCCACCCAGCCAAACTGCCTCGACCGTATTATGTGGAGACTTGAACCACCCCCTCGATCCACATATGGACACTACGCTACAGTCCACAACCCCTAGACACAAAACGCTCAAGACACAGTGCAAAGCCCTTAACAAACTACTAGGGGAACACGGCCTATATGACTCATGGAGAACACTCCATTCAAACGAGAAATCATTCTCCTTCTACTCTGCAGTACATAAATCCTACTCAAGGATCGATTTCATTTTCATGACCGGACCACTACTCACGAGGGTGATTCACAGTGAGATTGGGGATATCACATGGTCAGACCATGCCCCGACCACAATAGAACTGACTACGGACTATCAACATAGAGGCAGGCCACCGTGGCGACTGGATGACTCCCTTTTACAGGACAAAACATTCTCAGGCGAAATATCAGAAGCCTTAACGTCATACTTCCAAATTAACGATACACAAGAAGTGCTTCCAACTACTGTATGGCAAGCCCATAAAGCAGTTATTAGAGGACTAATGATAAGCAGAGCGTCCTATATAAAAAAGAAAGCACAACAGGAACACTTAACCCTATTGCGTACCTTAAGGGACACAACGGCAGCGAACATAGCGAGCCCCTCAGAACATTTAACAAAACTAATAAAGGACACCACAACAAGTATTAACAACCTAGCAATCTCTAAAACAGCTCGCATATCACACAGGCTAAAACAAAACTTTTACTCACAAGGTAATAAAGCAGGCAAATACCTAGCAACTTCACTGCGTCAGAAACTAGCCAATGCAAAAATCCCATACCTATTAACACCCAAAGGCTCTAAAATACACAACCCACAAGATATCAATGACACCATGGCAGACTACTACCACACATTATATAACCTCAAAGACGACCCTAATTTACACCAACCTACACCCCAGGAAATACAAAGATTCCTACAAATGACAGATTTACCAACACTGACGGACCAACAGAAAACTATACTACAAAACCCCATTACACAAGTAGAAATTCAGACAGCCATACACTCACTCCCCCACGGCAAATCACCAGGACCCGACGGGCTTACAAATTCTTACTATAAACGGCTAGCTGCAATCCTCACTCCACACTTAGGGAAAACCTTCAACCATATTCTCACAACAGGACAAATGCCCCAGGACATGCTCATGGCGCATGTCGCTACGTTGCCAAAACCAGGTAAACCCCCTACGAAATGCCAAAACTTACGGCCCATTTCACTTCTCAATACAGACATCAAACTGCTGGCGAAGATCTTCTCCAACAGATTAACGAACATAATCCCAACCTTGATACACGAAGATCAGGTGGGATTTGTCAGTGGCAGGCAAGGGGCAGACGGGACCCGAAAGGTACTAGATCTACTACAGGGGGGCAGGGGGGGGCGAACCCAGTGCATCATGTTATCACTGGATGCTGAAAAAGCATTTGACAGGCTGCACTGGCCTTTCCTCCGCGCTGTCCTGCTCAAATATGGCTTTCCGGACACCTTCCTGAATTTAGTGGGAGCACTATACTCTAAACCGACAGCAAAAGTCACAAACGGTGGATTTAGCTCGAAACAATTCCACATAACCAATGGATCGAGGCAAGGCTGCCCACTATCACCCCTCCTCTATATCCTGTCCCTGGAGCCACTCACTCAACTCATTAGAGATAACCCCAATATACACGGCATCACAAGACAAGGGAAAGAATATAAACTTACACTCTTTGCAGACGATATACTCCTGACGCTAGAACAACCACATATATCCCTACCTAACTTTCACGACACCCTCTCCCAATACAGCAGATGCTCCTTCTATAAACTAAACATGACTAAAACCCAAGCAATGGGCATCAATATCCCGTCTGACAACCTTAATAGACTACGCTCCTCCTTCAACTACGACTGGCGCAATGACCACCTAAAATTCCTAGGAATCCATATCACGCCAACCTTAACAAACTTATACAAAACTAACTATCAGAAAACACTGAATGAAATAAAAAATATCCTCCTAAGTTGGAAGGGGAAATTCATCTCCTGGTCTGGGAAAATAGCCGCACTTAAAATGATTATTATACCAAAACTGCAGTACCTGTTTAGAACACTACCTATAAAAGTCCCACCCAAATTCTTACAAGAGGCACAACAAACGCTATTAAACTTTATTTGGAACAAACGCAAAGCAAGAGTGGCAAAAAGCACATTATACCTACCACGCAACAAAGGGGGCATGGGAGTACCAAATTTATCCAACTACTACAGAGCAGCCAATCTAGGCCCCCTACTAACAGCCTGCAACCGACAGAGCCCAACCCAATGGATGGACCTGGAGGCACAACATGCTAACAATATTCCCATGTCAATACTAGCATGGCTGCCCCGACGCAACAGGCCCGCAAGGACTGAACTACTACCTACCACAGCCCTCACCCTGTCCATCTGGGACCGATACTGCCGCACAGTGGGCTGGCTGGACAAAATCTCACCAGCAATACCCATAAAGGCATTACACTACCTAATACCAAATTTCAACTACACGGTATGGCACAGACATGGCGTGACACATTTACACCAATTACTTCAGAAACATACACTCCGAAGCTTCGAAGACTTAGCAACCTCATACCACCTAACCCAAATAGCCTCATTCTCATATATGCAGTTAAAATCATGGTTACTCAAACAAACTTTGACAGGGCCTAATAATGTAAAAGGGCTACAGCTGACGGTAGTAGAGAAAATATGCGCACGTCTCGCAACCCCTAAAAAACTCATTTCGGAACTGTACAAAAACATGCAAACCCCTAAAACTCATGCCCAACTCTCATTTATTGCAGCATGGGAAAAAGAGTTTAAATACCCTCTTGATGAACAACAATGGAGCGAGATACTCCACGCACATCTTTCCCTCTCTAAATGCACATCGCATTTGGAACTCTCTAGGAAAGTGCTATACCGGTGGTATTTAGTACCCACACGCATAAAAGCCATCTACCCACACGCATCCGACATCTGTTGGAGATGCCAACAGCATAAAGGCACAATGCTCCATATTTGGTGGGATTGCTTCTCCTTAACACAATACTGGGACGACATCAAAGCCATCATATATGATAGCACCAACACCTATATACCCCGCAAGCCAGAGACGTATCTGCTCTTACTCCTGTCCATACATGCACAGGGTAAGCAAAAATACCTAATCTACCACATACTTATAGCTGCGCTAACAACTATAAGCAGACACTGGAAATCCACCACCCTGCCCACAGCAACAGAATGTATAAAAACTATAGAAACGACCAAGATTTATGAGCTTGCAGCCAGGCGCTACAGCAGCCCCAAAAACGACTGGTCACAAGCTTGGAACATATGGCAATCATATATGGAACGTGACGCCATACCCCCCGCGTGAGACGATCGAGGCAGAAACCTACGGACCGACAGCTGTGCCCTTCCTTGAACCAAATGTACATGCAATATAAAATCAATCGACATATGTAACTATAACTTAATGTGACTATCACACAATGAAAATAGACACTCCAGCCTTAGCACAATCGCCAACTTAAGAAAACGACAATCTGACAGATGTACTCATCACTGAATAGAAACCTGGAAAAACCCTAAATCCCACCCCCCCCACCCCCTTTCACTTCCCTTCCCTATACCTCTTCACCCCCCCCAACTCCCCCACATACGGGGTGATTATGACATAGAGAAACAACACAACTCAGGACAAAGAGGGAACCTCGCAAGGTTCGACCTAACACCCCTTCACAACGCTGGGACAACCTGACATGTCTAACACACCCAACACGGCATGCTAATTACGTATCAATATGTTGAACATAATATGTATGTATAAAGCTTATTGCCTTTTAAGCAAATGTATGTATGATACGTCACTAACAATATTTTCCCCATCCCCTTTTTTCTTCTGTACCCCTATAAA
Source organism: Pelobates fuscus (assembly GCF_036172605.1). Lineage (NCBI taxonomy): Eukaryota > Metazoa > Chordata > Amphibia > Anura > Pelobatidae > Pelobates > Pelobates fuscus. The sequence continues at coordinate 107,137,372 of NC_086328.1, read as the reverse complement.
ACTTCAATAAAAATTGTTGATACATAAAAAAAAAAGCCCCAGCGCACCCCTACAGAAGAGCCAGTTACTGCCTCTGTACTTAAAAGCATGCTGGCAGAACTCAGAACAAATATAGCGGCCGACATGGCCTGCATTAAAGTGGCAATAGAGGGTGTCACCACCAGGGTCACACAGCTGGAAACCACATCAAACACCCAGGAATCCAGGATAAAGACCCTGGAACAAGCACTAACAGAGCTAAAACAGCAGCAACAGGCATCCAACAACTGAATAAATACATTAGAAGACCAGCAAAGACGTTACAATGTAAAGACTCTACAAACCCCACAGACCTACCGCATTTTATCAGACGCCTGCTGGCAGACCTATTGTCACCAAAACAGGCAAGGGCAGTACAGCTAGATGGCATGTTCTGCCTACCAAAGCCTACAACAGTGCCGACCACGGCACACACCGACCTAATACTATGCTTTCAGTCCTTACAGTCCCTAATGGAGGCTGCACGTGGGAGAACACCTCTATTATTTGAGGGAGCCACACTGTCCATATTCCCGGACCTGACCAAAAGCACTATGGGGTGGCGTAAGGCCCTGCAACCCCTGCTACAACACCTCAGAAGCAAGAATATCCAGTACAAATGGGGGTCTCCGAATACGATTACCTTTACCCATCAAGACACAATATACCGAGCCAGGAGCTATTCCGAACTGGACTTACACCTACGCAATGCAGGTCTGCTGCAGCCCGCCCACATGGAGGGGTCAGACCTCACCCAAGTGGACCCAGCTACCGTGGCCGAATTCATCCCAGGAGCTCCCACTCATCTAACGCACCAACCAAAGACCCCCTGAGGGACCACCACGAAGGGAAAAATACAGCCACAACCCTCAGAGATTGCTGATACAGCAAATCTCCAAGATGTGACATCCAAATCAAGATGATTCTGCTCTACTCCCTTATGGACTCCAACGTTGATACCCTCCAAACTTCACCCCGATCTATTCTTTGTTTTACCCTAGTTGACTAGTTTTCTGTTTTTGTATTATTATTACTGTGTTACACCACATCTGTGAAGACCCCATCGACTTAGCCTCCATACATCAACACACCGGTTAGAAATGTTCCTGACGCCAAGGCACACAACCACTAATGGCAGGAATTACCACAGACCGGTCACCCATCAATGCACCCCCCCCAGCCCAAACCCTATAAACACCAACAGACGGACTCACACAAGGGGTTGGGGGGTAGTCTCCAATAGGGGATGCATACCAGCTAGAGGCAACCCACAGCTGTAGTGACAGCTCCCTCCCATACTGGGGACTCGACAGACAGACAAAATAGGGAGACACAACAGACCTCATGCCATACACCCAAAACCTTGCCTTGTAAATCAATAACCTAGAACACACACAACACTACACATGCCTGATCTGCACTCCAGGACAACACACTCCCTGGCTCCCTCTGGACCAGTCATGCCCGGCTTAATAGCCGATACCACAACAATAAAAAAAAATTAAAATGTGCAATGTTTACTAATGCCAACCCACTGTTACTAAATATGCCTATGTTTGCTGTTGTGGCACTGTGGGTACTTGTGTTAATTCTGCACAACAAAATAAAGAATTAAAAGTTAATTTCACTCTCTCTTTTTCCAAAGTAGCTGAAGTGCAAACATACATATCTGATTCTTTTTGGCCTACATTTTTTAAAATTTACTTTGAGTTCACTCGTAATGTCCTATAATTCCCATTTTACAAAATAAGTCCGTTAGTAAATATCCCTGAGAGAGTTAAAGGAACCCATTACTGTGTCATTTTTTTACGTGACGGTCAGTCAGTAACCTGAAGCAGTTCTATTTTGTGAGTACATTAAAAAAAATGAATATCACTGCTAATTACCGGTATTTATTTTACCAGGGTTATTCTAAAGTGAAAGTTAAATTAAAGACAAAATGGAAACATTCTCTAACTCAGGTACACAGCCTTTTGCCTGAAATTCTCTTTCAATTCTCCCTTTAGTGAAAAACCCTGATCACATTTGGTCTTTATAAGTGCATGCTTCCCATAAAGGCTGAGAGACCGCCGACGGGCCATGATAAGCAGGAGATGAAAAGCAGGAGTGGGTTAGTCTCCAAATCAGCAGGGAAATTGCATTACGTCTGCAATGTATAGTGTGAACAGACAGAGCCTTTCCGACCGGTAAATCCTGCCAACATTGTCACTTATCACAAGAAAAATAAAGATTGTTACTATGTAACGGGTAACACAACTGGACGATGCCGGATTCCAGAGACATCTGCTGCAAGCCCCCTCCGATTTACGCATTACATCATAGGTCCCACTCTGTGTGAAATGTAACCAACAAGGCAGTCAAAAACTCTAACATTTCAGTCTATAATAGCTCAGGTGTAAAAAAGTTCACCTATTTGGCTGTTTTTTAAACTCAACATTTTTTGATTTCCCAGTTGTGTTCACCATAACTCACAGTTTAGTGAATAAGCCACGCATATTTCCCAGTTCTTTAAGAAAAATCTTTATGGATTAATATATAAAGGGAAATTCTCAATCTTCTAAGTAAAATGGTGATCACGGATTATGGTAAAAAACTTGCTACACCTGGGATAAAAAAAGTGTTGACTTTATAGAACTACGCTGAACTATTTTCTTGCAAATGTTATCGTTTGCTAATAAACATGTTCATTTATGTACTGGCTGATCAAAGACCTGGGATTCAAGATGCTGCCTGCAGTTATTAAGACTTTCTTGTTACAATCTAACAGGGTCGCAGTTGCTTTTTCAGTTGTATATTTTTATAGATTTCTCTCTGAAAATTCCAAAACATCCCCAAAACATTTCAAAACATTTTATCGTTGCATTTAAGATGAAGCGTTTCCTGAATGTCCAATTCTTAGAAACACTGAAATTAAATGGAGGTTAAGGAAATAAATACTGGATGGCATTTGGTACACGATGTAACTGTACATCCCACACGTCCCACGAGAAATAGATTTTAGCAATGCGGGGATAGTTCTATAGCACACCAGGAACCTATGGGTACCATTGCTCACACCTGTCAGGTGAAACTTGCAGTAGTTAAGGAATGTTTCCCCAAGACTCAAATCAGGGCTATTCACTAAGGAGGAAATTGCTAGAAATGCAAAGTGGATTCAATACACAACTCAAAATTTAGGGGAAAATAGTCAAATTAGAAAATTTCTACAAGGCAATTCTGTTTTCAGTTGAGCTATTTTTGCCTTAAGTTTGAAATTCACCTTGAATTCACCTTGAATATACTTTGTACTCCTGGCCATTCCCACCTTACTGAATGCCCCTGAATGTGTGCCCCATGATGCAATGATCGGGCGCTCAGTTTACCAGTTCCTGAAAGTAATGGAATGATGAACTCATCTCGTGTCACTCTACAGACTGGCAAGGCTGATCCGCGGCTACAAGCAAAGCCTTTGGCTGGACATTGAAATGCTTGGTGGTTATTATATTTGAAACACTTGGCACTCATGTGAAATTATTTGTTTGTTAAACAGACTGCCAGAAATGTATGTGATGTAATTCAGCTTTACTTCGGACTAATATTTGAACAAAGGGGAGTATATCATAACAATTAAATCCCAGGGAGATCCAATTATTGCAGAGTACAATCAGTGACATCCCTGCTATCATTCGTAAGATACTAGAATTTCTACAATGTATCTTTCAGCGATGTACTGCAAAATATTAACATCATACAACAGGCATTGTAACAGTTTTTACCAGCTCTGCACATCACAAGGTTATTAGAATGCTATTGTTTTTCTCACACCATCCTAACATCTACCTAATGTTATTTATGATATGAGTGTCTGTTGACCATCTATTATATGGATTCATTTTTTCCCCCAGGGATTTTGGGCACATCGCCGGAAAACCTGCATGATAGAGACAGGTACTTTGGCCCTCAGAGGCACTAAAGTCATGCTAAAGACAGTCACAAATGTCACAGAATGTCTACCTGAAGACTTGGACTTTATAGAGCATATCTGGGTCTCTGTCAGTGAGCGTTGTCCCGCCAGTACCCAGGTATGGTGTCAAACTGTACTATAATGGTTAGACTACTTTCCGTGGGACAGGTACGGAGCATTCTTTGCACCATAACAACATAAGAAAGCGGCAGTGGTTATGGTGCTTGAAGTGTTAATAAAGTAAAAAATTTTACTGAAAAAGCACACTAGTTTCCCCAAAAAGAGATACAAATGTTCAGCAAAAATAGAAGTTTTTAAAAAAAAGTTTGTTATTGAATGTCACAGAAATCTGAAAGATATCTGTTAGTGTTCTGCAAACAGTAACAATATACCCAAGACATATACTGATGAAATGTATCAAATATGTTTTAATATGGCAAGTCAACACCTTGACTGGGGCAGATGACCTTACACAGAGACTAGGAGCCAGGAAGAAATTGTGAAATGGACACTGTGGGCACTATAGCTATATAATCTCATTGAAGTGGTCATAGTACCTGTAGTTCCATGGCGCTGCCCCTCCATTCAGCGTTAAACCATTTTTAAGCAGTTTAACACTGATTGAGGGTCCCTGGCTTCTCAGAGATACGCTTCCACTGGGGTTGTGCCTAAGGCATAGATTACACACTTCTTTCTAGCCATACCGATTCATACCAGCAATGGGCGCTGTGATAGGCTGAAACTGGCCAGCTAGCACTGCAACACAGAGTGGATGGATGGCTGGTGACTCTCATTTAGCATTAAAACATTAGCAATGGTTTAACACTGAAAAGAAGGACAGCACCAGAGGACTCCAGACACTATAACCACTTCAAAGGGATGACGCAGGTACAGTGCCCACAATGCCAAGCTGATTACTCTAGTAGGCAGGAAATACGATTTCTGCAGGAACTCATAATAAAACATATGGTACTATCAATCAACATTTTAGGGATTGGGAGCTTCTTGGAGAGGTTTATCTTATCAAACCTTTTAATGCACCATGGGAATGTGATACCTTTCGACAAATTTAGAGTCAGCAAATTCAGAAAAAGATATGTAAGTGATGTATAGTGAATACTCAGTATGGATTCAGGCCAAGACTGGCCTTTAAATAAAATGTCTATTAATACTCTATATGTTGAAAGAGTATCTGCTCCTCCAATGGTTGTGTTAAAGTGACTGCCTTGCAGGTCAGGAACACAATCTGTAACGGATCCTTCTCTCGCTACCCTGGGCTGATACCACAAGGATCAGCATCTTCTTTTTAGAGACCTCGGAGTCCAATGGTTGCTATAAAAAGGGCCATGCTGGACACATTTAACCATATGGTAGAAAGATCCAATAGCCATCAGACACAGGAAGAAGGGAGAGTTGGGGTTTAATGTATTATCATTCATCTATATTTTTCAGGGGTTTATGTATAAACGAGCAGTTCTGTAGCAAAATGAAAGTACAGCAGTCACCATGGAAACAAATAGAATGTTTGTGCTGATTGCTTCACTTTTAGAACACTGATCCAGAATTGCTTCTTAAACACCCCCCACTGTTTTCTAACTTTATCTCCCTATATAAATAGATGTTTGACGGGCGATTACAGGAACCCCAGAGCTCCAAGTTTGGAGCGTTCCAGGTGATCTTTATTCCAGAGATGAAGCTTTTTATGATTGTATTAGGAGAACCTTTTCCATGACCCTGCGAGGGGCTGTGCAGCTGTTCCCAATTCTTCAGACAGCTGACAGAGTCCCGGGGCATTCCTGATAGGGAAATACACGGCAACTATTCTTTGTGGGTGACAAACTATACCTTACTGGAAAGCAAGGAAACCTAAAAAAATAAATAAAACAAAAAAAAATCCCAACCAGTTTTAACATTCGTGATTCATTGCAGAAATGTGGTTTAACCATTTAAGTCCCAAAGCATACGTAATTAAAGTCATGGAAACCTTTTAAATTGGGGGCATCGCCACAAAAATGGGGTTCTGACTACTCAGATCAGGTTCATGACATCATATAGTGAGTATCACACAGTAAATATTTAGGCCTTGTGACTTATAATTATGTCTAAGTGGATAGATTGTAAACTTCAGGGACTAGTAAAGTCAGCATATTACTATCATGGCTAAATACTAATTACAAGGTATGGTTTCCATTCTCATCTCTACAGGAATCCATAACCACTTCATATGTGATGAAATTTTATTTTATGTATTTTAAGTTTAGCAAAAAAAGGCTGTTTTATTTCTGTTAATTTTCTGCCCTAAACCGAAAAATATTCAACAATTTGGCACTTTTTTGTCTCTTACGGGACTGCACACAAGTGGAAAGTTATGTATCCTGTACACAAGTTGTAAAATCTTTCACTAAAGTTTCGAGTCAAACTGGTCACGCAAGAAGTGTGAAAAAGACGGCAGCTCCATGTGCAAAAATTCCCACGACTCCCAAACAGCTAAGTGCATTAAAGAGTGATCATTAAACGAGCTGCTGGTAGGTTAGGTGAAACGAGGGCCCTGCCCAAATGAGTTTTAGATTGTAAGCTTGTTTGGGCAGGGTCCTCTTTATCTACTATTCCATACGTCCTTGTTAGAATGAATGGTTCTTGTTTTACCTATTGTACAGTGCGGCAGACTATGCTGGTGACAAATATTGTTATTGTAATCTATAATTTGTTTTACCTATTGTACAGTGCGGCAGACTATGCTGGTGACAAATATTGTTATTGTAATCTATAATTTTGACGATAAAGTTGAATGCACAGATTGTAATGTGACACCCCATGGATTTACTAATTTCAATCACATTTCACTTCATTGTTCAATGCGTCCAGTGGTTTCTAGTTATTAAAGTGAACCCCCAGTCACAGGTATTTAAGACAATTAACGCAGAAATCACAAGTAGAGCGTCTTTGCTGAAGATGTAGCTCCTTTTTAGAAGAAAAAAATATTGTTTATTGGAATAAAATAATTGTGATTCTGTACAGGTTTGCTGATCTGCTACAAAGGCATACATTTTATGGCGGACTCTTTTTTTTGTGACATTGAAGTTAAATAGAAGAATTTTCTTATCCTGTGAGTGCAGAAAAGTTTAAAAAGAAACAAAGTGGGCAATATTTTTAATTTAATCGGCTAATTCAGTAGATGAGACAATCCCCCTTATTGTTAAGAGTTAAGTAAATTAATGTTAATGTAATTTCTGGGGGGGTGGAATAGTGGCTGCATCCCAATGAAGAATTAGCCTTGGGCGTTTTGAGTAAGATCTGCTTGTGAGATTTCACAGGATTCACATTTATATCATGTGAACGGGTGAAATGTATTACAATCTTAGGTCACGTTGAACACAAAAGCCTTACTGTCAGCGCTGTAATTTAACACTTGCTTCTCTAAATTGACCACTTTTTATTTCTTCACAAATAAATCAACATTCGATGACAGAGAAAAGAGTAAGCAAGGACAAACGCTAGCAGTTTTATGAGTGACAAGTGGTCTGAATTGCATTGATCTTCAATAATAACCACCACCTTTGGTCTGGCAGGATGGAGAAAGGAAGGAGATTGGACAGAGTCAGGGAAGGATGCAGGAAACTGGATACTGTAGCAGTGGGGAAGGATTTGTTTCCAAGCATTATAAAGTAGAATATGTTTTATAGAAATAAAATAATACCTAAAAATGACAAAGAAAAGTCTCATGGCATTGGGGAAAAACTCCAGGATTGGGGGAAATAGGTGGGATAAGAGCATTTGTCTGCATGGTGGTTTGAGAATGAAAATGCACAAAGACACAAAGGAAATGGAGGAAAGGATGAGGAGTGGTGGTGATGTGTAAAAGAGAGACTGGATGAAATCAGGGAGCTTACAGGAAAGGGAAGGAAGGAGAAAAGCAAAATGATGTAGGACACTTGTTTGAAAAGTAAGAGCCATAAAAATTGGAAGAAACAGAGAGATGAGCGATATTTGCAAATAAACCTCAGAAACCTAAGACAGTGCCCTAGATCTCAGAAATAGCAAAGTCAGGAAGATGTAGTCAATCTCATAGACAGGAAGAAAAGCAGGCAGTTATAGTACGATGACTGAGACATGAAGACGGAGGGACTGTGATTTATGTTTGTAAGCTGGAGATGTACAGAAAGGATGTTAGAAGTATTGGTTGAAAATGTTGGAACTTAGGAGAGAATGGAATGGAAAGGATGGAATGTTGGAGAGTTAAATGGACAAGGCCAGGAAGATGTAGTAGAATGTTGGACATTAGGAGAGAAGGCCATGAATGAGTGATGGAATGTTTTAGACAAGGCCAGGAAGATGTAGTAGAATGTTGGACATTAGGAGAGAAGGCCATGAATGAGTGATGGAATGCTTTAGACAAGGCCAGGAAGATGTAGTTGAATGTTAGACATTAGGAGAGAAGGCCATGAACGAGTGATGGAATGTTTTAGACAAGGCCAGGAAAATGTAGTAGAATGTTGGACATTAGGAGAGAAGGCCATGAATGAGTAATGGAATGGTGTAGAGTTAAAGGGACAAGACTAGTAAGATGTAATACAACTGGGGTAGGCAACCTTCAGCACTCTGGATACTGTGAACTACATCTCCCGCAATGCTCTTACAGCCATGATGCTGGCAAAGCATCATGGGTGGTGTAGTCCAAAACATCTGCAGTGCTGAAGGTTGCCTATCCCTGTAATAGAATGTTGGACATTAGGACAGAAGGCCATGAATGAGTGATGGAATGTTGGAGTGTTAAAGGGACAAGGTCAGGAAGATGTTGTAGAATGTTGGAAATTAGGAGAGAATCCATGAACAAGTGAAGGAATGTTGGAGAGTTAAAGGGACAAAGTCAATACTGGTGACATTAGGGGAGAAGTCTATGAATGGGTTGAGGACATAAATAAAGGAGGCCGCGTAATGGAAGAGACACAGACATGATAGGAAGACAATGGCAAGAATAGGTAAAGGAAGAGGAAGGGAGATAAGGATCAGTTGGATATAAAAACAAAAGGCCAGGAAGATGTGGCATGAAGAGAATTGTTCAGGAAGATTTCCAAGACAAGAAAAGATGTGATCAAAAGAACAAAACAGTAAAAAAAAGTAAAGGAGAAACAATGAACTCAATTTGAAGGAAAATATACTTTTTCAAATGTTTTCTCCACTGGCCTGATGAAATTCCTTCATGACTATCTTTAATGATGCTTCTGAGTTATGGTAACTATAGCCAATGCAAAGTACACAACGGATTTATTCCCATAAACATCGTCTCTCATGGGGATTACAATAAACAATGATCTTCTCTATATGCCAATGTTTGATTGATGTGAACCCTGTCTTAAAAGAAGACTTTAAAATGACAAGGATTGCGTGAACTTCAAAGAATGCATTTTCTGAAAAACACATGTTTCAGGAGAATTGCTAAATAAATACCTCACGCCAGCCTGACAAAGTGCTGCGAATTGCAGTGTTTTTATAGCAACTATTAAAATGTCTTATGTACACTGAAAGGATCTGATCCTTATTACCAAATTTGTGCAAATATTTAAGATCATGACGTGTGCCTGATGGAGCCTGGAGATGGGGAAGAGAGGTTGAGTCACGCAATGGAATGCATTCTTCGCATTTTAATGAATTTAGAAGAATATTGAGAGTTGAGATTTTTTTTTTCATGACTTTTCTGTCTGTTTTCAAGAGGTTTGTACAATAGATCGCACAGTAAGGTATTATGGTTTGATGGGGGAATGAGGCATTTTGGCGTAAAGGAGATGGAATGGCAAAAATTAGAAAAAAAAATAATGGGATAGCCACATCCCACATCAACTGTAAAACAGGTGGATACATTGTAATAAGTTGCAATAAATGCATGCCATTTTAATACAGATGGCCTGTAGCTTCTATGTTTTTCTAATTAGAGTATGCACTAATGAGAGGAAATGAGACCCTAATGCATCCCTCCACTGCATAAAGACACCACATTTAACCCCTTAAGGACCAAACTTCTGGAATAAAATGGAATAATGACGTGTCACACACGTCATGTGTCCTTAAGGGGTTAAAGAGTCATTGCCATAGCACCAACTGTAAGAGAGTCTGCTATTACCAATCACATACAATACCTACTGTCAGCGGTGAGTCAACCACCTGCTAGAGTGGGCAGAGCCAAAACATCACCTGTAATATCTATAGTCCGGTAGGTAGAGGTAACCGCAACTGCTGGCAAAGTCTGATCCCACCCATTACCTGATAGAAATGGCCGATACCAAATGTAATATAAATAGTTAAAAAGAGACGTTCCTTAAAGGCTGGGAAATATCTGTACACTCAGCCAGTGAAAAATAGACCATCATATACAATTATCACATTAACTCACCCGTCCTGTCATAAAAGGCTAAAGAACTATTTTTGGAAAAAAAAAAAATTAACCAATTAGGTATTCATTTAAAAAAAAAAAAGAGGACATAGTTTTGACAAACTCTGCTGATAAACATGTTGCGGTCTAACCAATGACTATATATATAGGAGCCATGGAGGCCACTTACATTGGTGTTGAGACATGCTTTCCCCTTGTTGTATTCTTTGTGGCCGATTCTCTTGTCCAGCTTGTTCCACAATGCCTTGGCCTTCCAGTTCGTCACTTTGGACTTCAGCTTGGAGTAGAAGTGTCGATAGTCCTGTGTGTCGAGCTCCAGCTGGCGAGTGAGGATATTAAATGCCTGGAGAGTTCCTTTGCATGTGGTGGCCTGGATAAAATTCTCAAAGAGCTGCCCCGCTTGGCCCTGTTTGTCTTCTTCATTTTCGTTCATTTTTTTCCTGAAGAGGCTCAAAACGCTATACCTGCTCTGCTGAGCACGGACACATGAGGTGGCTAGTTTGGTAACGCTTTGTTAACAGTGACACCTACAAAGTAATAAAAAAAATGAGTTTAATTAGAGGTAACGCATTTCAGTTTATCACCAGAATCGACCCTACAAAATAATTCACGTTAATATATTATTCAGCCACACTCCCGCCTTGTTGTCCTACATCTCATCTCAACATTACGACAAATATCGGCAGACATGAGCCATGGACCTTTCAATGCTCATATCAGCTGGTTAGAGCGGTGGTAAACTCACTCCATGGAACCCAGGTTCAAGTGTCCCTGGGCAAGGAACCTAATGATCTATATCCACCTACCTCAAATCCTCATGGGATTGTAAGCTCGTTTAAGCAGGCCCTTCTTCACCTCTAAATATCTCCTTTCTATAATTGTAAAGTGTCGAGGAATAGGTTGGCGTTATATAAATGCAAAATAATAATAACAGACAGAAAGAGACGCATATAAAACGGACAGACTAAGCACAGACGGATATTTTCTGAAGAATCCAGAGTTAGAATGACCCTCCTGATATTTCAAGGCTGATACAATCCCGCTTCCCACCAATCTGTGTTCAGATCAGCTGGCTTTTTACAAGTTTCCAAAGGAAATATTGATTTAATTATAAGAAGAAAAGAACATTCTAACAGGCAGTAAAAACAGCGCAGATTTTGTTGATTCTTGCTTGAGGGTGAGTTAACGTACCTCGCCTACCCTTGTTTCAAGCGCCATCATTTATTATAGGATTATTAAAATTAGTTATGTATACGTTGAATTGAGACGGCTGGACTTAAAAGACCCCAAGCAACATATAAAAGCTTTGTCTGTTCCAAAAGTCCTGAAAACACCCTTTCTATGGAACTCCTGGGAGAACAGTCACTCTCCATGATCCTTCTACAAAAGAGGTTCAGCAGCATCTGTCCCTTTGAGTGACAGGCCTCGTATTCCAGAAAAAGCCATTTTTGTATATATATACTTTATAACGGTTAATATATATATATTTTTTTTTCCCCCAAATCAGGTATTTTTGCCCTAAGAATCCAATTCACTGCAATTTACTGCTTAGAGTTAAATATATTTATTTGCCTTGATTTATTAAACAGCAGGCTCAGTGTAATGCACCTGTTTAATCTTAATATACTATTGAGCCAGCTGCGGTACCGGGCCTTGTGAAGTGGTGAATGCTGTTTTATATTTCTTGTTTTTGGAACACTTTCTGCTGTGGATGAAAAAGCACTCCGCGTTCATCCAACAATACCCAAATAACTTCTTTACAGTTCCTCCCAAACGCTGTTCCATAACACAATTAGACACTCCTTGTGAAAACAAAATATGGCAGCTCGCAGCACTCCTTTTGAACATTCTTGGTTCGCTCTTCATTGGGAAGATATAGAAAGGGAGCCAGTTCTCCTTGGTCCTATATCTTCCTCTGTCCGTGCACAGTGCAAGGTCTGAGTGGACTTTGGCCAGTCATAAAATGGGCCAGATTATCCTTTCATTGGTAATGCTAGAACAAGTAAATTGAGCTGAGATGCATTAACAACCCAACTGCAAAATGGTCATCAGCGGCCATCATTCCGTCATGGAACAGACAAGGAAGTGGGCCCTAGTGATGCACCGCCAAAAAAGACGATGGTAATGTAGTGTTCTTGCATTGACGGTAATGCCTGGATATTATTTGCGGTGACATAAGAAACCTCTAATAGAGTGCTCAGACTGCGCTTTTATAGGACTTGTCTCCAGGGGCCAAGAAAAAGACTTGGTAGATTATAAAGGTTCCTGGATTGGGACTGTCTGGAAAGATTACTGTGTAATGAATAATCCCCTAGAACGGTAGCAATGGTAACAAATAGACACTTATTCCACAAAAATGTAATGTAACCACGTTTCAAAGAAGTGGGCAGAGGGGGCGGAGCCTAGCATCCAAACGGAACGGTCGCATCTCCTCTGAGCTCCGGCAAACTCGGCCTGAATTAAGCACTAAACTAGGCAAATTCTAACAAAAAGCAAATCTACGAGACCCCAGACCGCACACAACATTATGGGACGCAAAGCCAAGAAGCAAAAGGCGGAAAAACCTAACATGAGCATGAATATTGGAGACTTATGGCGGCAGGCACATGGAACCGCACAAGCCAAGATGGCGTCTTACCCCGACGACAGCTCCGACTTCTCGGATGATCACACCCTGGAGTCCGGTGACCACCTAATACCGGATCCTCCGCGACCAAAAGTGACCCCGGCACCACTCCCGATTAAAAATGGCTCCTCGCCAGTAACCAAAGCCGACATGCAAGAGCTGCTGGCGGGCCTTCGGCGAGACATACAAGCGGACGTGGCAGCGCTCCGCGCCGACCTCCAGGGCCTGACAGGTCGCATGGGAGCTCTGGAAACAGACTCCCGCAATGCCAAACAACAGGCAACTCGCCTGGAATCAGAGCTGCAGTCCTTGAAGGCACATCAAACCGCTCTGGAAAGGAAAGTCACGTCCATGGAGGACGCAAGGCGATCCTCGAACCTCAAGATCAGAGGGGTAATGGAGACAGTGCCGGACACAGAACTACCGCACTTCGTGAGACGCCTCCTGTCCTCAATACTACCCCCGAAACAGGCAAAACTGATAACTCTTGAGAACCTATTCAGAATACCTAAACCACAGAGAGCTCCTAACGAAGCTCCCAGAGAACTAATAGTAAGCTTCCAGTCCAAACAGGAAAAAGCGGCGGTCATGACTGCCCTACGAGGACACTCACCTTATACGTTTGAAACCTCCTCCCTCACTTTCTATGCGGACTTATCCGGGGAAACGCTAAAGTGGCGGAGATCTCTGCAGCCTTTCACAACGCTGCTTCGCTCACACACCATCACCTACCGGTGGCGGGCAGCCCAAACCCTGCTGATCACCCACGAGGGGAACTCTTACCCGGTTCATACGCTGGAAGACGCAGCGGCAATCCTAGGGAATCTGGGCCTTCCGCCCGACTCAATGCTCAAAGCCACGCACCAACCGACGAATGCCCAGCACAACTGGGACCCGGCGAATACCACAGTCTTCGTGCCCCGGAGAACACAAGTGACCGCCTCTCACACGGCTCCAACGTAAGAACACAACGAGACGGAGAGAAGACAGCCTACAGTTGCAGGACATTTACTGCCAAAACTGACAATGACTGAACTAAGCCTACCAGACAACGCTCTCAAAATGGCGGACATATGCCTAAACCTCACCGCTCATACTGCCAATAGCCACGGACACTACAGACCCTGAGCTATGGTTCTATCTCATAATGTTTTATTCGTTATACTCGTTTATTGTTGGGATGTAATGATGTGTGAAATATAGACCCTCTTAACAAGCATTCTGATGCTGGACCAGCGGTCCAAACCTCCTCCGTCCTGACACTACCGTGCCGGACACCGAGGCGCAAAGCTATCTAGGTCCTTCTAGTGGTCTCACATTGCCTTTGGGGCCAATTTTGCCTTGTCGATGTTCTTTTCATTATTTTATCTTATGTTCGTTTTTCATAACTTGTATGACCCTCGACTATATACATACATTGGGCCTTGTGAGTCCCTGCAGATTGCTCCTACAGGAGCTCATAGCCCCTATATAGCCTCACTCGAGATCAAATGATCTCTAGCTCGACATACCCATGCACAACTAAGATCAAACCCATGCATGCTGCCTTGGTTCTGCAACACTCTATAGACAGGCAGCCTACAAAACTCACTAGGCATAATATTTACATTTCTGCTCCCTATACGTTTTTAGCTTACACAAATAGCTGCACACTTACCCAGCGCTTGTAAGCTACCACATTGCAATAGACTGATTTTAAAGCCGAGTTAGCTATAAGTAACTACTATGTTTTTCACCCTATGACATGCCATGTTTTAAACCTGTATTATACTTAAAAATTGTGCACAACAATCTTTATGCCATGTTATTACTTGTTGTTAAATGGTCTCTTGCAGCTATTGTGGCGTAACAGACCAATTGTTCTTTTATCGTACACAAACAAAAATAAAGAATTTAAAAAAAACAAAGAAGTGGGCAGCGCAAAGAGAGAGTGTTAGACTGCTGTGAAAGTGAAGGGAAATGATGCTGACATCATCTGGATCATTCGCTGATCTCTTTCTTTGAGATTTCTTACAATAACAAGACATAGGAGCTGACATTTCCTGCAATACATCAACAAATTATTACACAAGATCAGCATTTCCTGATCTGCCACCCAGCCGCCATGCCCCGATGGGAGAAATGTATAACAAAGCATTTCACAGGCACGCAAGAACTCACCAACGTGCATAAATCACATGCATTCACTAACGCATATAAATATGCATGTACTTAGAACCCACACATGTATTCCATAAAACATGCTTTCTCTAACCCATGGTTTAATCCACACACTGAGCATGCATTGTCACCTGCTGTACAGGCATAGATCCACGCTCACACACACATAAATCACTAATCACACACACACACACACACACAAATAGAGATGTACAGGGCTATTAATTTACGTATCGGTTGTTCTGGAAATTCAAAGTGCATTTAGGTCGAAACAACAAAATTTGAAAAATTCACTAATGTTTTGGCCTAAGATAAACTAAGTTTCTGACACTTTAGTAAGTAATCATACGTGAAGTCCTTGTTAGGACGGTAGCTGCTAAAAGCACTTCCCCAATTTATCCAGCAGTAAACGACTACTACCTGCTGGCTCCGAAAACAGGATATTTTGCCGCTCCCATCATCCCGCCCCATGTCAGACTTTATTATTATTATTATTGTTTTTTTTTAGCAATGTCATTATTAGGGGGTGTGGTAATTATAATTATTTCTAATCATTTTTTTGGGGTTACTTTTTTAAAGTGATTTAACCCAACCCCTACAGGGCCTGCCACGTGCTTTAAATGATCCAGTGTCAATAGGTTTTGTCATTTATTGAGCAAGGAAAGCTGTTATATCCCTTGAAAACATTGCGCTTCATATATTTCTTAAGACCTCGCTTTTTTTTTTTTTTTTTAATTCTTTATTTATTCGTGCGATAATGGAACAGAATTTTCCTATTCTGCCACAACAGCTGGAATAGGTTATGAACAGGTTTACATTTGTTATACATAGGTAACAATTAACAGTCATACAGCACTTTTCAGTTTATATCTACAGCAGTTGATAAGACATGTCTAGGCTGAGGTGTGTGTTTTTCGTGTATGATATGGCATGTCGGAGCTCATGAGGTGAATTAGATCTTAGATTTCGAGGTCTGAGGCCGAGTTTGGAGCTAAGAAAATTTTAGAGAGTATGTTAGAGTCTGAGTTAGCTCGGACCTCTGCTCTTAATGACCAGTACCTTGTAAGACTTCTGGACAGGAGTTTTGCCGTTGCCGTCTACGGTTGTGGAACGGTAGGGTCAGGAGTATAGTTACGGTTCTACTGGCTCCACTCCTGTCTCTGCGTGCCATGCTTTGGCATTTAGGTACTGTCTTGCTGGTTATGCCCCTAACCAAGGGAGCAGCGGGGGGGGGGGGAGGGAAGGTTATTAACTCGTGGTGTTATCTGAGGTTGGTCCGGGTGCCCTTAGGGGGGGGTCCCTGTTTGTCAAAGGAATACTGGTGTAAAGCCCTATCACTCAGGTTGGGAACGTTGGTGTTTAGGGTTTCTTAACTTATGCACATAACAATTAATATTCACGTAGTCTTTATCTGCATGGACCAGATACTTATAGTCTCTTTGTGGGTCCTAGGTGTTGAGTCTGCTTGCTGTGTTTAGGTGGGCAGGTGGCGTGTCTGGCCGGCGCTCGAGTCCAAGGGGGTACTGTCTTCTGGGTCCCCCGGGCCCTCCGATGCCTGTGCGTCTACAATAGTCAGTCCCAGCGTTTCCAAGAAGGACGGGGCCTCTGCTAGCGAGGTAAGTGTGTGGGTAGTCCCATTGTGTGTAGTGAGCAGTGAGCCCGGTGCTCCCCACCTGTAGGTGATATTGGCGGTACGTAGTTGTTGGGTCACAGGATGGAGTGAGCGGCGCCACTGTAGGGTGGCCCTAGTCAAGTCCTGATAAAAGGTGAGGCTGGAGTCTTCGAATTTTAGTGGGGTCTTACCCCGCAGCGCCGTCATTATTTGTCCCTTGTCAGAGGAGGATGCAAAGCGTAGTATAACATCCCGAGCTGTTTGTGGGGCGACTCTTGGGGGGCCTGCGACCCGGTATATGCCGTCGATCACCATTTTTCTAGCCGCCGCTGGAGGCAGAATAGTAGCCATTAGCCGTCTCGTGTAGTGCGGTAGCTCTTCTGCGGTGACCCCTGCGGGGACGCCTCGTACTTTAATGTTGTTGCGTCTATGGCTGTTCTCTAGGGCGTTCAGGTGTAAGGCCATGTTATGGTGGGACTTTTGAAGCTGGTGTACCGAGTCCTGTACCTTTGTTAAGTTGGTGGTGACTTCGGCCATGTCAGTCTCCGTAGCTTGCACCCTGTCCTTTGTGTTTTGTAGGTCCGCTTTGAGTCCCGCTAGTTCCTTTGACAGGATTTTGTGGAAGTCATGCAGGAGTATTTGTAGGTCATGTTTGGTTGCTGGTGGCGAACCCTCTGGGGGTACCGGTGGGGCTGTACATAGATCGCTTCTCTCTGCTCGTTCAGCGTGAGCCGTGTGGGTAGGAGGAGGCTGGTGTTCCTCTAAGGCCTGTTTGGGCCTAGCTGGCCTCTGGAGCATGGCCCCGATGTCCCTTCCTTCCGACTGGATACCAGCTTTCTGGGAACGTCTCCCCATGGCGGGCATGGGGTCTCCCAAGTTGGGTGAGGCTCCGGCGGTTGGGATGCTTAGGAGGTCCTGATAAGCACCACCGTAAAGCGTCGCCAGGGTAGGCAGTATGTGTGCGGAGTAGGCCCCGGGCCTGCGCTTCTGCTTTAGCGTCTTTGTTTTCTGAAAGAAGGGCATCTATCGATGCAGGGCAGTTTCCCGGATCGGGGTATATATTTGAGGTGGTGGGATCAAGCTTGGTTGTCAAGATTTAGGCGAGTTATTGGCGTAGGTAACAGAGCTGTCAGAAATGGCGTCTGACCCGCTCGGCAGTTGGCTCCGCCCCCAAGACCTCGCTTTTTAAACTGGTTTTGTGTTACCAAACAGTCCATGATGATCTGCTCAGTAAAGATTGGTAAAAAGGAAAATTTTATAACAAATAGCAGGAACAACATTTTCATTTTTACCCTTCCAGTGACGGACCATTCTGATAGATATTTAAATTAATAACAGCATATACTATTAAATAGCGCCCAGTGCAAAACAAAACACACTGCGAAACCCTTAACATTATATAAAAACATGCAGGGTACAAGGTAATGCATTGCTCACCAGTCAGCCACTGACACGGTTAATATAGTTGCACACCATTATATAACGCCCACCACGCAAGGTGCAAGGAGATCCCTTGTTAGCCCATTACTGGCAGGAAATGGAATGATTTGAAGGTTAGTTTATAAGGCACCTCTTGTTCCCCCGTCTACAAATAAAACTCAGCCTGATAAATAACAGAGAAAGAGCGTACGCTGTGTTTTCCAGCTTAGATTGACGCCACCGTTAAACAGTATTGTATAAATAGTCAAACAACCTGGTGGGAACATTGAGTGCTCAAGGTAGGACACATCCCAAAGTACTTTAAACTCCCCTTAATGCGACGGATGACAGCAACCTACATAAAGCTGGGACGGCGTATTTACAGGCATCTCGTTCACGCAGAGCAAGAAACCATTCCATGAAACAAAGGTCGTGTCCTTACAACACATTAACTCACTGCTGACAGATAAAGAAACACTGAGACAGCTGGAATGCTAATTCTTCTAATATGGCACACCAACATATTCTGCAGCGCTGTACAACGGGAAGCCAAAACAAACAAACAAATCAACAACAGACACACTAAGGTGAACAGCGATAGAACACGCAAAAGGTCCTATCTTATACACACTTACAATCCTAAAAATCCTCATGTTTTAATTGCAAAAATGAAAAAAATCGCAACTTATCAATCAGACACCGATAGCAACGGACATGGATTTATGGAGGCAATGAGTGAGTGACCTGGGTTGTAGATTCATTTTTGCAGTTTAGATATTTTATCCAAAATGTTATAACATACATGTCCGTTCCTCACACACATTGTTTAGGGAATAAGCCCCCTTGTGTACAATGGGTGGGCTTGCGTGCTCTCTATGTACCCGGTGAAAGAATATCCCTCTTCAAGAACTGAATCCAGCAGGCTCCCGTTTTATATTATTATTGTTATTTATATAGCGCCAACAAGTTCCCCAGCAATGTACAATATAAAGCATGTGCGCCTATCCTTACATTAGCCTGTTGCATATGATGGTGCTTTATGGAGCTTTATAAATAATAAAAATAATATCCAGCCACATGATTAATATTTATTTTACAGTTCCTACAAAAAAAAAAAAAAAAAAGATACTCAGCAATAATGGAAAATAACATAAATGGGGTGTCCCATGGAGCTGGGTGAGAAGAGGAAACAGGGACTGGAGAGATAATGAGGGGAAAGGTCGTAAAATTATTACAGTAAAAAAACGAACAGGAAGATTTGAAAAATAAGGAGAGCCAGAGATAAGGATATTTTAATAATCAACTTTCCATGATTGACAAATAGGGAACTGCTACTGTTTGTATATGATTTATATCTGTACCATTATTTCAAAGTACACATTCACTTCTCATTATAGTCTGGGGTTACCCAATGTCTCATCTTAGCTCCTGTTTTTTTTACATGATACATGCGCCATATTGCTATATAATTGGCAGGATCATGGCACCATATTAACGTAAGGATCACTGTGATCGCATGAGATCCCTCCCCTATTTATTAATCTGTAAAGAGCACGTCGCTAGCATCGAATGGAAATATTCGTGCTCATCTTGCTACCAAATTGTCGTACAATGTCTTAGGATGTTATGACCTTTGCTGTACTAGGATTTTGCTTGTAAAATTAGTTTTCTCTGGACTCTGAGTTCTTGTTTCAGTTCTGTTTTATGCGGTTTGCACACCCAAAAACAGGAACACAACACCACACAGAAAAGTGAAATGTAAAACTTGCAAGTATAACGCAGGCCAAACAAATGAAACATAAAAACAATACAAAAAAAAATAGCAAAACTATTTAACTGTAAAAAAAAAAAAAAAAAAGTAAAATGAAAGCGAAATGCGTTAGATGGCATTGGTGGTGTCAGTGTTGGTCATGTTTTTATATAAACAAGAAACAAAGTAAACAATACAGAAAGCACAATATAAGATGTTTTGCTGTTTCACAAAGCATACATTGATAGTAAATATATCTTTTCCTACAGATTCCAGTGGAAGGTTCGGAGATCGATTGCTCACTAAAGCAGTTATCAATGATTTATTTGGCGCAGTGAGCATCGCGTGTTTTTAAACTGCTCTGAAAGATTGTGTTAGGTGCAATGGTGCGTCCTGTGGGGTCAAACCTATGACAGCATGGGGTCTTAGAGGAAATCCACCAATAAAATGTGTGGTTTGAACCTGGAATCACTTCTTGACTGACAAACCTTGCACATTACTTTATCCACTGCCCACTAGGAACAAATGGAAACAATGAATGGAAAGTGAAGGAGTATGGCTGCCTTACTATAACTGTGGAACCAGTTCTTTCTATTATTTGGAGTGTGTGTTTTTATATGGTTTATGACGAGTCAGGAGATTGTTCATCTCAGTGTAATTATTACACAATTTATCTCGTGCTATAAAAATAATAGGGCCTTCAAACATCATGGAGTTGGATTCTGGAGTTTGGTCATTTTTGACAGCTGGCAAAAGAATTGTAACTTTGTTTTCCAATTCCCCTTAAAAGTCCCCTTTGATACACTGATATAATAATAATACTACTACTAATAATAATAATAGTATAGAAATATTTACTATCAGAATTGGGATTGTACAATAACTATTACAAATCAGCTTTCCATTTTACAATAAAATTATATTTTTTTGTGATGAAAGACACTTTTTAGCACTTATATTATTCCCCCTGTTTCTAACCAGTCTGGCCAGACACTCATTATGTCAGAATGCGGCTGAGGATCGACCCCCCTCTGTATGACGCACTCAAGATATCATTCTTTGAGTGAGACTCATATCTTTCTAGACAATGAGCTCATCATTACTCGACCTGATACAGCATGGTACGGGATAACTGATCCCAAAACCCCTGGCCCAGTACTAATCACTGACATATTTACTTAGATCTATAAACTATATATAACAAGTATATATGACCTACAATCTATACAAATGTGCACGTCATTAACATAAGGATTGACCCATTAAAAATATATATATTATTATTATTATTATTATTTTTGTCATTTTTTATAGAAACTAAAGATACAAAAAAATGTGTATAGATCACCAGAGGTGGATGATAATACAGTACAACCTGTATATAAATCGTGAAATACAATATGAAAATGTATATCTGGGAGAAAAAAAAAGAAAATATAGTGCAATACAATCAGCACAAGTGTAGTGGTAGGGGGTGGTAGGGAACTCTCTAGACTTGAGAAAATTTAGTTGTATCTCCTTCTACAATAGGGTAAATCCATAGATGGAGGAAATCTTCGGAGAAGGTTTCTTCATAGAAGTATATCTTTTTATATTGCTCAAAATAAGAGAAAGAAAAAAGATAGTGCAGATTGTATAAATATAACAAATGTATTAATACAGATTGCACTTACAAGATGTCAAATGACAGTCAGCATATCTCCACACAATAGGTGGTATCCAGAACTCCAACAAGTTGCAGGAAAAAATCCCAGGATGGCAGATACAGTAAAAACAAACATAAAAAACATAAAATAATGGTGATTTTTATAGCAATAACTAATTCTACAGCGCGTTAAAATATCATAAAGGGGGGATTTAACAATAAATGAGACAAAGTATTAAAACATATGACGGGATCTCAAGTTGATGAGGACCCTGCTTGAGAGAGTTTACAATCTAGAGATAATTAGATCTAGCTGCTAATATTTACAATTCCAAGGGGATTTATGAAATCTAAACCATTACAGGCTATTAAAGGGACACTATAGTCACCCAGACCTCTTCAGCTCAATGAAGTGGTCTGGGTGCCAGGTCCCTCAGGTTTTAACCCTTCAGATGCAAACATAGCAGTTTCAGAGAAACATCTATGTTTACATTTGGGGTTAAGCCAGCCTCCAGTGCCTGTCTTCCGGACAGCCACTAAAGGCGCATCTCCGACGCTGGAGGCAGGGCCGGCGCGTCCATAAGGCGGCACAGGCGGCCGCCTTAGGGCGCACGGGCTCTGGGGGCGCAAGATTTCAGTGACCGGCAGGAAGGAAGCTCTCCCTCCTGCCGGGCCACAATCTCGGCCCCCGGTGCGGCGTGCGGCTGTGCTGAGATCAGACGCGGCGAGGGAGCTCTAACCTCTCTGCTCTGCTCCCTCGCCCGCTGTCTGCTGATGCCGCGGGAGACAGAATATGACGTCATTTTCCGGCTCCCGCGGTATCAGCAGACAGGCAGCGCGCGACGGAGCAGAGCAGAGAGGTTAGAGCTCCCTCGCCGCGTCTGATCTCAGCACAGCCGCACGCCGCCCAGCAGCCCCACTGGACCCCAGGGAAGGATTCATCATCCACACCAGCTCTCCAGGTAGGGAGGCTGGGTGGAAAATATTTATTTGTAAAATAATTAGTGAGTGTATGTGTGTGAGTGTATGTGTCTGTGTCTGTGTGTGTGTATGTGGCTGTGTCTGTGTGTGTGTGTGAGTGTGAGTGTATGTGTCTGTGTCTGTGTGTCTGTGTGTGTGTGTGTATGTGTCTGTGTCTGTGCGTATGTGTCTGTGTATGTGTCTGAGTGTGTGTGTCTGTGAGTGACAGAGTGTGTGTCTGTGAGTGACAGAGTGTGTGTCTGTGAGTGACAGTGTGTGTGTCTGTGAATGACAGAGTGTGTGTCTGTGAGTGACAGTGTGTGTCTGTGAGTGACAGAGTGTGTGTCTGTGAGTGACAGCGTGTGTCTGTGAGTGACAGCGTGTGTGTGTGAGTGAGTGCGTCTGTGTGTGTGCATGTGAGTGTATGAGTGTGTCTGTCAGTGTGTCTGTCAGTGTATGATGAGTGTGTGTGTCTGTCAAATCAGTGAGAGTATGTTTGTCATTGAGTCTGTGTGTGACTATCAGTGTGTCTGTCAATGAGTCTGTGTCTGTCAGTGACGTCTGTGTGTTTGTCATTGAGTGTGTGACTTTCAGTGTGTACAGAGTGTAGCGGAGCGCGGTACAGGAGCTTCTGTTTCCTGTACCTGGCCAGACTGACAGGAGGTGCTCACAGAGAGAGCACTCCCTGTCAGTTCGGCCGGGTACAGAAAACTGAAGCTCCTGTACCGCGCTCCGCTCCGCTACACTCTGTACACACTGACACACCAGGAAGGGGAGTGTGACCACTAAAGGGGTGGGAATGGGAGAGAAACACAGGGAAAAGAGGGGGGATGGGAGAAGAACACTAAGGGACAGGGAAGAGACCCTTAATGGTCGGGGAGGGGAGAGGGGCTGGTTAAGAGGCACATAGGTGAAGATGTTTTTTTGGGGGGATGGGGTGGGGGCGGAAAAATGCATCTTCGCCTATGTACCTAAAAATCCAAGCACCAGCCCTGGCTGGAGGCATATTATGTCTCCATCACGCAGAGCGTCCATAGGAAAGCATTGAGAAATGCTTTCCTATGGACACTTTGAATGCGCGCGCGGCACTGCCGCGCATTCCACTCGGCTGACGTCAGACGGGGGAGCTGACGTCGGCGGGGGAGGAGAGGTAAAGGAGCCCGGTGGTGGAAGAAGGTGAGTACCTGAAGGGGTTTTAACCCCTTAAGCACCACGGGAGGGGGACCCTGAGGGTGGGGGCACCCTCAGGGTACTATAGTGTCAGGAAAACCGATTTGTTTTCCTGACATTATAGTGATCCTTTAAGAGCAACCTTTAAGCTCCATCTGAGACGGTTATACAGTACGGACATTGCACCCAATTCTGCAGAAACAATTTAAATTCTGGGAGATTCATAGATACATTGTATACGAAAGATAAAGGTTTTTATTGGGATAATAAAAAATGGACACAATGTACAGTAACATTGGCACTTGATAACACATTGTCAAAGGCCCCAACCAGAAAACGCGGAAATGCTTTTTATCACATAGCTCCGAGTTTGTACCCTGCATTGGAAGAACATTTTATTAAATGATAAGCCCTAAGATAAAATAGACAATGTTTTATTTTCCTGCAGGTCAGCACAAGAGAAAAGAAAATCTCATTTTGAAATGATGCCTGGAATTTTTATTCTCATATTTGCAAATCTCTCGGAGCGAGACACATTCTTTGACCCGGAGAGCCATGAAATGAAGTTGGGTTTGGAATCTGCCTGCAGCCATTAATAACAGAAATGAGCTGAGGATCTGTTTCAATGTATCGGTAAACAGACAGATAACTGAAACTGGAAACACTTGGAATGTATGTATTTCAAAGAACATCTCAAATATTTAATGTAAAGTGCTAGTAGGACACAGGATTTCAAACTCATAGTGTGTTTTCACATTTACTACACCCTCTTTCCATACTCACAACAGCTTGCATTAAATATAGTAACATGAGATTATTATTATTATTTTATTATTTATATAGCGCCATCATATTTTGTAGCGCTGTACAAAGGGTATGTGCCAAATTAACTCCCAATTTCCTAGTCCTAATATAAAAATCTGGTATAAAATGACCTCGGATCGAATCCCCGGGAGTCGGCAATTTAAACCAGATGGATATCTCACCATACCTCCCAAGTGGCCCTTTGATAAAGAGACAGTCTCTCAGTTTGGTCCAAATCCCTCTGTCCCTCTTTTCTATCCTACTATTCCTCCTAGGAGCTCCAAATTGTTGGTGTGTCTCAATGTATAACCGAGCTCTATTGTAATAATACTCCCAGTAATATGTCTTTAAAGCGGAACTGTCAATCCTCCCTCTCCCCCAAAAATGAACATTTTATAAAGATGAAATATTTATGAAATAGATCATTTAAACACAGTTAAGAGATATACTGTAAAAAGTAGGGACTACTTCTAGACACTGGGCGGAGCGAGTGCCATCTAGAAGTGTCAAGTGACAGCTGCAGGTAATAGGCTTTATCAATGGATGATCCCGCGGTCTCGCATTCGCGAGAGTTCACCAGTGACGTCGGCTCCTGGTGCTGAAACTGAAGAGGATCCGCCAGGAGAAGATGGCGGAGTCTGTAAAGGACAGGTTAAGGTAAGTAGAACTCACCTCTGTTTGCACCCCCTGAACCCCCAGCAGCAGTGTCACCGGCAGGGGTTTTTGCAGTTTCTGAAAAGTTTCCAGAGAGTGACAGTGCTGCCTTAAACTGCAATAAATATGTTTAGAATTCAGTCTGTGTAAATAAGATGCATTGTTCTTCTTCTAAATTACATGATC
Source organism: Pelobates fuscus (assembly GCF_036172605.1). Taxonomy (NCBI): domain Eukaryota; kingdom Metazoa; phylum Chordata; class Amphibia; order Anura; family Pelobatidae; genus Pelobates; species Pelobates fuscus. The sequence goes on along the minus strand of NC_086328.1, from coordinate 107,112,037 downwards.
AGCTACAATTATACAGCGGGTCATGATGTCACTGAGAAAAGACACAAAATAGCCCGCTGAACATGCTCAGCTACTGGACGATCATATCACACAACATCTGCTAAATCCATTTCACTTTCCAATTAATGTTATTCCAAGTGAATAAAATAAAACAAGCCTGATGAATACTCACAGTCACCTCGGCGCTGTCCTGCACAGGGAGATCTCTGAAAAGGGATCATGATTTCCTGATAGATACATCCTGAACAGACAGCGGATCCAGAATTCAAAGATGCCACACTCAAAGAACACAATTTGATGTACATGTATCACACAGCCTCCCCGTCTGCTACCAGCAAGGCGTCTAGAAATATTTATCCAGAATATGAATTATCGATAATATTGTATCTCGTCAAGGTCACAGCGCAGGGTCATTCTCGCTGATATATTAGTGTACGGCTTGAGTCAGCTCCTTCCTGATGGGAGCCTGGCTGTTCACTGCACTCTGAACACTGCAGCTATCAGACAGTTTTGCCGAAGGAATGCTAGATATTTGAAGCATGAGACATTTTGGACAAGTGTAGTTCTGCCCAGCCAACCTGACCTTCCTTCACCAACATCTCCAAATATGTTATACGCTGTGGAACAGTGTCCTTGTGGTCACATTTCCCATGTGACACCACGACCTTGCTCTTTTTAGGAGTGTAATACTAGAATATGACAATAAACTCCACAAATGCTTAAACAGAAAGACTACTGTTGTTTTATTTACAACAAAACAGGCGGTTAAACTTTTCTAAAGTCAATAGGAACACTCAGGGGGCCTTATCAACTAAACCGGCATCTTTGGAGAATAGACAAAGTGGTGGAAAGGGGGCGCCTGCGAAAAAGTGCTTAGCGCAAGAAATGGAGATAGGGGTTTAAACTTGAAAAACATGTTATTTTTACCCTATCTGCTGATGTGAACTTTTTTTTTTCTTCATTAAATTTAGTGTTTTTTTTTTTTAACTTGAATCTGGGAGACAGCCTCAGTTCTGTTTGCATGGAATTTCAAAATTAAGGCAAAAATATCCTAGTTAGGGAAAACAGACCGGGAAAATTGTCTTTCACATAAAATTGTAGATTATGCTAGCTTTAGTGTACCTATAATCTTAATTTTATTAATGACAGGAGGCGAATATTTGCTTAAGTCTCTCTTTACTAGAACTCCACAGCAGCAAAAAAACACAGAGAGTAAACAACCAATCAGAAAATAGTAAGGAGACCATATAACTCCCTTCCCAACATTCCATTTCCTCTTTCGAGCTGCGACAACAAACACAGTCAGGGAAAACATAACACAATATAACAATAACGGTCCATCTTGACAGGAATAACGATTCACGTAGAGACTGTTCAACCGAATCGAAGACCTGAACTTGACCTCGAAAAAAGTCGAAGAAAGTGATTAGCCAATGAGATGTACGTCTAAAGTCATGTAGCCACCCAACACCATTTTGTAGGAGAAAAACCACCAAGTCTATCGGGCCCGCCCCAGGAATTGAAAATACCGAATAAATAATCACTAGAGAAACTGACCAGTAGTATAATTCTTTATTCAAATAAACATACAATAACAAACGAAAAAACAAGGGTCGGGAAACGAAAAGGGTGGGAAATATTCGCCTCCTTTCATTAATAAAATTAAGATTATAGGTACACTAAAGCTAGCATAATCTACAATTTTATAACATGACAGGAGGCTTCATATTTGCGGTTTCAACGCTCATTCAGGAGAGCCAATGATGCATGTTCCGCCGGTCTGAAATAGAATCTCCGGAAGGTGTCCTCTCGAGACCAGTCTGCTGAACGTAGAATATCGGATAGGGAAGCACCCGCTATCAGTGCGCCTGACGCCGCCACACCCCTAACCGAGTGAGCACCGAACGATGATTCCACGCCGGCCAACGATAGTAGCCATCGGATCCAGCGAGCCAGGGTAACGGTCGAAACCGGTCTGTGTGGGCGTACGTAGGATATCAACAGCTGTCCCGATTGAGAGGGTCGAAGCGGTTTGGTAATAGCCACATAACGAGACAGGGTAGAAACTACACAGAGTCTAGGGGCTTCTCGAAAAAAAGGGTAGAATACTGCAGAGGAGTCAGATTTGGTACGCCTCGATACCGAAAAAGTCACCCCATCAGGAGAAAAAGAGAAGGCGTTAACGTCAAAAGCCCTAACGTCGGAGACCCGACGAAACGACACCAAACACAACAGAAGTGCAAATTTGTCCGACAGTTGTCGTAGAGAGAGATCCTAAATCTCCGGCCAAGACTGAATGAAATCAAAGACCCGGTGTACGTCCCAGAGCGATGTATATTTAGGAGCCGGAGGACGCGACAGTCTGATCCCTCTCAACAATCTACAAACCAAGGGATCCTGTCCAATCGGCGTTCCTTGAAAAGGAACATGAGCCGCCGAAATGGCCGACCTGGCCACGTTCACCGAACGATACGATTTACCTTGGTCAAATAGATGTGAAAGGAAATTCAGTACGTTGGAAACAGGTGCTGTAAAGGGATCGACACTCCGTTCCAAGCACCAATGACACCAAACGTTCCAGGCGGATAGATAACATCTTCTCGTGCCTGTGGCCCACGAGTCCCATAGGAGGTCTCTAGCCAATTCTGATAGTTCATCGACCTTCCAGGTACCCCGGAAAGAGTCCAAGCCACCAAGTGGAGATGGCCCTCTCGAACGAGGGGGTGATGGTTGCCTCGAGTTTCCGACAGGAGCGTCGGTAGAGACGGGAGAAGGAGCGGATCCCGACAAGACAGTTCCAGTAATTCTGGAAACCAGGCCTGGCCCTGCCAAAGAGGTGTCAGCAACACTAACAATACCTGTTGACACCATAACTGGAGTAGGACCCTGGAGATCATAGTGAACGGCGGAAAAGCATAGGCTCCCTGTGATGGCCAGTCTTGAAGGAAAACGTCCACAGCTGTGCACGTCGGGTCCGGGAGCCAGCTGAAGTAATTCGTGACCTGGAAGTTCGTTCTGGACGCGAACAGGTCCACCGTGAATGGGCCCCTTTGCCGTGCCACTTTGAGGAAGACTTGTCGATGTAGTCGCCAATCGCTGGCATCCCTCCAGTGTCTGGAGAACCAGTCTGCCAGTCAATACTCCTGGAAGATCCTCTGCCTGGAGAGTGATATTGTGTTTAAAGGCAAAAGTTGTATATCTCCTTTGTGACTTCCGTCAGTGCTCGAGAACGGGCCCCCCCCAGGCGGTTGATATACTGCACCGCTGAGATATTGTCCATCCTCAGTAGGATGCAGCAATCCGACAGATGACCCGCAAGGCTGCATATAGCGAACGACCCCGCAATCATCTCTAGGCAGTTGATGTGATATCCTGCCTCCGTGTTCGACCAGGGGCCTCCCGTGGAGGCAGTCGTGCAAGTCGCACCCCAGCCACACAGGCTTGCGTCCGACTCTAGGACAAAGTCCGGGGTCGGTCCGAAAATCGCCTTGCCGTTCCAGGCCGACATGTGTAACAGCCACCAGCGGAGCTCGGTCTTGACTTCCTGAGTGAGGGGAATTCGCTGGTCGTATGAGGGTGTCCGGCGCAGGAAGCGTGCTTTCAGGCGCTGCATGGCCCTGTAGTGAAGGGGACCCGGATAGATGGCTTGGATAGAAGCGGACAGGAGACCCACTACCCGCGCCAAAACCCTGAGGGGAATCGTGTCCTGGCGTAGAATTCTTCAAATCTCTTTCCGAATGGCCGTGATCTTCGTCTGGGGGAATCGTAGGATGCACTGAACCGCATCTATCTCGAAACCCAGAAATTGAACCACCTGCGTCGGCGTCAGGGCCGACTTCTCCTGGTTGACCACAAACCCCAAGGATTCGAACAAGGAGACTGCGAAGGCCGTCTGAGATTTCAGCCTGGAGGTGTCCTCGCAGAAAAGAAGCAAATCGTCCAGGTATATCAGGCATCGAATGCCTCTGGAGCGCATGCATGCGGTCACCGGTTTCAGTAGCTTGGTGAAACACCACGGAGCCGAGCTGAGGCCGAAGGGGAGGCAGGTGAATTGGCATGGCCTTCCTTTCCAAATTAATCGTAGAAACCGACGATAGTCGGGCGCCACCGGAACGGACAGGTATGCGTCCTTTAGATCCAGTCGAGTGAACCAATCTCCTTGATGTAAGAGGTCCCGTAGGAGATGGATGCCTTCCATCTTGAAGTGGTGGTAAGAAATGAATGCGTTCAGATTTCTCAGGTTTATAACCGGGCGGAATTCTCCTGTCTTTTTCTTGACTAGAAAAATTGAGCTGAAGAAACCGCCTTCGTCCGGAGCCCACTGAACTGCCCCTTTGTCGAAGAGGGGCTGTATCTCGGCATCCACCAGGGCCTGTAATTCCATTGATGATACTCGAGTCTGGGGGCGGGACTCCTGAACAGGTGGTGAATGGAAATCTAGAACATAACCCCGGACCGTTTGGAGGATCCATGCGTCCGAAGAGATGTCTCTCCACCTGTCGAGACAAAAACGTAACCTGCCGGCATGCAAATGCCTTTGATAAACATGTGGTATCATGTGTCTCACCTGAGGGCAGTCTGCCTCGACCACGTGCACGGTTTTCTCTGCCAGGGTCCGATCTCCAGGAGGCGAAGGACCCCGAGCGGTAGCTGGGGAAGAAGGATGGTGAGCGGGAGCCTCGATGACCCGAAGGCTAGAAACGGCTGGAGGCACGACCCGGCTGCCTACCAGCCCTGCCAAAAACACGTGCAGACTGAGAACAAAACACCCTTCTCATCGAAGACTGAGCCTTATTCAGGGTAGCATAGAGGTTAACATGCCTCTGGAGCTCCTTGATGAAGGGTTCCCCGAATAACAGGCCCTTGGCCAACGGGCCCAACTCCTTTGAACCCAGCTCCGACAACTTAGCGTCCATGCGCATGAGGACCGCTCTTCTCCGTTCCGTGCATAAGGCAGAGTTGGAGTTGCCCAGCAGGCAAAAGGAGCGCAACGCCCAATCTCTGACGGCAGTAGCGTCCAGGGGAGAGCCCTATGTGACAGCCTCGTCCGCCATGGTAAGGATCCGCGACAGTGGTCCCAGAATGTCCAGCACCTTATCCTGTGCGAGGCGGAGGTTGCGTTCGACCCCTTTCTTGGGATCGCGACCAGTCCGGGTCAAGTAGGTGGAGACCATCGGATCAAATTCGGGTGTCACAGCGACCTTGTCAGGTTAAGGTGGGTCTGGGGCATTCCACCCTCAACCTCTTTCGAACATCCCAGTCGAGGGGTCTGCGAACCCAATAATAAACGAACTGGGACAGATGTTCAGGCAGAGACCACTCGGGAGACTGGGGGTGCCGGATCGAAGAGGGGTTCGCCCATGGCGTCCAAGAACACGTCCTCCCCGAGGGGGGCGTGAAGGTTCTCTGAGGTGGTGTCACCGGCATCCTGTCGGTATGTCCATTCCTCCGAATCTTCCCCACCCGCCATCGTCCTCCGATGGGGACTGATCCGCCTGCCATTCATCTAGGACGGACAGAGGCGCAGGGAGGGTGAAATCTTCCTCCTCTTCGGGGAAGTATCTTGGGCGTGTTGGAGATGAAGCGGATGCCCACTTAGGTCGCTTAGCAGGAGCCTTACCCTTCCGGGCAGTAGGCTCAGGGCCTGCACCCTTCCAATAGCGCTTAGGTGCGCGTGCCTGGCTCCTGTCTGGAGAGTCGGGGTCGGACTCAATCAGCGTGTGCTGAGCCTCCGATATATCCCTATCTTGGGATGACTGGGGCATAGCGCGTGAGAGCGCTTTCTCCACAGAAGCGGCAACGGCCGCATTGATCATCGCCTGCAGGTTCTCTTGGGTCGTAGCATCCATATCTTGGCAGTAGCGTGACCCTGGGGTAAAAATGACAGGCGAGACCCAGTTAATATGAGAGCAATGTATGTGGGCACAAGTCCCGGTGTCAACAGTATGGCCACAGAGTACGCCCGTATAAACTCCCCGTAAACAGATTAGGCCAGCAGCCGTTGGGGGTTAGGCACGGTCAGTCCCGGCTCCGTAATAGGGTATAGCCAGGGCGGTCCAATTGTTAATCACAGACAGAGCAGGCCATTTAAAAGGCACAGACACAGCAGGCCGATCTTATGGGCACAGACAAAGCAGCAGGCCAATCTTATGGGCACAGACAAAGCAGGCCAATCTTATGGGCACAGACATAGCAAGCCAAACTTATGGGCACAGACACAGCAGGCCAGTAATATGGGCGCTGACACAGCAGGCCAGTAATATGGGCACTGACACAGCAGGCCAGTAATATGGGCACTGACACCGCAGGCCAGCAATATGGGCACAGACACAGCAGGCCAGTAATATGGGCACAGTCTCAGCTGGCCAATAATGTGGGCACAGAGTCGGCAGGCCACATGTGCACTTGGTGCTATACATGCATGAGCTCTCTCAAGAAATGAAGGATGAGATAGGCTTAGGGCCTACCATAGGAAGAAAACCCCAAACCTAATCCCTCAGAATGATTAAATCCAAAACCGTGTGTGCAGAAACATACACCTTTAAAAGGGATAAACTGAATTTATTTATACACAGCAAGGAACTGAATACAGCTTTAATTATATGAAGGGTCCTGCACAGAAAAACATATAAATCCAAACATAACTGTTGAATGAGGTGGTGGGGGGGGTTCCCAGACCACACGCAGGTCTGCGGTCGCGGTCTATCTGTGTGGGAAACCCCCTCGCCGGAGCACACCAGGGAGTCCGGCGCCGAAAGTAGTAAACGGGCGGGGGAGGGGGCGAGAGCAACAGGAGCTCCCTTCTCCGCCCGGCGAACACACGCGGCCACGGATCGAGGCGGCCGCAAGGTGCGGCCATGTGTAGAGAGCTCCGGTTGGCGGGCAGAGCGCTCAAAAGCGAGCGCCCCGCGAGCGGAGTAGAGATAACACACGGGACCGCTGGAGACGTACTCCGCGGTCCTGGGGGCTCGGGGAGATTGGAGGAGGCAGAAAAAAACAGCCTCCAGAAACCCTTGAGCAGGAGAGAAAACCGCACAGAGAAAAAAACGTGCGAGCAGAGGGGATAGTAAAAGGGGAGTTAGATCCCCAGAGAATGCAAGCAAAGGAAACAGAAAAGTCCGCAAAGATAAAATAACACAATAAATAAAAGGCACAAAATACCAAATACATTAAATATATAAATCCCAAAGCCACCAACTAATAATAGCAGGAGGCAGTGGTACTCTGACCTGTACTGATGCGGAGCAGCAAAGAAAGAGGAAATGGAATGTTGGGAAGGGAGTTATATGGTCTCCTTACTATTTTCTGATATGTTGTTTACTCTCTGTGTTTTTTTGCTGCTGTGGAGTTCTAGTAAAGAGAGACTTAAGCAAATATGAAGCCTCCTGTCATGTTATAAAATCTGCAACTCTCTTGTCCATTCTGCTCATTCCGCAATTTAGTGAATACCTCTCATGTATTGCTGTAAATCTTTTTTTCCAGCAATGGGAGGGTTAATGTTTAACCCCTCAGTTATAGCTCTTTAAAATACTCTGCAGCATGTCTGATGCTCCATCTATATCCCAGGACTGTGGGCGAAATAAAACAGAGATATCACCCATTCCTGCAGACTGAAAGTTATTTACTGGTTCTCATCACTCACAGAGCTCTGATCACACACAGAGCTCCTATCACACACAGAGTTCACCTCTTACCACACAGAGCTCACCAGGGAACATGTACAGGTGTCTGTGATTTATCTCCATAATGTTCCCATGTACTAACCCTAGCTCTGTACGCATGGTGTTATTTATGGGCCCTGTGGGATTAATGAAAGTCTTTATTAAAATGATTGATGAGACTTTAAGGAGAATATATCCCATAATACAGCATGGAACAGCTACTTAATAAAGATGTGCCCTGCCTAATCGTATGCAACAAAATCTCTTCCCAAAAATATGTCTGCTGGGGCAAGGCTATAACAGACGCATGGGGCCAGAACCTCGCCGGCTGTCCTCTGGAACTCTTGGATGTACAGACATTATATCTAATATATATATTAGAATCTACCCCAAATGTGTCCAAAAAGTTAGAGTCTTCATGATATGAAAAACCTTCAGAGCCTTCAGAGACGCTAAAAATGTCCTCTGTCCCCAGTGATAGTAGTCCTGACTACTAGTCATTATTTCAGTGGGTTACAGCTGGATAAGGGTCGTCCCGGCCAATCCTTGAGTCACAGACTCTTATCTTTGGGTCATACCAGCCTAAACGTACGTGTCTGCTATTCATCTAAATCTGACATAGGTGAGTGTTCCTGATATTAAAGGACCACTATAGGCACCCAGACCACTTCAGCTTAATGAAGTGGTCTGGGTGCCAGGTCCATCCAGGATTAACACTTTCTGCTGTAAACATAGCAGTTTCAGAGAAACTGCTATGTTTACATTAGGGTTAATCCAGCCTCTAGTGGCTGTCTCATTGACAGCTGCTAGAGGCGCTTCCGCACTACTCACTGTGATTTTTACAGTGAGAAGACGCCAGTGTCCATAGGAAAGCATTGAGAATGCTTTCCTATGGACTGGCTGAACGTGCACGCGGCTCGTGCCGCACATGCTCATTCAGTCGATTACACCAGAAGAGGGAGGAGAGTCCCCAGCGCCGAGGGAGCCCGGCGCTTGAAAAAGGTAAGATTTTAACCCCTTATTCACCCTAGAGCCCGGCGGGAGGGGGACCCAGAGGGTGAGGAGGACCCAAGTACCCTATAGAGCCAGGAAAACGAGTATGTTTTCCTGGCACTATAGTGGTCCTTTAATGTAACACATACAGTCCACATGTAAAGATCATGAGATAAACGTTTTATACGGACAGTATCCAGTTTCCCATACGTTTTTCTCTTACGGTTTCCCATAAGTAGAGGAGACGGAAATTCTGTATCTGCAGCACCATGGTTCATTATAGACTTTGGACAAAAATTTGAAGTTAGAGTACTGTGGCAAAGTATTCATTTTAGGGTTTCACTGTACTTTTAAAACTTCCTGCAGAATTTAACAACCTCTTTGGGATTCCTGGGAAAGAGTCAGAAATGTGGATTCTGACACGGTAATAATGCCGCTTCAAACGCTTGCCATTTTTACTGCCAAAGTTATCGCAGTGCATTAAAGGGTTAACAAACCTCATCAATGTTACACAATGTGACGTTACTTTGACTGGAGTAAATCTGTCCGAGTCGCAGAAAACGATCATTAAAGTGGATAAGGATTTCATGCACAAGAACCTGATTGGACGTTGTGATACTTCGATACCCAACTCAGATGGTACCCTAGGAATAAGAAGGTTGCTCAGAAGCAGCAACGTTGTGACCTTCTTACAAAAAAATAAAAAATAAGACAAGATTAATGCATGGTCACCAAACACACACACATGAATACAAAAGGCTTATTCACTAAGCTGCTAGTTGTGGTGAGTTGACAACTGGAATTTAACGCCCAGACCAAAACCAGTTAAGTCGCAAAATTTTCCAATGCAAGTTATTTTTTATATCCTTGGTTCCAGCAGTGAATTATTAACATTTAAAAAAAAAAAACAGCTGGTTAAAAATGGCTAATGCCAATGCACTTATTGCAGTGAAACAGTTTACAAAGTTAATGCTGCAGAGAAGAGGTTAATTCCATTGTAGACATTTCGGTAATGGAGTTAAGCACAGTGACTACATTATGATGCACTGAAGCAGTTTGGATAAATGCTTAGAGTGCGCTGAAAGGGTTAATCCCATTGCTTACATAGTACGGTAGATTTAATTGTTCTAAAACTTACATTTCCGTGAAGCTGTTAAGACAAATGCTTACACTGCAGTGAAGGGTTTATTCTCCAAATTAAATTATCCTTGAAGGGGTTAAACCCAGCATTGTCACAGAAATTAGTTTTAATGCCCTAATAACGATGAAAGAATTAGCAGTCAGCCATCACCTTATCGCACTTGAGCGATACACACCTTGTCAGTGATCTCATTTCGAGGCGAGGCGTCGGAGTGCACTTTAGACTCGGCGCACTTTGACCAACCATAAGGGAAAGTCAATATCTGTCGGTAAGAGGCTGGGTTTATCCCAGGAGCTGCCGGGTCTGATCTCTTGGCAAGCGAATGAAACATGCAGAAACATCGCTTCAACGTTCCCATGCGGCAGAGCATGATTAAAAACACATTCGCCCCTGATTCGTCTCATAAAACGATTGTTATTCTCTGCTGTGATTTATTGTAACATTAATACACAAAAAGGTCATTCTGATGGAGGGATTATATTTAAAGGAAGCAGTCTAACCGCCTTTATCTTCAATAACAGCATGTTTGTATTGCACAGGTCTTTCTCAGGGGTGGATTAATGCAGACAGAGATACAGTAAAACAGAGTACCAGATCCAGGACAAGAAACCCAGCAGACAGGGCACTGAGCATGAAACCCAGCAAGACAGGGCTCTGGTCATGGAACCCAGAAAAGACAAGACCTTGGGCATAGAACACAACAAAGACAGGGCTCTGGTCATGAAACCCACCAAAGACAAGATCTTGGGCATGGAAACCAGCAAAGACAGGGCCCTGAGCATGGAACCCAGCAAAGACAAGACCTTGGGCATGGAAACTAGCAAAGACAGGGCTCTGGTCATGAAACCCAGCAAAGACAGGGTCCTGAGCATTGAACCCAGCAAAGACAGGGATCTGTGCATGGAACCCAGCAAAGACAGGGCCGTGAGCATGGAACCAAGTAAATACAGGACCGTGAACATGGAACCCATCAAAGACAGGGCTCTGAGCATGGAACCCAGTAGAGACAGGGCTTTAGTCATGGAACCCAGTTGATACAGGGCCCTGAGCATGAAACCCACCCTGAGCATGGAAACCAGCAGAGACAGGGGCCTGAGCATGGAACCCAGCAGAGGCAGGGCTTTAATCATGGAACCCAGCCGAGGCAGGGCTTTAATCATGGAACCCAGCAGAGGCAGGGCTTTAATCATGGAACCCAGCAGAGACAGGGCTCTGGGCAAGGAAGCCAGCAAAGACAAGGCCGTGAGCATGGAATCAAGGAAAGACAGGGACTTAGGTTTGGTACACAGAAAAGTCAAGGCCCAGTTCATGGTACTTAGTAAAAGACAGATCCATGGAACTTAACAATATCAAGATCCAAGGCTAGGGACCCAGCTAAGACAGGGCTTATACATGTTACTCAGTAAAGGCAGATTATAAGACAAGGAAGTCAGCAAAGACATTGCACCAGGAAAGCATTCCAGCAAAGACTGGGCATGGCACTCTGTATAGACAGTGCCCAGACAAAGGTACTCTGCACTGTGCCTGGACAATGATCCAAGCAAAAACATAGGCTAGGAATTGGACTCATTGCAGTGGGGTTCTGGATCAATAAATCCATCAGAGACAGAATTCATCTCAAAGTACAGGCCTGGTACGTAGCAACGACAGGCAAGGAACCTAGAAAGGATAGGGTGTCAGCAAGGACATCCATTGAGGACCTTGCTACCAGCAAGGAACCCAGCAAGGGCAACAAGTAAGAAAAGCTGCACAGATAGAGACGTCTAATGGCTCATCGGTACTAGAAATGTTTGTGGTTGCTCCTGACTTGATCTGAATCATTTAATTCCCACCATGGGGTTTGGGGTCATTAAAGGGACACAAAATTTGCCAAAACAACTTTAGCTTGATTAAGCAGTTTTTGTGTACAGATCATGCCTCTGAAGTTTTACTGCTCAATTCTCTGCCATTTAGGAGTTAAACATCCGTAGGGGACAGTAGTAAAAGTGGGGTCCTCAATTTGCTCCGGCTTTGTAAAGGATGAAAATATGGGATTGTTAGCTGCACTCTGTCTGGGAATACACTTTCCAGTAACATATTTCACCATCCACTGTCTCACCACTACTTTCTGCCACATTTAGAAGAAAAAGCTGAGATTTAAACAGAAACCCATTACACTACTAGCACAGGAAGTTGGGATTAATGAAAATGTGCTACTTAAAATATATAATAAGCTAATAAACCATTAGAAAGTGAACACGTATTATAGCCACTTTTCCCTCCATTACTGGATAATATAAAAGTTATCTTTAGAGACAAATCCACTTTACGCTAAGATTGATTAGGTCACTAACAAATAATGGTATGCACATTAAAATTCCTCTTGCAATTTTTTTCTAGTAACGCACCCATTGTCCAGATAAGAAATTCCATTTGTTATATTATCAGGCACAGGTTCCAGCAGTACACATTGCTACACACAGTAACAGTGATTTTATTAATGCTCATGTTTCAAGAATCAAATGGCAGCCTAAGCACCAGAACAACTACAGCTTATTGTACCTTTACAACCAAGTGTATTATTACAACTTACTGTATTTTTATAGGTGACTGTTCCACTACACTTTACTACAATTTATTTTATCACTAGAGCTCACTGCATTGTTACAGCTAACAGTATTATTACAGCTTATTGTATCATAACAGCTCATTGTAATATTACAGCTTATTGTATTATTAAAGCTCATTTTATTACATCTTACATTACAGAAATGATTTTCTAAAAAATAAAAATAAAAAAAAAATACAGACATTATGAAATTTGCCTGTGTTTTTTAGCAACACGAACATGCAATGAGCTGCAGTGGTTATGGTGTTTGCCCCTTAATTCATTTCTGAGTGTCAACAAGTTTTTAAACTGGGTTTTGGAGAACAAGAAAACTTTAATTCTCTAAAAATAAATCGTACATTTTCACATGACACCATGACCTACATTACACGCAGCTCCACATTTCAGATTTGAAATAATTTAGGTCAGCTTAATACACAATATATGTAATTTTTTCAAAAGCTTCATAGCCAGCCTCAGGGTCAGAACAGTTACTTTATGGAGAAGGAACAATCAAACCTTTAAATTACTCATGGAGAGCATAACTGGGGTGAAAATAACACGTATTATATTGGATTAAAGATTGAGACACTAAGAAGGTAATAATCCCTAGACAGAAAAAGCATTGTGTTCTCTCTAACTCTCTATGAATATCATAAATATTTATTAACAATAGATTTGTTGTTTACAAGGCAAGATCTCTGCAGTCTTTATCCCAGAATTGGGGATATTTGCAAGTTGTGTAGGATGTACAAAAAAAATAAAAATAAATTACTTGGACGTCAAAGTTGAGGTAACCTTAAATTAAAAACGTCTTTTAAAGGAATGCAACAAAAAGTACAAAGTGGAACATTTAATAAACGACAAAATGTAAGTTTATAATGTGCCAACATTTACTGCAACCCAGCCTAACACAATTAGTTTATTTTCTGAACAGAGGCTTGTAGAGATCTGAAAATTGAACAGCAAAATTCCGTGTAAAATTGCCAACCACATTCCCCTAATACTCTGTTATCATATATTTTATATATAAAAATATAGATTTTTTTCAATGTTTAACCACTTTTCCCCTCTATTACTTTTGATCACTTGAGCTGTGAACTGAATAGTGTGAAAACGCTATCAGCGTACTGCAAAATATATACATATTTATTACATTTATATAATGTATGTATTTTGCAGTACACTGGTTGGTCAATTTTAACCCCTTAAGGACACATGACATGTCTGACACGTCATGATTCCTTTTTATTCCAGAAGCTTGGTCCTTAAGGGGTTAAAGGGTCACTTCAGACCCCCAAACAACGTTAGCTTGCTAAAAAAAAACTTTGTGTGAAGAGTTTGTCCTCTTTTTTCATTTTGCATAGAAATAGATACTTTTATAAATCAACCTGGTTACACCCCCTTGGCTTTCAAGCAGACAACAGGTAAATTACTTCCTGGTTTGGATAGCTCAATGCAGCTGACCTCAAGAGGCAGCTCGGAGCTCCTGACTTAAAAAGACTTTTCATTGAGCTGAATTGGGAAGTCTGTGATTGAACTGCCTCAGAAACTCTGGGTGGGGTTAGAAGTGGAGTGTCCCTTTATCTCTTTTTTGATTAATCCGAATCCTCATAAGTGGTGGGTTTGTGAAGAAATGTGAATTCTCTATTAATAAATAAACATATCGAGAGTATTGTGACTATATCACTTCTATAGCGTCCATGTGACACGGACTGTTGCATCTCGTACAATAGCTCAAGATACTTCTACGTCCAATTTATTCTAAAGCATAAGTTTGTGGTGGGATCACAATGGCATCACGATCTACAAGGAAATCACTAAATCACGAAACCCAGTTGGACTTGCCAAACTTTGATAAACTGTGAATAATGCAAATAGTCAAGCCCACAAAATGGCAATAGCTTGTTTACAATCCAAAGAGAATTTACACCAGCAGGTTATTCACTTCAATGTGACTTGATGAGTATTCAAAGTGAATTTACCATTTTTGGGCAAAATAGCCAACTTTGGCCTGCACTTTGAAATTCACATTCATTTCCCAACAATTCAAACTTTGTTGAATAATCTAAGTGACTATTGTGGCGGAACCAACTTCGCCACTGGGCATTGGAGAAGCCTGTTTGCCCGCCTCCTGCCTGCTGACTATGGCCCCTGGGAGATTTAACCCTTTAAGAAGTATATTTGGGCACAATGGATTTTTATATGCTGTTCCTGGCCCTTTAAATACTTGGGAGCAGTATTACAACTTTTAAACTGGCACTTCGAATGCAGTCAAAGTGCCGAAGTCATCGAAGTGCTGAAGTAGTCAAAGTGGCCACCATTCGACAAACGAACACGTGGCGGCGGCCATTTTAACTTAGTCGAACGTGGTCAGCGGTGTGTGCAGCCAAATCTATGGAACTGTTTGCGGCTACCCAAGTGCATGAACACCGCTGACCCGGACCTTCTTCGACACCGCGGCTGGAGACTAAGTCCCGTTCGAAGATTCGAACGCCTGTTCGAATGGGACTTAGTCGTTTTCTCGGTGTAAAATACACCGACCGCACAGCCCAAATCCATGGAACTGTTTTGGGCATGAAAATGTGCTTGCAGTCGGTCAAAAGTGACTTATACTTATCTCCCGAACGGCTGGACGGATTCGTATGATTTTTGGGTATGTTTGTATTTGGAATGTACTGATTAATAATATGTAACTGTATTAATATTGGATGTATGGTTTTAGAGTTATGAAAGTTGGGTAAAAAGTATGTTTAAAGGGACACTCCAGGCACCCAGACCACTTCTGCCCATTGGAGTGGTCTGGGTGCCAACTCCCACTACTCTTAACCCTGCAAGTGTAATTATTGCAGTTTTTTATAAACTGCAATAATTACCTTGCAGGGTTAACTCCACCTCTAGTGGCAGTCTACTAGACAGCCACTAGAGGTCACTTCCTGCTCTATAGCACAGGAAACCTGTGCTAGAGCGTCGCTGGACGTCCTCACGCTGTGTGAGGACCTCCAGCGTCGCTCAAATCCCCATAGGAAAGCATTGAAATGATTTTTCGATGCTTTCCTATGGGGAGCGCTAATGCGCATGCGCGGCATAGCCGCGCATGCGCATTAGGTCTCCTCGGCCGGTGGGCGGGATCAGTCTCGCCCACCGGCCGACGCAATGGAGAAGAGGAGCGTCGCGGAGGAGGAGACAGCGGCGAGGGACATCGCCGCTGCCTCAGGTAAGTGACTAAAGGGGTTTTCACCCCTTCAGTACCTGGGGATTGGTGGGTGGGAGGGAGAGGGACCCTCCAGTGCCAGGAAAACGGATCGTTTTCCTGGCACTGGAGATTCCCTTTAAACTGTACGGATAATTGGGTTACCTCTCAGGCTAAGGGGAGGGAATCTGTGGGATGTAACCATTGTGTGATTGGGTAATGGATAATTGTATGTGGGCGTCTCCCTTGCAGGGGAGAATTGCATAAAAGCAGAATGTGTGTAATTAAACCTGAGTTCTACTTTACCCTCAATTTGGAGTGCCGTCTCTTATTGGGGGAATCTGCTACAAGGGATTGCTATGCTTGTTATATTCCCTTGCTAAATCACTGCTAAGCTCTTGGAATAGCTGGTTCCTGTTTTGCTCTCTGGAGGAGTCTACGGTGGTTGTGGTGTCTGCTGCAGTGCTTGGAGTCCTCAGGAAACGCAAGGAGCATCCATCAACGGAGGTACCCAGTTGGGGTGCCCGTCGATCCGTTACAACTATCAACAACTAAAGTCAAATCTTGGGACATTTATGAAAGTGACACAAACAAAATGTGAGGTTCGGGGAAATGTCTACTTTCAGGGCAATCGCCTTGGAAACCAATGTAACTGGCAAAAACATTCCACTGGTGTCCCTGGCATTTATTCCATTTAAGACACTCCTATGATGTTTGTCAGGTTACTGGTAAGAGCCCATAATATACCGGTTTCTGTAGCAGCAGCAGTCCCTGCGCTAGCAAGGAGGGTATTGCCACGAAGACATGCTTATAGGGACTCTTGGTCAGGACCTGCTTAGCAGCCCCCCTGTTCTCAGACCATGGGAAGGTCTAGGTGTCTGTGTGAGAAAAGCTGACTGGCAGCCCCCTGTTGTATAATTAGCTCCTGGAAAGAGATAGGTGTCTGAGGAGGTATGTTTGTTGGCAGCCCCCAGTTGTATAATCAGCCCCTGGAAAGAGATAGGTGTCTGGGGAGGGATGCTGGTTGGCAGCCCCCAGTTGTATAATCAGCCCCTGGAAAGAGATAGGTGTCTGGGGAGGGATGCTGGTTGGCAGCCCCCTGTTGTATAATCAGCCCCTTAGTTGTAAAGTTGGCCCTGGTGACTGGTGTGAAGGTAATTTCCAGGGAGAGAGGGGCTGCCCCCTGCATGTAGGGTCCTGCTTAGCCCCTACCTAACTGCAGTAATGGAGGCTCATGGTTATCCCCTACCTAGCTGCAGTAATGGAGGGTCCTGGTAACCCTCCCTGGCCTAGTTGCAGTAATGGAGGCTGGTCCTGGTTAACCCTGACCTAGTTGCAGTAATAGAGGGTCCTGGTTAACCCTGGCCTAGCTGCAGTAAACGAGGGTCCTGGTTAACCCTGGCCTTGTTGCAGTAATGGAATGTCCTGGTTAACCCCTGCCTAGCTGCAGTAATGGAAGGTCCTGGCTATTGCTAACCCCGTCCTAGCTGCAGTAAAGGAAGGTCCTGGTTAACCCTTGCCTAGCAGCAGTAATTGAGGGTCCTGGACTGGTTAACCCCGGCCTAGCTGCAGCAATGGAAGGTGCTGGTTAACCCCGGCCTAGCTGCAGCAATGGAAGGTCCTGGTTAACCCCGGGCTAGCTGCAGTAATGGAAAGTCCTAGTTAACCAGGTCTAGCTGCAGCAATGGAAGGTGCTGGTTAACCCCGGGCTAGCTGTAGTAGTCAGTCTCAGCATTAGAGACATAGTTAACACAGATGGAGTAATCTCCAAACCACACTCCTCCATCCGTTCATCATCCTGATTACACAGGGAGGGGAGAAGTAGGAACTAGGAGGTGCCCAGCAGGCGTAGCTACTGAAACCAGTAATGGGTGATTATACATGATCTGAGCTACTGAAATAAATCACAGGATATTACACTCATTACGTGTTAAATGTGCCGTGCTGAGGTCATACATGATATGTTTTCTAATCACACATAATCCGTATTCTCTGGGAATCTGGACGGAATATATTTATTCTGTTTTGCTATATCAGTAGTAACACGTATAACCTAGAAACATCCTAAATGTACAGACTGGCTGCAATATGAATGATAGAAAGCCTGCTGTATACACACCATGCACAGCTTGCCTGCAGTATACACAATGTGCACAGCCTGCAATATACACACCAGGCACAGCTTGCCTGCAGTATACACACCGTGCACAGCTTGCAGTATACCCAATGTGAACAACCTACAGTATACACACCGGGCACAGCTTGCAGTATACACCGTGCATAGCTTGCCTGCAGTATACACACTGTGCACAGCTTGGAGTATACACACCGGGCATAGCTTGCAGTATACACACCGTGCAAAGCCTGCCGTATACACACCGGGCACAGCCTGCCGTATACACACCGGGCACAGCCTGCCGTTTACACACCGTGCACAGCTTTCCGTATATACACTGTGCACAGCATGCCTGCAGTATACACACCATGCACAGCCTGCAGTATACACACTGTGCACAGCTTGCCATATACACACCAGGCACAGCTTCCAGTATACACAACGTATACAGCCTGCAGTATACACACCGTGCACAGCCTGCAGTATACACACTGTGCACAGCTTGCCATATACACACCAGGCACAGCTTCCAGTATACACAACGTATACAGCCTGCAGTATATACACTGTGCACAGCTTGCAGTATACACACTGTGCACAGCTTGCCATATACACACCAGGCACAGCTTCCAGTATACACAACGTATACAGCCTGCAGTATACACACCATGTACAGCTTGCAGTATACACACCATGCTCAGCTTGCCATATACACACAGCTTGCCGTATACACACCATGCTCAGCTTGCCATATACACACAGCTTCCAGTATACACACTGTGCACAGCCTGCACCGTACATATAACTGAATGAACATAGACCACTACTACATCTCTGCAGCTTGTTGCGTCCTCCAGTCTGACTAAGAGGCATAAAACATCCTCATGGGTGAAGATCTTCTGTGAAAACAATCCAGCGAAGCAGAGAAGAGCATTTTGTTACCATTCCCTACCATGTGTATCAGCACACAAATCATTTCACTTTAAACAGTAATCCATGTCTGGGCTCTGAATGGACTTGCCCAAAATTGCAGCAGTGGTTTCAGTTGCAGTGTGAATGCCAAACACATACAGTGCACGTTTAACCCCTTTATATCACAATCGTCCAGACAGGTTATCTTGTTTGAAGGGTTAATAATTTTTTTTGTATCAAAGCTCTGCTTTACAGCTAGATGTGAGTTGCAATGTAACACAAAATGGAGAAATAAAGTAAACAGAGCTCGGATACACGTCAAGGGCTCGTGAGCTGCAACACTGTAACCACCTAATAGGGAGCTCCAATAGGGGGGTAACCCTCCAAAAAATGCAATATAACAAAAATAAAAAAAGTCCTACCAAGTGCAGTGATTAAAGAAAAAGAAACTGCTCGACACATTTCGGCATGTTCAAAACACCGTCGTCAGGAGCACTTTTTTTTTTTTTTACCACTATGGTTATTGATTTTTAGGTGTTTATTTATGTATAACTTTAGTAGGGAGAGTTTGTTCAGGTAGACACGAGTGGACAGACCACGCTATTTAGTACTCCAGATAATGGATCCCCTGGGCACCGTTTAGTAGATCTCCTTTTTTTTTAAAGTTATACTTTTTCTTTGCATATCCCTTTTTTATACTTAGATTGATTAAATGTAGGGCCTCCCTTCCTCATTTCTTATACCAGTGGAGCTCTCCTGATGTTAGTTACCCCTTGTGGGATTCTATACCTCGCTATCTCCTATTTCCGTGAGTTGCAATATACAAACATATTGGAGTTTCCTCTAAATCGGGGAACTGGTGAGAAGTTACAGGAGAATGGCGAATTTTAAGTAAAAATGGATACATTTATAACTATTCACAATTTTAGGCTCTCAGCCTATCCGTTGCTTCCCGATTCTTCGGCACAGCGATCTAGTGCCAGACTCAACTGTTTCGGGTAAACCGTTTGTAAACAGTTTACTCCCTTGAGGTAAGCCAGCTCCAGTTGACCTCCTTGAACCATAACAACTTTATTCAGTTTACCGGAGTGTCCCTTTAATTCAGGCCAAAATAGCCAAGCTGTGGCTAGAGTTGGTGAATATTATTTATATCAGCTATTGTGTCCTCAATATTCTACAATATTATATTTTC
Organism: Pelobates fuscus; assembly: GCF_036172605.1. Taxonomy (NCBI): domain Eukaryota; kingdom Metazoa; phylum Chordata; class Amphibia; order Anura; family Pelobatidae; genus Pelobates; species Pelobates fuscus. Next base: position 107,092,242 of record NC_086328.1, on the reverse strand, counting down.
TCCATCAAACAGGTCCTATTCACCACTGTAACATATCAAACCCCCGATTAGCCCACTGGAATAAGAAGTAACCGGGGATGATGCCCCTAAAATACTAGTTAGCTGCATTCTTTTGGTTACAAGTAAAGTCAAAGGGAAACCTATTTTAGGTAAGTCACCCTTAACCTTTGAACCAGAATGTGATGACAAAACAAGGATATCTGCATTCCTGAATGCAAAAGGAAAGCACAACCTATCTGTCTGTCTACTGCTTGGAGGGCTGCCAAAAATAATTCAAAAATATTGTAACATAACATTAAACAACCTCCAACCAGGTGATATTCCCAGGGAGAATTAAAAAATAGCTGAATAGCTTCTGTGAACTCAATTCAAAGACAGAAGCTAAACACATGGGGGTTTATTCACCAAATAGTGAGCTTCCAGACAGCTAGGAAATGATTTTAAGTATATCATTTTTCCCAACTCAATGGTTTTGTCTTAAAACTTTGTCAGTTGGTTGTTAAAGACTGATTTGAAGTGGTGATGGTGCCTGGAGTTTGTGTGCAGCGTTTCAATATGTGTAGCTCCACCCGCGGAAGTGTTATTGGGGTGTCATCAACCAGTCCTGCTAATGACATTCTGTGCAAATTTCATTGCACAGAATGTCACTGATTAGCAAAGAGCAAACAGTTGAAGAACACAGTCAATGAATGGCGACGACATCAGTTCCCAGAGCTCTGCAGAAGCCAGACGTGCGTCACCAAACCAGAATGGGGTCTCAGAGCTCAGAGGGGGCCCAGCTAAGATGGCAAACCATTGCTAAACGGTTTGCCCGTTATCAGGAACTTTGTGCCAGGGTACTCCTAGCAGGCATAGGCAGCCTTTGGCACTGCAGATGTTTTGGACAACACCTCCCTTGATGCTTTGCCAGCATTATGGGTGTAAGAGCATTATGGGGGATGTAGTCCACAACATCTGGAGTGCCAACGGTTGCCTATCCCTGTCCTATAGTGTGCTGCTGTGGTTATGATGCTTGGAGTAAATCCCTTTAAAATCCAACAAGTTATCATTTAGTTAACAAATAATGTAATAAACACTGGTGTTTACTTGATAAACACTAAATTAAATTGAATTAAAAATCAGATTGCTAAGTTTAGGTTAAAAGCTGCAGTGAAGACATTCTCTAACTAATTAATTCACTACAATTCACAACTTGCTGAATAAACTCCATGGAGAACTGAATAAAGTAAATTTCTAATTATTCCAAAAATAGTTGAGCTGCAAAAATCAAAAAGAGCTGAACATTTTTCCATTAGAAAATGTTGGTCTTAATATTGCAGTTCCTGACCTAGAAGCGAACTGGATGCACAAGAGTAGAGCTCCTCACCGGCCCCACAAACAGCAGCTAATATGGGCACCTTTAACCTGCACTTTTACAGGGTGGGGAAATTGGGTCAAAGGTTGGGTCACAGAAAGGTGGAATTTTTTTTTTACAAAATAAAAAATAATTCACACGCAAAAATAACAACAAAAAAACAAAAACAAAACTTACATATATTTTGAAAAAAAAAAATAAAAAGGGGAAAAACAAACAATATACTACTAAGAAAATATATACATGCACTATTACACTACGAAACACATAGACATGACAAATTATTATTATTATTATTATGATATTTATAGAGCGACGTCAAATTCCGCAGCGCTTTACAAATGGGAGCAGGTACTTATCGCACCAACCGGCATACAGATACGTGGGGACATCAAGTACGTGGGGGGAGGGAGTGGGTAGGGACGTAGACGTAGACCACAACAATGGTTGCTCAGTATGTAGTACTGGACAGTCATAAGTATTCTAGTGATGCCTGAAGTTGAGAGGGCCAAGGACGTGTTCTTTGCACCGCACCAAACTCCACACATTGGGGGAAGGAGTACATAAGGTTCTTGTTGAATGCTATTGATGTGCTGTAATGCTATTACGTATTGCTTGCACTGTGTATATTTTTCACTGGTTAATTGTACCTCCACTATGTACAATTAACCCATATACACATCCCACCTGAGACCCACACACCGAAATCAGCATGGCATGCCCACTCCCTCACGCAGTGTCCATACCCCTAAGCCTAAGCTAAGCCTGGATGGACCTATACCCAAATGCCAGTGGACACTTCCAAGATATCACCACACACTGATCCCGGTCATGCGGGACCAGCTGGGGGACACTGGGGGGGGGGGGGGGTTGGGGGCAGAGAGGGAAGGGTCACATAACCCCAAGGCGCCCACAGTGAAGAGAGCTGGTGGATAAAACACAGACAAACCAGGTAGATGCAGTGTGAGGCCTCAACTACGCTCACCCTTCGGTACAAAATGTTAAAATGTGTAAAGTGCTAGTTATATTCAATGTATTGTCTAATCTTGCTGTATTATGTGGGGGATGAAACGGTGATGAAGGTCCATGTCCCGTTGCTTCAATATGGACACATGTCCAAGGAGAGCGGCGGAACATGCACCCCAGCTTAGTCTGGCGAGTGGTAAGACTAGACTGACCGTACTTTGTACAACCTATTTTCTCTTCTACCTATTTCTTTCTTTACCTATCCTTCCTATCTATATTCTTGGTTCGGCAGGGGTCGAGGGGGGCACCTGGGTGTCCTTACGCCACGGAGGGAAATATGAGCTGTCGGGGGGGGGGGGGGGGAGGGAGGAGTGACTACGAATGTGCCCATTCACAAGAAAGGTAATAGGGAGGAGTCTGGCAACTATAGGCCAGTAAGCCTTACTTCAGTAGTGGGGAAAGTGATGGAAACCATGTTAAAGGATAGGATTGTTGAACATCTAAAAACACATGGATTTCAAGATCAGAGACAACATGGCTTTACTTCAGGGAGATCATGCCAAACTAATCTTATTGATTTTTTTGATTGGGTAACAAAAATTATAGATCAGGGTGGTGCAGTAGACATTGCTTACCTAGATTTCAGTAAGGCTTTTGACACTGTTGCACATATAAGGCTTATCAATAAACTGCAATATTTAAGTTTGGATTCCAATATTGTTGAATGGGTGAGGCAGTGGCTGAGTGACAGGCAACAGAGGGTTGTAGTCAATGGAGTATATTCGAAGCTTGGGCTTGTCACCAGTGGGGTACCTCAGGGATCTGTACTTGGACCCATTCTCTTTAATTTTTTTATTAGTGATATTGCAGAAGGTCTTGATGGTAAGGTATGTATTTTTGCTAATGATACTAAGATATGTAACAGGGTTGATGTTCCAGGAGGGATAAGCCAAATGGCTAATGATTTAGGTAAACTAGAAAAATGGTCAGAGTTGTGGCAACTGACATTTAATGTGGATAAGTGCAAGATAATGCATCTTGGACGGAAAAACCCAAGGGCAGAGTACAGAATATTTGATAGAGTCCTAACCTCAACATCTGAGGAAAGGGATTTAGAGGTGATTATTTCTGATGACTTAAAGGTAGGCAGACAATGTAATAGAGCAGCAGGAAATGCTAGCAGAATGCTTGGTTGTATAGGGAGAGGTATTAGCAGTAGAAAGAGGGAAGTGCTCATGCCATTGTACAGAACACTGGTGAGACCTCACTTGGAGTATTGTACGCAGTACTGGAGACCGTATCTTCAGAAGGATATTGAAACTTTAGAGAGAGTTCAGAGAAGGGCTACTAAACTGGTTCATGGATTGCAGGATAAAACTTACCAGGAAAGGTTAAAGGATCTTAACATGTATAGCTTGGAGGAAAGACAAGACAAGGGGCTTGAATATGTGGGACTCCAAAGAATTTACCAACTATACATGGGGGACAAAATCGTCCCACATGACGAACTTAAAAATAGAACAAAACTAAAAACTTTAGACTATTTTCGGTACCTAGAGTTCAGGGACTTCACCCAAAGTCCACACATTAAAAAAGCAGCCCTAAAACAGCAAAAAATTTTCAAAAAAAATCTGTGATGCAGAAACATATATCACTAGGCTCTCTACTCACTCTTATTCACCAACATGATAGACTGGAGGGACTGCGTTACACTGACAAGTGGGAAGCAGAGTTGGGGGAGACATTGGAGGGAACTGACTGGCAGGACATCTGGGAGGCTAACGGACGGACCTCAATGTTTGTCACAATGCAAGAGCAATCGTATAAAACAATGTTCCGGTCGTACACGAAAGCGGTCAAATTCTACCACATGCACAAAACACCGACCAACCAATGTTGGAGACTATGCAGACATAGAGGCACGTATTAAGATATGTGGTGGGACTGCCCTTGGGTGTAAACGCTATGGGAAAAAGTTAGCAAATTAATAACAAACGTCTTAAACAGACCACTGACGCCTGACCAGTGGGTGCTATTACGATCTAGACTACTTGATGGATGGACTAGACCAGAACAAAAACTGATCCACAAAATTGCCCTAGCGGCCAGAAGGTCAATAGCTCAAACCTGGCTATGGTCAGTTGTCCCATCCATCGACATGGTACTACTAAAACTTAAAGATACATACTTAATGGACAAATTGACCGCCCAAGTCAGAGGTAACAATGTCCTATCTTTATTGAATCAGAGGACCATGTTTATAGCCATTTCTTAGATGCAGAGGATGGGGTGGGTTCAAGATAAAACTTATTATTGGCTAAATTTTTAGACACCTGTATCCTTGGTTAGTTGCTCCCTGGCTTTTATTTGAAAGACTGGGGCAAAAAGACAGGGGAAAAGCTTTATGTTTCAAATTCAACATTTATGAACTTTGGGCAGAGTGAAACTCAAAAATATCTACTAAAAAAAAAAAATCCTGGCGGGGCAAATGGATAATTTCACCATTTAATACTAGCAATTACCTAATTAGGGATGATAAAAGCACATAAACACTTTATAGAGATGATTTCATTAATAGTGTGGGAATCAGGAATCAGAATGTGAAGTCCCCACACCTAGGTAAATGTCAGGATTACAACAAAAAATCTGTATATAAACTGATAATTGATCCCAAATCCATAGAATGTACTTCAAAGAAAGACTATGGGCTGTATTTACTATACTGGGAATAAAAGGCCACAATTTCCTGACTGGGAAATTATCTTATTTGGAAAAAACAGTGTTGCAATATGCACGACTGTGACTGACCCCTAGAATTCTGGGGGGGACAGTGATTGTCGGGGGGGAGCACCACTAAACTACAGCAGGGGACGATTTAGCACTAGGAAAATCAGCCACAAACCAATGGACCAAGTGTAATATATATAAAAGGACCCCAAACACACAGACCTTAGTCTACAACAAAGAGTACTATAATCCGTGTTACCAGATATTAGATTGTCCGAGCTTCATGTAAGAATGGTCAGAGAGATAGTCAAGGTAAACGTTAGACAAGCCAAAATTTAGAAATACAAAGAACAGAGCAAATGGTAATCAAACTAAGATCAGTGACAGGAAATCAGAAATATCACAAACGCACTATTGGGCCAAACAAGAACCACGATTGGGACAAGAAATGCCAGGATTTAAATACTAGTGGCTTTATTTGAATTGGGCCAGAACCAGAAGACGCAAGACAGGAGGATCGGCAATTTCACGTCATTTGCAACTTAATTTGCGTCTGCCAAATAGGCACTCTGTGACACAAGATATATAAATAGATATGTATAAGCAGCGGTGGGGAGGAGTCTCAGAATCAATAAGTATGACACCAAGACTCTGTGTGTATTATAGCTTAGGGAGAGATGTACTAATATTATACCCCAAGCTATAATAAACATAGCTGTAACACACCTATTTGTGAAAAACTGACCTATTATACACAGAGCTGTAATACACTGAGCTATAATACAACAAGCTGTAATAAACTGTGTTGTCATACACTGAACTGCAATATAACAAGCTATAATACACTAAGCTGTAATAATACACCAAGCTAAAATACAAAAAGAGTTAAAAAAAAAAAAAACACACTGATCTCTAACACTCCAAATGTAATACACAGATCTGTAATAAACTAAGCGGTAATACACTGAACTGTGATACAGTATATCAAGCTATGATACACTAAGTTGTACTAATGCACTGAGTTAAAACACACTGAGTTATAATACACTGATCTGTAATAATCACTGAGATGTTATATATAAAACTATAACACACCAAGCTATTATACACCAAGTATAATACACTGAGCCATTAAACTGAGCTGTAATAATACCCCAAGCCGTAATACCCTGACCTGTAATACCCTGAGCCCTAATACACTGAGCCGTAATACACTGAGCCGTAATACACTAAGCTGTAATACACGGAGCCGTAATATACTGAGCTGTAATATACTAAGCCGCAATGCACTGTGCTGTAATAGCCTGAGTAGTAATACACTGAGCCATAATACACTGAGCTGTAATACACTAAGCCGCAATGCACTGTGCTGTAATAATACCATGAGCAGTAATACACTGAGCCGTAATAATACCCTGAGCCGCAACACACTGAGCTGTAATAATATCCTGAGCCGTAATACACTGAGCTGCAATACCCAGTTCCCTAATACACTGAGCCGTAATACACTAAGCCACAATGCACTGTGCTGTAATAATACCCTGAGCAGTAATACACTGAGCCGTAATAATACCCTGAGCCGCAACACACTGAGCTGTAATAATACCCTGAGCAGTAATATACTGAGCTGTAATACCCTGACCCATAATACACTGAGCCGTAATACCCTGTGCCCTAATACACTGAGCCGTTATACCCTGTGCCCTAATACACTGAGCTGTAATAATACCCTGAGCAGTAATACACTGAGCTGTAATACCCTGACCCATAATACACTGAGCCGTAATACCCTGTGCCCTAATACACTGAGCCGTAATACACTGAGCCGTAATACCCTGTGCCCTAATACACTGAGCTGTAATACCCTGTGCCCTAATACACTGAGCTGTAATACCCTGTGCCCTAATACACTGAGCCGTAATACCCTGTGCCCTAAGACACTGAGCTGTAATACCCTGTGCCATAATACACTGAGCTGTAATACCCTGAGCCGTAATACACTGAGCCGTAATACCCTGTGCCCTAATACACTGAGCTGTAATACCCTGTGCCCTAATACACTGAGCCGTAATACCCTGTGCCCTAATACACTGAGCTGTAATACCCTGAGCCGTAATACCCTGAGCCGTAATATCCTGTGCCCTAATACACTGAGCCGTAATACCCTGTGCCCTAATACACTGAGCTGTAATACCCTGTGCCCTAATACACTGAGCTGTAATACCCTGTGCCCTAATACACTGAGCCGTAATACCCTGTGCCCTAATACACTGAGCCGTAATACCCTGAGCCGTAATACCCTGTGCCCTAATACACTGAGCTGTAATACCCTGTGCCCTAATACACTGAGCCGTAATACCCTGAGCCGTAATACCCTGAGCCGTAATACCCTGTGCCCTAATACACTGAGCTGTAATACCCTGTGCCCTAATACACGGAGCCGTAATACCCTGTGCCCTAATACACTGAGCCGTAATACCCTGTGCCCTAATACACTGAGCCGTAATACCCTGAGCCGTAATACCCTGTGCCCTAATACACGGAGCCGTAATACCCTGTGCCCTAATACACTGAGCTGTAATACCCTAAGCCGTAATACCCTGAGCTGTAATACCCTGAGCTGTAATACCCTGAGCTGTAATACCCTGAGCCGTAATACCCTGAGCCGTAATACACTGAGCTGTAGTACACTAAGCCGCAATGCACTAAGCCGTAATAATATCCTGAGCCGCAATACACTGAACAGTAACACACTGAGCTATAATAATACACTGAGCCGTAAAAATACACTGAGCGATAATGCACTGAGCCATAATACACTGAGCCATAATGATTACATTACTTCCCCTTTAAGAATGGCAGATGTTTAAGGACCGATAAGCAGGACAGATATTTAAGGAAGTGTTTTGCAGGGCACGTTTTTGAAGAAGTTAAGGAGGAAGTAAAATGCAAACATTTAGGGCATTCCCTTCAGGCAGTATAGGATTTGGCCTGTCAATAAACATTGTAAAGAAAAGTATTGTGTACTGTGTGAAAGGTTGTGCAAACAGGGGTCTAAACACCACCTGTCCTCTCTGCACCAATCACGCTGCAGACATAATAATATAAAGCACGCTAAGTATGAGTCATTCTGCAAACTCTCATACTGTACCTTTATACCCAGAATGCTTTGCAGCCTGATAAGGGGAGCCGTGTGATTCAGTAATACTGATTAAAGTCGAACATTCTTGTTTTATGTCTGACCTGACAGCTACTATTTGCTGTAGTGACTGAAACCTGCAGGGAGTTTGCTTTCCTGTAAGACAGATAATATTTGTTTATGTACCTAGTAGCACTGCATCAGGGAGCTATGCTGCTTGCGCTCAGCGACGGATAAAATCTAAGAAACGATAGACATAATATAACTAAGACGTACAAATCCGGCAGCACAGAGACACAAGGACTGGCCAACGCAAATATTAATTACAAGACTGTCTGTCATGGCGCCGACGTGTTTATTGTAATAACATTCTAAAATCAAAAATACTGGTTTATTTGAGATTTGGAATGGTGTCACATGTTAAAATTAATGCTAAGGTACGATGTGGGCTATTTTACCTTATTATACTTCTTTCTGAAGACAATCTAAGACTCAGGAAAAATGCAAATTAACTTCCAGTGCTGAAGCTCAGTCTCACGGTATACATTTTGACCCTTGGCTGTCCCAAGGACGACCTGAGCCGGTTATAGTGACTGAGCCAATTGAATAGTACCAATTACGAAACAATAGAAAATAAAACAAGAAGGCAATTTAAAGCCAGGCATTATCAATAATTGTATTAAGTTAAAAATAAAAATGAGAGATTCGTTTTAAGAATGCGTGTTAAAGATTTACTCCAAAGCCACTGTAATGGCTAATGTGCATTAAAACACTGGTAGCCAATCTCCATTTCTCAGAATTTGAACACCCTGACGAACAACTGGGGAGGATCACACGGCAAACTCTAAACAAAAAAATAAAGCAGGCACCAACTTAAATATCTTTATTTTTATCAATTTTAATCCTTCACCAAACCAGGAGTTTACTAGGGCTAAGATAAATAAAGATAAAGATAAATACTTCTCCAGGCCTATTTTACTTAGCTCTTTATTTAGTAAACACATTCCTTATACTTGTCACATAAAGTCAGTAAATATGTGTACATTTTCATAGTTCCATTGGCAGAACATTGCACAAACTGAATCTGCATTGTTACAGAAATATTTTTACATCCAAGGAGAGCAATGGCCCTTTTCCAAGGGTTGTCTGATTGCGCCATGTAAGGGTGGTTGAGAATCCAGGGGGGCTTTTACTTAATCTAACTCTAAACTGGCAATTTACTAGCACTCTGTAGCAGCCCAAGCAGTAACAAGCATTGTGCAATTACAAAAATGCCCGGATAGCGAAGGATGCTCCTTCATTTAATATAATGTTCCAGACATGACATCATAGTGAATGTGGCAAACATAGCTCTTGCGGACAGACTATGAAATGTCAGGCACAGCTCACCCTTCAACATTTAAAGGATTAAATCTGAGGGCACAGGGCATTTTTTAAAAACTTTTTTCCCCCAAAACACTTACCAGACTCAAAAATAGACAAATTATAGAAGCTGTGAACAGTTTTTCCTAGTTACACAGTAACCTTTTAACACATGCATTTAACAGAACATTTAGGGGCATATACACTTAGCCCTGAAACCGTAGCTGCACAATTTAGGCCAATCTAGCTATGGATATTTACGCATGTGTGCGTCTTAATTCAGTTTTGCAGAAAACGGATCTTGTGGCGAGGCTGAATGTTTACACACAACATAGAGAAGGATGTCACTTAACTCACAGGATGTTGCTGTGCAGCTGACAGGCCTTATCCTGCCTTGTCTAGAGGCTGTGGTTAAATTGTGGCAGTGCCAACGCGACGCAGCTCCACATTAACCAATGAATCAGCCACTCCTGGGAAAGTGACAAAGCAGAGCTAATTTTTGAAGAATGGATTCAGGCCCTAAACAAAAACAGGGTTTATTCATTAAACCATACACTGCTGAGAAATCACCAGGGATGTGCAAATGTATTACCATACTTTGGATATGCAATACCAGAGCTACAGGCTTGCAGAGTTATTGAAGGTGAGAATTGAAAGAGAATATCTAATTGAATGCCAAAGTAGCCAAATTGAAAGCATAGCTGACTTAGATCACTTGCCCAGTTCGGCTAGACCAGGGATAGGCAACCTTCGGCTCTCCAGATGTTGTGGACTACACGTCCCATGATGCTTTGCCAGCATTATGTGTGTAAGAGCATTATGGGGGATGTAGTCCACAACATCTGGAGAGCCGAAGGTTGCCTATCCCTGGGCTAGACCTTAAATTTGAAATTCAATTTAAATTCTCACTTCAGTAAATAACCCTGTTGGGAACTTATTTCCTTAAACCCAGGAGATGTGGAGTACGGACAAAGGAATTGAAAATGTTAGGGAAAAATAGCCAAAATTTATAATTCCCTTTTTCATTTCTCCATAATTATCTATTTAGTGAGCAAACATCGTAAATAAACAAGGTGATAAAAAGTGTCCAATATTTTCCCAGCCCATACTTTGCAGTTGTCATTTGAGGAGTGACTGTATCCACCCCACAGATGATACAGTGCGTTACTCTGTCGGTTTGTTTGGGTAAAGCGTACAAGTCATTTAACGGGTGTAAGCTGGGATTCATAAGCTGCTATATTTGTGTCACAGTCTGCCACTGCCCACAAAAGGCAATTAGGTAACAAATTCAGATATTTGGAATAACCAAAATCGTTATTTACTAAACCTCAAATTACCAGTAAACTTCAAATTGTAGGCCAAAACAGCAACTTTTGAAGTTATCTATGTTTCTAGCACAGCCAAAAGTGATGATCTGGACAAATACGTAATTTATTTGTGATTTTTGCCAATCTAATTGTTCTAATTCTGGAATTTCTACACTAAAATGATTTTAACACACTTAGATTAGCTCAGCAAATTTGATAACTACAAAGACCTCATCACTTTTGAGTATATATAAACACAAAAATGATAACAATAAGATAATATTCCCATTATATGCCTAAAGGAGACGCTAAGCCTTGTCCAGTAAATTTCAAGACCAGAAAATCCTGTTATTTATCAATAGACAGTAACTGTTCGTTACTCCAGCAGGATCAATTAATGAATCAAAATACATCTCATCACTGTAAAGAAAACACTCATAACACAAGCCACAAACACATTAAATATTCTACAATTTACGAACATCCTGAGCGTGTTTAAAACATTTGCCTCATTATCGCATGACACCAAAATATTTTGTTTATCTGAAATATTAGTATTTTTATTGTCATCCATTGTGTGTGTGTATATATATATATATATATATATATATATATACATATATATAAAATGTTTAACGCTTTTAGGGATTTTGACTTAAGTAAGAATTATAGCAAATTATAACCCGAATGGCAAAATTTAGGTATATCCCCGTTGGGAGAATTTTCCAATCATTCCATTATGCACCATTTATGCTAGTGAGAAAATCTCTGGTCACTTAGTACATATAGCAAGAGATTGTTCTTAGCAAAGCACAGATAATGCTACAAATTGTAGCCTCAATTTATATAGCACTAACATATTCCGCAGCGCCTGACACATTAGGCGAAATGTATAAGAGCAGGGTTAAGTGTGAGAAACAGGAATGTTGACAGAAGAATTAGAGAGCTTGGTCAAGAAGCTTACAATCTTAAGGGAGAGAACCTGAGTGAGACACAAGGCATTGATAGGATGTTGGAGTCCTAGTATATTTAAATTTTACTATATATATATATATATATATATATATAAATATACTGGTAGGACTGGAGGTACTAGGTGAACCTAATTGATGGGGTTTAACCCCTTAAGGACCAAACTTCTGGAATAAAAGGGAACCATGACATGTCACACATGTCATGTATCCTTAAGGGGTTAATGGGGTTATTACCAAAATACTGTCACAATCATTTATATAGCATCAAAATATACCTCAGCAAGTGTAACATGTCTGTTTGTCCTGGAATATACAGCAAGAGTTACATTATATTTATCAGTGGATCACTATTTGCATTGGGTTGGAATATCACTTGTACCTGGGAATGTGACTGTATAATTGGGGTTTATTCGTTAAAGGGGAGTTGTGGAGACATATAGTTACATAGGGTCCCTTCTATTCCTGCTCAGGGGCTATGGACCCCCAGCCTAACCAAGCTCTGACAGCCAGAGCACATCTCACAGGAAGTGAAAATTAGTCCTGGGAGTTTAGTGACATTCTAAAAGGAGTACAGGAATTTAACCCCTTTATGGAGACACAAGTTATAGTATGGCAACTGTAGCAGTAATACTCAGTATCAAAATATATCTACCATATGAGGGATACTAGGTAGCAGTGATACTCAGTGTTACTATATAGCAGCAATGTGAGGGATACTAGCTGTCAGAGATAGTGTCATTATATATCAACCATATGAAGGATACTAGCTAGCAGTGATACTCAGAATCAGTATATAGCAGCAGAATGAGGGATACTAGCTAGCAGTGATACTCAGTGTTACTATATACCAGCAATATGAGGGATACTAGCTAGCAGTGATACTTAGTGTCACTATATAGCAGCAATGTGAGGGATACCAGCTAGCAGTGATACTCAGTGTCATTATATAGCAGCAATAGGAGGGATACTAGCTAGCAGTGATACTCAGTGTTACTATATAGCAGCAATACAATATGAAGGAGATCTGCTAGCAGTGATACTCAGTGTCATTATATATCAACAATATGAAGGATACTAGCTAGCAGTGATACTCAGAATCAGTATATAGCAGCAGTATGAGGGATACTAGCTAGCAGTGATACTTAGTGTCACTATATAGCAGGAATGTGAGGGATACTAGCTAGCAGTGATACTCAGTGTCATTATATATAAACCATATGAGGGATACTAGCTAGCATTGATACTCAGTGTCACTATTAGCAGCAATACAATATGAAGGAGATCTGCTAGCAGTGATACTCAGTGTCATTATATATCAACCATATGAAGGATACTAGCTAGCAGTGATATTCAGAATCAGTATATAGCAGCAGTATGAGGGATACTAGCTAGCAGTGATACTAAGGTCACTATATAGCAGGAATGTGAGGGATACTAGCTAGCAGTGATACTCAGGGTTACTATATAGCAGCAATGTGAGGGATACTAGCTAGCAGTGATACTTAGTGTCACTATATAGCAGGAATGTGAGGGATACTAGCTAGCAGTGATACTCAGTGTTACTATATAGCAGCAATGTGAGGGATACTAGCTAGCAGTGATACTCAGTGTCACTATATAGCAGCAATATGAGGGATACTAGCTAGCAGTGATACTCAGTGTCACTATATAGCAGCAATATGAGGGATACTAGCTAGCAGTGATACTCAGTGTCACTATATAGCAGCAATATGAGGGATACTAGCTAGCAGTGATACTCAGTGTCACTATATAGCAGCAATATGAGGGATACTAGCTAGCAGTGATACTCAGTGTTACTATATAGCAGCAATGTGAGGGATACTAGCTAGCAGTGATACTCAGTGTCACTATATAGCAGCAATATGAGGGATACTAGCTAGCAGTGATACTCAGTGTCACTATATAGCAGCAATATGAGGGATACTAGCTAGCAGTGATACTCAGTGTCACTATATAGCAGCAATATGAGGGATACTAGCTAGCAGTGATACTCAGTGTCACTATATAGCAGCAATGTGAGGGATACTAGCTAGCAGTGATACTCAGTGTCATTATATAGCAGCAATATGAGGGATACTAGCTAGCAGTGATACTCAGTGTCATTATATAGCAGCAATACAATATGAAGAATACCTGCTAGCAGTGATACTCAGTGACACTATATAGCAGCAATGATAAATAATTCATTAGTTATGGCTCCTGTGACAACATGAGACCTGATCCCAGACAGGAAAACTGAGCTGTGACCAGCCTGGTAGTATGGGGGTGCGGTGGGGACACCCAGGGGCCCAGCTGTAAGCAGCAACAACCCCAATACATGCACACTCACCCTCATACAGCAAGTTTACACTCACCCTCATAAGACATGAGCCTCAATGGGAGTCACAGTCTTGCAAGTCTCTTACCATGAGCAGGTGCGCAGTGCCCCACAACAGGGGCCCTCAGCAGAAGGATTCAGTACTCCCAGACTAGCAGGGCGCTCTCAGTAATCCCAGGCAGGCAGAGCGCTGTCAGTACTCCTAGGCAGGCAGGGCACTCTCAATACTCCCAGGCAGGCAGAGCACTATCACTGTTCCAGGCAGGCAAGACACTATCAGTGCCCTCAGGCAGGGAGGGCACTCTCAGTAATCCCAGGCAGGCAAGACACTATCAGTACTCCCAGGCAGGAAGGGCACTCTCAGTAATCCCAGGCAGGCAGAGCACTATCACTATTCCCAGGCAGGGAGGGCACTCTCAGTAATCCCAGGCAGGGAGGGCACTCTCAGTACTCCCAGGCAGGCATGGCACTCTCAGTAGATCTAAGGAGGAGCAGACACAGAGCACACTGCATAGAGCTCCCGGGCAGTGCAGTGTTTAAATCCCAGGCAATGCAGTGTGTTTAATCCCAGGCAGTGCACTGCATTTAAATCCCAGGCAGTGCACTGTGCTTAGCTCCAAAGTATCCAGAGTGATGTGTATAAGTCCAAGACATGCAGTGAACTGTTGAAACTGTAGGTCCCAGGTAGGCAGTGCACTGTATACAGTTATTCCCAGTCTCTGCTCTCAGGCTTGCAGAGTGCAGTCTGACAGCTCTCTCACTCAATCACTCCCTGCCTGGCTGCACTCACTCTGTGCCTGGTGCTGTCTGACAGTTCCCTCACTTACTCCCTGCCTGGCTGTGCAGGCTTGCCGGCTGTGAGCCAATCAGATACATGATTCGAGTGATTGGCAGGGTATGAGTCCCTCCCCCTTGCTGGCTGCTGTCATATTGTATTCCTCAGTGTGACAGTATCAAAGGCATGGTGTGATTGTAACAAAGTGAGTTTAGGACTCCCAGTGAGCCATGATCAAGGCTGGGGGGACAGGGGCAGGGGTTACACTATCAAAGTGAGTTCAGGACCCCCAGGGTCCCCTGAGCATTGCTGGTACTTTGGCATTTGGAGCCAAGAAATACATTTTTTTTTAGAAAATAGTTGCATTTAGCTATTAATTGTCATTATTTTAGTTTACTATTTTTGCAATCCAATTGTTAGTGTTAAACAATCAGTGTTAATAATCCCCTATAATAAAATAATGCTGACATGTTCACTTTTTTCTGAGGTATACATTATTCTGTCCATAGATTGGAACTGCCATTTCTCTAAGATTGTTATCACTGAATAAAAACACAGAATGTTACTTAGACAGGGCAAATCCAAGGCAAACAAATACAAACAGTGGTGGATTTTTTCCTGTTTTTTTGCCAATGCCCCTTTCCGGTGTATCAAACCAGCCTGTCACATTTGTTTTTCTGGATTTTGCCAGACTGACTGTAACTTAATAAAATGTTCGAAAAAAATGGGTGCAGCAGAACCTCACTTTAATTCATGGATTCAGTGCCGCTAATTCTGTCTGGGGGAAAAAACAGGCAAAAAGTGTCAGGAGAGAGGAACATTTTGACACAACATGAGCAGATTTTGGAAAACGGCACAAAATGAAAAGGTGACCTAAAAAAAGGTCATAAATACATTCATCAGCCACAACATATAGACGACCACCAGCCTAATTTCGAGTAGGTCCCCCTCGTGCTGCCCAAACAGCTCTGATGTGTTGAGACATGAACTCCACAAGACCTGAACGTTTCCTGTGGTATCTGGCACCAAGACATTAGCAGCAGATCCTCTAAGTCCTGCAAGTTGCGAGGTGGAGCCTCTATGGATCAGACTTGTTGTTCCAGCTCAACCCACCCATCTCGTATTGAGATCTGGGGAATTTGGAGGCCAAAACAACACTTTGAACTCTTTGTCCTGTTCCTCAAAACATTCCTGAACAACTTTTGCATTATGGCAGGGTGCACTATCCTACTGAAAGTGTCCACTGCCATCAGGGAACACAATTGCCATGAAGTTGTGTACGTGGTCTGCAACAATCTCTAGGTAGGTGGTATGTTTAAAAGTAACATCCACATGAATGCCAGTACTCAAGGTTTCCCAGCAGAACATTGCCTAGAGCAGAACACTGCCTCCACTGGCCTGCCTTCTACCGTTACTGCATCCCACTACCATCTCTCCCCCAGGTAAATGATGCAAGTGTGGCCCGGCCATCCACCTGATCTAAAAGAAAATGTGATTCATCAGCACAGTCAACCTTATTCCATTGCTCCAGTTCTGCCGCTCATGTCCCGATTGAAGGTATTTTCGATAGTGAACAGGGGTCATAATGGGCACTCTGACCGATCTGCGGCTAAGCAACCCCATACGCAGCAAACTGTGATGCACTGTGTGTTCTGACACCTTTCTATCATGATAGATAAAAGTGAAAAACAGGTAACACACATCTTCATAAGAATACATAAACACGGGGGCGGAGCCTGACCTGCGAGCCGTGCGGACGCATCTGCCACGAGCTCCCGCCGAGAGGGCACAAACCGGGGCAAAATCAGTGGCTGCCCAGCACACAGTTACCTAAGGGTACATCACCAACGTCGGGGATACCCTCCGGAACCCAACGGTGCCACCCCGGAGCCCATCGAAGCTCGGAACGCAGAGATGCAGATGCGGCCTACTGGGGCTGAAGCCGGGGAGAGGCGGCCGCTCTCCTCGGCACGAAAACCCTTAAGCGACCACCCTCCTAGCTACCCCCCCCCCCCCTCTGGACCGGCGGGGGAAATCCTCAATAGTCACAACGGCCAGGTAGCAGACCTAGCCACAAGCCAGATTGGGGTTTCTGACCAAGCCAAGATGGCCACCCAGCACTCACACAAAGCGCAGACCATCCAGCCACCCAGGTCTGCAATGGAGAAATTCGATAGCCTATGCACAAGCTTCAGAGACACCCTGGTGAGCAGAGGAGCGACCCAGCGCCAAGCAGAGGCACTGGTAACCAAGTGGATACGGCCTGCAGCACGCCGCAGCTATTATCAGCAGACACCAAGCGCATCCAAAATGGCTGTCCGACAATACAGGCTCCAGCGGGCCCAGAGATGTAAAATGGCGGCAGGCGGGATGGGCGCACGCTTACACCTGCAAACCAAAACGCCCGGGATTACACAGCAAACGCAATCTGATACCTCACCTGCTCAACATCGCAGCCTCCAGCGCAGCAAGAATCGGTTATACACAACAAACGAGGCAACACCACAGACCGCGGGGCACCATACCCCAAAAGATAACGCTGGACCCGACCCCAGAAGCGGCACCGGCACGCCAAGGGACGACAATGGTGAGAAAGAGTGGGACAATATCCAGGATTTACCAGTACTAGGTATAGGCTGAGACACCCATTATGCCGCCCCACGCAGGCATCCCTAACCTGGACTGCTCCGAACCCTCTTAAATACCGAAGCACCTGGACTTGGATGCCTCATGCATGCCCCATGCGGACTATAAGCCCTTACCATTTATCTGCGACCAACATGACTACCCATGTTCCTAGCCATTCGGCACTTAGGAATGCTCAGTAGTGCCACAGGGCAATCTTGCTATAAGCATGTATAACCATTTCGGCATTATTGTTTAAACTGTTAAACTGCTATGAGACACATTCTCTACGCCTGCTCTTTGAGACGGCTTTATAAGCGTGATCTTTAAACCTGTCTTATACGCCTGATTTCCAATCTCGATTTGTAAATCTGATCTCTAAACCTGATCTCTAAACCTTACTCATATACCTGAGCCATAAGCCTGTTTTCCATGCCTGATCAATAAGCCTGTTTGCAAAGCTTGTTTTTATACGCCTGTCTATACGCCTGTTCTTCAAGCCTGTTTCCTCTTAAGTATAACTTACTTCAACTAAACGTGAACATACACTGTTAACATCTAGATTTCTTTAACTTTAAAAAAAATTGTGCTGTTTTTACGTATGCCATGATGATGTATTTCCTTAATGTCATTATTGTACTTGCCCATGCTGTCGTGGCTGTGCAAGCTCTCTTGTCATAATATGCACAACAAAAATAAAGAATTATAAAAAAAAAAGAATACATAAACACACTAACTCTACAATTTAATTTTTTTTTAACAAAATAGCATAGTGAAGTCAAAACAGCCAACAAAAAATTGTGAACTGTTACACTCACAAGTGGAGGTAGTACGCAGAGCAAGACACTAGGTGTATGGCAGCCCACTTTCACCCAATTCCCAGCGGCACAGTTACATGTAAGGGAAGGAAAACAGCAGACACACAAGCAATTTCACAAAATAGTTTGTGCATTTACTTTTCATTGGCATAATTTACAATGTTTATGCCTTTAACCAGTGGTGTATTTTGAAATGGTGCTGCCCTAGGCATGACAGATCTCTGGTACCCCCTAATTTAAATGTACCCATCCCTTCCTCTCAAGGCAAAACCTCATCCTGTTAACTAACACGCACTCTCAGATACACTGACATACACACAAACCTACTGATTTGTCACAATCTGACGGACACATACAATCATATATGAAACCAGGGGGCTGCACTCACCTGAACATGCATAAATGAGGTGCTGCTGGGGGCCAATTTATACAATACACAAGATCCAGCACACTCACTTATCCACTAAACAGCAACTTAAATGTTGACAGATTTTATTAGTTTTTTTTTTTTACAAACACCTAATGTAGGCAAATGGGGGCTTAGTTACATTATATGATCATACATTGCATAAGCTTGCCACAACATCAATGTGCCCCATCTTTGGCAGGTCTCCCTGGTTTCATATATATATTTGGGAGTCTAGCCAACTCCTTGATTTTGCAAACCTTCCTGTCACAGGTGCCTCATTGCAGTGCCCTATTTAGCCTTGTACTGCAGAGAGCCCCAGATGATTTTTTTCCCCCTAAGTAGGTGGGTTAATCTCATAAGAGCAGACATTAGACTGTTAGAGTAGGACCTGCCAAAGTTGGGGTACATTTACGTTGTGGCAGGCTTATGCAATGTATGATCATATAACGTAACTAAACACCCATTAGTTTTGCCTAGATTAGGTGTTTTAAAAAAACGAATACAATCTGTCAACATTGAAGTTGCTGTTTAGTGGATAAGTGAGTGCGCTAGATCTTGTATAGCATACAATCATTCAGACATACACTGACAGACGCATACACTCACTAACAGACACACATAAACACTGACAAATGCGCACACTTACTGACAGACATGCACAATCAGTAAGACACACACATTCACTGGACACACACTCTCACAGACACTCACTGACAGACATACACACACACATTCACTGACAGACACACTGACAGATATACAAACACATTCACTGAAAGACAGACAGACACAAACTCACTGACAGACACACACATTCACTGACATACACACACACTCACTCATTGACATACACACACACACACTCATTGACAGACACACTCACTGACACACACACACATTCACTAACACACACTCACTCATTCACATTCACTAACACACAAACACACACATATTTTCCCACAACACTCACAATTATTATTATTATTTTTTTAAATTTAAATCCACCCAGCCTTCCTTCTTTTGAGATAGCTGGGTGGATTTTTTACCTGGGGTCCAGTGGGCTTGCTGGCCGGGAAGGCAGGTAGGCAGGCAGATGTGCAGGCAGGTGGGCGGCCGCACTAAGCTGTCAGAGCGATGCCGGGAGCCGGAGTGACATCATATTCCGTCTCCCGGCATCACTGCAAGTCGTATGAGGGAGACAAATAGGTGCCTGCTGTGGTGGGGCCCAAAGGTGGCCAGCTGACCAGCTCTTGGGCCCCCATAAAACGAGGCTAACAAGGCATTAGCCTGGGCATTTGGGGGCAGCGGTTTTTGCTGCCCCCTGGAATGTGCCGCCCAAGGCAAATGCCATGTTAGCCTCACGGTAAACATAGCCCTGCATTTAACGCATTAGAAGCATTCCCTTGCTGGAAAATCCTTCAGAACTCCTTTTACTAAATGCGTGCCCGGTTAGGGAGATCTTCTTTATTGATTAGTGATGTCCAAGTATCGGTGGGCAAAGCAATTCATTTATCTTGTATGTCTGTCTACAAATCGATCTCGTTTGTGTACTTGTGTCTATTGAAGTTGCCAGCTTTACCAAGAGGTGTGGATTTTTACATTTCCTTTCATTTTTCACAACACACAAATACATATTTGTTAAATATGGGGGATAAGCAAACATAATATTTTTTTTTTTTTAAAGCCTCAATCTATTAAAATACAATTGTTTATTTTAATTGAAATCTGATACCAATGTCTCAATATGTTTACAATTTAATACATCTTCCCATTAGCAATAAATGGCATTTATTTGCTAACAAGTTAATTAATCTTTTTTATAACTTCCTGTATATTGATTTGCTTTTCAGTGTAAAGAAGGGATTAATACCACTCCTTCCTATATCAGATTCCAGTAATGCTATTGAATAAAATACATATTTTACTAATGTTCCACTGGCATATTTTACAGTATTCTTTTTTTTCTGTACAACATTCTGTTAAAGTGAAAGTGAGGATAGCTGTTGCTTTAAGTATTTGTTTAGCACATTCCAAACACTATCTCACATGATCACTCATTGCATTTAGAACATTAAAGGGACAGTGTCACGGCTGCTGTAAGCTGTGCTTTACCGTAAGCAGTGGCAAACGTGGAGACAATTCAGTGGTGAATTCTGTGTTTAGTAAATCTTTAAATTGCAACCCTAAACCTACAAGTGTCAGAAATTAACAGCAAATTTAACATTTTAGGCCAAAACACTTTGAAAGTTCTGCTCGAAGTGTCACTGTCACCCACCTTTCTCCAAAATAGAATCTTTATGAAATACTCATATTGACTATTTTGCAATTTCACTGAAACTCCATCCCAGTCAAGAGGAAGAGATGTACAGAGACAAAGTAGGGACTACTTTGTCTCAGTACTTTTCTACTCTTGACAAAGCTTGACACTGGACGGAGCTACTGCCGTCAAGCCTTGTCATTTCTCCCAGCTGTCACCAGTAAAGGCTGTAGGGAAATTATCACGATGGCGGCAACCATGAGGGACAGGTTCAGGTAAGTGAAACTCAAAATGCTCACCCCCCCTCCTCCCCCCCCCCCCATCCACCGGACCCCAGTAGCGATGTCACCATTGCAGGTGTTTGCAAACTGTACAAAGTCTCTAGTTGGTAACAGATCCGCTTTAAACTTTGCGTTCCCTAATCAATTATCAAAAGTTCCTGGTTTAACTGAATAACTCTATTTGGGACTGTTATTTTGGTGGACATCGAATTGCTGTGAATTAAATTAGGATTTTTGGACTAAATCTCTGAATATTTCTCTGCTGAATGATTTCTTAATCCCTCAATGTCCCCCTATGTTTGTAAAATTGTATTAAATAAAATATGTAAAAAAAACTTTGAAATGTATTTACTAATTAGTGCAGGTTGGGGAAATTGGAACGGAATTAATATAAAAATCCAATAAAAATTCAAATAAAAACCTAAAACTGTTTTTCTAAATTTGCTACTTTGGCCTAAATGGACATTACTCTGTCGTATCCCCACTATGCACTCTTAAGTGAATAAATCTTTGTATTTTCAACCAAATTTGTTGTAAGATGTGTGAAGAGAGAATCACATCACACTGACCCAGCCATGATACTTAAAGGGATACTGTAAGCACTGTAACTGTTTGATCTCGCTGAAGTGGTTATAGTGTCTCCAGTCCCATTCTGCCCTCCTTCCATTAAGTGTTTTAATGTTTTAAAACTAAACAAGAGATTGGCTGAGATTGTCAGCTGACTGCTTTCCGCCTATTACAGCTGCCCATTGCTGGTATGAATTGGTATGGCTACTAGGAACTGTGTAATCTCTACCGTAGCCACACCTCCAGCAGGGGCAGAGCTATGGGAAACCATGGACCATCATTTAATGTGAAATTGCTAGAAAATGTTTAAATGCTGAATGGAGGGACAGCGCCAGGGATTTCAGGCACTATAACCACTTCAATGAAATGAAAAGGTTATAGTGCCTACAATGAGCCTTTAAACAGTAACATTAGCCAAGAGCTTACTGAAATAATAGCTTTCGCTGGAGCTATTATCGTTAAGCAGAAAATTCTACACAGATCTCAATGATAAAAGGGTATTAAATCTTAAACAATGCCAGCAGGTTTGCACAACCTCTTGGATCATTCAGAAAACAGCTCTGTACCACCGTAGAGGAAATCAAACCATAACTCAGTGTTTCCTGGATACAAAAAAACAAAAATAAACAAATAGAAACATAGGACAAGTTTTTAAAAGGACATTTTATATACAAACCTGTTCTATGTTTTCTCTTAAGCTCAGAGAGATTAATCTGTGACTCATACAGTTTGATTAATGTGCCTGTATTAAAGGGGGTACCTGGAAACTCTGTTTTTTTCTGATTAATGTCCGATCAAGCATTTTTTTTACTATTATTTTGTTATTCACTAGATCGGTAATTGTAGAAAATTGACAAAGGAAAGTGACAGAAAGAAGCTTATTGAAAGAGCGATACACTTACTGCCGCAATTCGTACCATAGAGACGGCACTGCAGAATGCATACCTACCTCTGACCCTGGGGTTGGGTGAGAGACCAAAATGGGGGCATGCCAGTAACGCAAATTGCAATGGTGGTGATGATGTGAGGAGATGTGTCAGCCTGGTGTGCATGTGTACCAGATCAAAGCACACGACTGCCAGCCATGGAGGTCCAAGTGCTGGGAATACAGGAGCAGTCTTATATGGCCGTAAATGCCATGCAATCACCTTGTGCAAAATCGAGAGCGTTTAGGGATGCGTTTGAGCATCCCCAGAAATGACAGGTTTGCAATTAGAGAAAGGAGCATTCCAGATATTGAACAAGATGGGTTCATTAGTCACACAAACTCGATATGTACCTGGAGTGGGGGAGAATGAGTTTTGTGCATCTTCCATTCCCTAATAAAGATGATGGGAGGTCAATCCCCCCCTTTTAGAGAAAATGGCACCCGGTTCATCGTCACACCACCAGCAGGCCCTGCTAAAATGGGGGCATGGAAATGTTCATAGATAATGATGCTGCTCTATTTGAAACATGATTGGCATCCACGCTCATGTATCTCACCAAGCCAGATACCAGCTGTGCCAACATGGAAAAGTGATAAGATTATGCTTTATGATTTTTCTTTCCAGATGATGTATAAAAACAGGCACAAAAACATGCCTTTATTTGGATAACTTTATCATCATTCATAGTTATGTGCACTCTATAAAACTGGTAAAAGCCACATCTGACCCTCCTCCCCAGTTTGTTCTCCTACATAAAGGGCCGTTCAGAAATAGTTACACATATTATAGGGACACGAAGCCAAAAACATGACCAAATGTTTTGTGGTGGTGTTATAAATCCTGTTATTCTTTACACATGACCCCACTGCACTGAGATTTGATGCAGTGTGGTGGGTGGCCTGTCCCACCACACTGCTATGTCAGTGCAGATTGCCAGTGTTTGTCCGAGATGGGGCAGTTAGTCTGTTGGCACGTTTTATTTGGATGATAAAGTCCATTCTACATTATCCCTTTAACCCCTTAAGGACACATGACATGTGTGACATGTCATGATTCCCTTTTGTTCAAGAAGATTGGTCCTTAAGGGGTTAAACGCCTGGGTGTTTTGTTTTTATGGTCATTTCCGATTTTCCATTGCTTGTGAGGCTGACAGTCCAGGTTCCTGGCATTGCAGAATTTGCTGTGTTAATGCCCAGAATACAGCTGGCAAATAGGTGAAAGGGCAGCTTTAACTTTGCCCGCTTGGTTAATGAAAAATGGTCAATCTGTATATCACCGGGAGATCATATCCCCTTACAGCTTTACAGGAAACTTTGCTGACATCAAGAATCATTTCACGCACTATAATATTAAACATAGGATGATTATGGGCAGCAGTAACCAATACAAGGATTCCCAAACCTTGCGAGTGCTAGAATATAGAAAAGAGTAGGAGGAGACCGTGCCCCAAACAGCATAGATAAAAGGTATATACGTACACAAATCATTTGAAGTTGTCCACACAATTGACCTAAAAAACAAAAAGACAAAGGAAATACAATAGTGCAATATGGTAGTGTTCAGTGGGTGAATACTAGAATAATTTTATATGGTATCACTCACATTTGCTAGAGCTAACTTAGAGCTCAGCTGATGCGCATGGACGGAACAATCCCCGTCTAAGGATATATGTAGATATAGATGTCTCTGGTGTCTCAGATATGGTGCAGTTTGCAGGTCACATAGAAAAACATAGAAAAATATGCCAATAGTGAAGTAAGTACTTTTTGGTGTTAAAAAGAGAATAAAGTAATGTACTCACATTTACTAGAGAAGAACTTGCTCTAGTGTATACAGCATAGGTGGTATAATCCCCCCCTGGGAATATGATGGTGCCAGGAAGTGAATAAAATTAAGGTAAAAAAATGAATTTGTAAATATAACAATTTTACCATTTATTTAACAATAACAATAAAAACAATATCAAAGAGGACCCTTTGAAGATATTTGATAGTTTTTATTGTTTTTGTTAAATAAATGTTAAAATTATTATATTTACAAATTGAAATCACATTTTTTTTATGCAGCCCTAGTCACACCTCCCTGCATGTGACTTGCACAGCCTTTCTAAACACTTCCTGTAAAGAGTCAACTAATGCTTACACTTCCTTCCTGTCAGTCACAGCCAGGGTAGGTGTGGCTAGGGCCGCATAAACAGAAACAAAAAGTGATTTAACTCCTAAATGGCAGATAAATGATCAGTGAGACTGCAGAGGCATGCTCTATACACCAAAACTGCTTCATTAAGCTAAAGTTTTTCTGGTGACTATAGTGTCCCTTTAATTAGAATATTTGCTTATTACACATTTATAGCATTCATATGGCATTTACAGCTATATTTGACCATTAGACACTTTTTTTTTAATATCTAGATTCTTTCTGCAGAGCCCCAGTTATTTCATTTATTTATACATATGGTATATACTGTAAAGAGCAGAGGTGAGTAACAAGTTATTAGCTCCTAAAGGAAATTAATATATCAATTGTTGTAATAACTTTTTATATATTTAGTGCTTAATGAACTGATAACCATTACAGTAAACCTGTCATCAATTCTTAAGGCCCTACTCGAGATTATGTATACTTTCAGATCCCAACTCCACTAACAGACCTGACTTAGCCTTCTAGTTTAGTTTAAAGTGCTGACCATGATGGTTTCAGTTGAACATGATTTGGGTAGAAAGCACATTATTTAATTTCCATAATTTATATATACCGTACTTGTTCTGTACTGAATAAAACAAGGTCTCTGTCCAAATAGACAGAGTTCGACTGACATCTATGAGAGTAGTCATAGATAAGAAGACTTGAAGGGTTCTTATTATCAGAACATAATTTGGCCGCTGCCACCATCACCAGTGGCGTTTGGAAGTGGCGTATCAGCTGGTAAACAGCCTCCAGCAGACAGCCACAGGTGTGGCTAAAAAAACCATAAATCAATCAACATGCTGGGTACATCCGCCAAGAACCGCTTCCTAGCTGGAACAGGGGAAACCTCAGAGCTTCTGCCCCAGTCGCCATGGCTTGTCTTGAGTCCTCCTGGAGCCTCTCTGTCCCGGAACAGGACAGGGGACTAGCTCTATTCACTTCCAGGGACTGGACGACACACAGTCCTGGGAGCTGTAGTCCTTACAAGGACTTTCCCCGCCGAATCCTCCTCAGGCTGGAACAAGGTGCTAAGCAGTGATTATAGCCCTTCCCCTACCAGTAACTAGACGACACATAGTTCTGGGAGTAAAATTGATTTAATGCATCCAAACACAGCCTTTTTATACACAGACCCCAGCCGGGGGTCTCCATTGTCTTCAGCACAAGCTCCACTCAAGAATCTTGGGACCTGGGAGATAATTGCATTAAAGACCGGTAAGCTAATAATCTCCCAGGAACAGAGAGGCAAACAAACATAAAAATACCCCAAAACATGATAAAAAAAAAAAAATAACCCCACAAAAAATACATGATTAAATAGCCCTGATCTGAGCGCCAAAGTTCTCCAAATAGCACTCAGATCCATGCAGTGTAAGGGAAATGCCACTGTGTTAAAGTTTTGACTGGCTGCACACGTGGTCTTATGCCCAAAATAGTTCCAGGGAGTTTGGTGCTTTTGCCAGTCAACTTTCGGGAGCTCCTGCGGCCGCAATATGGGGTGTTCCGACCTGGTTCTTAGGTAGCGATTGTTCCCCTTAGTCTCAGATACCTTTCCTCCAAAAAGCGCTCTTCTGGCAGATTTCAAAGTGGTTCAAAACCACAAACCAAGTTGTCCGGGAAGCGCACGGTCACCTCATGCTGAAAACAGTTCCAAAACATTCACGGCTTGTCCCACTGAGGTGACCGGGAACCCACAAAGTCCTCATGCCAAATTTAGTTCCATAGTGGTCATGGCTATGTACCGCTGGGACTATTCATGGATTTGGTTCATGCGAATGGGAGCGTTTGTCACAAATACGTTCAAAGCAATAATAAGTAAATTATAGATTGAGGTTTAAATGGAAGGATGTCAAGAATACAGACTTGCATGGCATCCCAATTATTTTTTGTTTATAGCAACCCAAGAAACATGGAGCCTCCCCTCTCACCTGCACATCCACGGGTAATTATTTGGGACAATACTTGGCAGGAATTGTTGTGAATAGGATATCGAACTGCTAACTTAACCGAAATATAATAGAAAACAAAGTCCAGTTTAAAAAAAAAACAGCACTTTTTCTTAAAATGTCAAACATTTTAAAATATTTTTTAATGTCCAGCTTTGCACTCATTACTGTTTAGTAAAGTGAATACACTTTCAGTGATAATCATTTGATGACACATTCATTAGTGAAACCCTAAGTATCTGATGGGATTACAGCCTTTACACCTTTAAGCCAGCGACAGAAGAATCTATTCATTACAGCTCTGATCCTCATCCTGTGAAGAAGTCATTACTGACGACTTTGTCCAATCAGATGCTTCTCATACAGACATGTTGGAACAAACTGTGCATGCGCGACAATCTCAGAGATCACCCATAATGCTTCTCATACAGACATGTTGGGACACACTGTGCATGCGCGACAATCTCAGAGAGCACCCATAATGCTTCTCATACAGACATGTTGGGACACACTGTGCATGCGCGACAATCTCAGAGATCACCCATAATGCTTCTCATACAGACATGTTGGAACAAACTGTGCATGCGCGACAATCTCAGAGATCACCCATAATGCTTCTCATAGAGAAGTACTGAAACCAGTGCTTCTCTTTGAACTACAGTAAAGTGATTCATGAGCTGTAACATTACAATAAGCTATGCAATAAGCTGTATATTAAACTGCACAATAATCTGTACAATAAACTGTGCAATAAGCTGTATATTAAACTGCACAATAATCTGTACAATAAACTGTGCAATAAGCTGTATATTAAACTGCACAATAATCTGTACAAGAAACTGTGCAATAAGCTGTATATTAAACTGCACAATAATCTGTACAATAAACTGTGCAATAAGCTGTATATTAAACTGCACAATAATCTGTAC
Organism: Pelobates fuscus; assembly: GCF_036172605.1. Taxonomy (NCBI): domain Eukaryota; kingdom Metazoa; phylum Chordata; class Amphibia; order Anura; family Pelobatidae; genus Pelobates; species Pelobates fuscus. Next base: position 107,064,352 of record NC_086328.1, on the reverse strand, counting down.
AATAAACTGTGCAATAAGCTGTATATTAAACTGCACAATAATCTGTACAAGAAACTGTGCAATAAGCTGTATATTAAACTGCACAATAATCTGTACAATAAACTGTGCAATAAGCTGTATATTAAACTGCACAATAATCTGTACAATAAACTGTGCAATAAACTGTACATTAGACTGTACTATAAATGATACAATAAGATGCACGATAAGCTGTGTAATAAATAAGCTGTACAATAAGCTGCAGTGGTTGTGGTCCTTGCAGAGTCCCTTTAAACCCATGCAGTCAGGGCTATTCACTAAGCTGTTTTTGTGAAGACCTTATCAAGAATTGCAGGTTAAGAAGTGACGTTTCAGACAAGTAAGGCCTTTGTCAAGACTTACTTGGCCGAAACGTTATCACTTCTTAAACTGCAGTAAGTAATAAAGTCTGTGCAAAAACGTTTTAACGTTTTAATAGTGCCCAGATCTTCTTCTAGTTCGGTATAGTTTGGGGCATGCTAGCCCCTTGTTCTGGAGCAGTTCTCTGTCACTGGTACATTGTGGGAACCAGAAGTCAAGTCCCCCTTTTTGCTGGGAAGAGAGGGTTAACGCCATTAAGGAATATTTACTAAAGACAGAATTAACCCATTCCTGGTTATAAAAAAAAAATATCTGTAACGTAAGATTTCAGTCTGTCTGGATGTAAATTAATGTAAAAATTAAAATCCAGCGCACTCCCTTATCTGCTAAACAGCTATTGTGCTAGTTTTATTAAAAACACCTAATCTAGGCAAAAAATAATGGGGGTTTAGTTACATTATAGGATCATACATTGCATAAGCCTGCCACAATGTCACTGTACCCCATCTTTGGCAGGTCCTACTCTAACAGTCAACTGTCTACTAAAAGAGCTACTCACTTGGGGAAATCCTTCCATCTCGAGTTCTCTGCAGTACAGGGCTAAATAGGGTCTGAAATCAGAAACGGAATAATGAAATAGACAAACTCTAATAATCCATAATAATTCGTCAAAATTGGCCACTTTCAGCAAATTTAGTTCAATCGAATTTACAAAATTACAGTTATTGGCCAATTCTGTTACAAGCTAATACATTGTGAAAATCTGTCATTAGCATTATATTATTAATTTTGAATATTTTAACCCTTCTGCTGCCAGTTTGCACAAATCTTGCAGATTTCTGTAGGTTTGCCAGAAAAAAAAGCAGGTAAATTAATTTTGTGAGTTTGCCTTCTACCATTTTTGTGAATCCGGCTGAAATTCTGTGTTTGATAAACATGTGACTCCATATATGTGAATTCATGCGAGAATTCTGGATTTTAGAGAGGACACCTGTTGATATTGAATAAGATGTGTTTGTTTAGTTGAAAGAACCAAATTTAAAGCAGGTGTAAATATGTTAATTGCAAAGTTTGGTGATCTGGACCAAATTCGGTCCTTAGTAAATGACCTTGGGTAAAGTTTGAAAGAAATTTAACTCTCTCATGTATTCGCATCTCCTACCTGCTGCTACGATCACCAGTCTTACTCTGTTTTCTTAATGCACAGTGGGTAACTATGGTCCTCCTAGAGTCTGATTCCAAACCAACTGTGTTTAAAAACTGTAGCCATACCCTTAAATCTGAAGCCATTTACCCATATAGGGTATGAGAATAATTCTGAGATAAGCATATATGGCGTTCCCTAGCAAAGCAGGCTTATTAATCAATAACTACGCTCTATGTACCTGTATCACACAGACAGGTGCTCTCTCCGTAAAAGGAGCTGCATCTACAAATAAACAGCCAGAGGCAGACATGGTATGCTCACTGCCTTTTATAGATATATTTGTCAATGACAGTTACGGCCAACCGCAGCTCCCCAGATAATGTGTGATTGCGTTTTAGCTGCCGTGGAGGAGCGGTGAATGAATAGTGATGGCCAGTAGAATGTATCATTCACATTGTAACGCACAGGTAACGCGCTCAACTGTCGGAAATTCAAAGTGAATTTTGCGATTTAGACCAAAGAAACCAGACTGAAAAAATAGTTGAATTGGAGATCTTTTCGAACTGCCTGTTTTGACCTAAAATGTTAAAATTCACACTTTGGTGACGAACCCTGTGTGAAAATCAAGTTAATTTATCATGGAAGTTATGTGAATTTTTCCAACACCATGTAAATAATACATCTTACAATCCTACACAATTTATGTCTTTCCCACCAGCCCGTAGAATTTAAACCGACATCAGAAAAATTTATAGGGGTATTAACTGTTTGGGTACCATAACAACTTCATTTAATTAAGTTGTTTTGGTGCATGTAGTTCCTTTCATGTTTAACAATGCCAGCTTTCCTCTTTTTATATCTCGCTGTAAATTGAACAGTTTTTAATAATAAAAAAAACAAGAACAATAATAATAAAACAAATAATTTATGCAAGTAAAAAACACCGCATAATTTAAACCCCATTGTCAGAGAACAATGTCCTCTGTGACCATAAACAAGGACGTTTGTTGGCATTTTTAAGAAACTTTTTTTGACTGCTTTCTTTTGTAATTTTTTTATGTGTACGTTAAGTCTGGATTGTCGCTTTAACATTTGCCTTGGGAAAATGGCTGAGTTGGTAACGCTAGAAAAGGCATCATGGGTAATGAATGAAAAAATATCTGCGGCAACAACAGTCCAACCTGACCATTGAATTATTGCGCATATACATAGCTTCTAATGCTACAGAGTAAGTGTCTCCTTTAGGTAGGTAATTTCAGTATTGCAAGTCTAACAACATGACACTTTGAAGATAAAAAGATCCTACATGTTGCTGTTTTTTATCTGTGACAGATTTGGCTTCTCCCAGGGACAATCAAATATTTACTCGTGTAGGAATTCAGAATGAGATGCATGTATTAACAATCTCTTGGGGTTTGTCCAGGTGACAAAGTGACACAAACCATACCTTTCATTCATACAATTAACCTCTTTTTAATCAAAACACAAATGTTAGCATGGTATTTATGGTTTGAAACATTGGATACATTATATATTCTTGACAATTCACATTACGTAGCAGAACTCTGTGACTCTTTAGGGGTACATGTGGCACTCTGGCGTACGTGTGAAACTCTGGGATCTCTCGCCTGGACTATTGCAATACTCTTCTCAGTGGTCTTACATGTTCCCAGATTGCACCGCTGCAATCTATAATCAATGCGGCGGCGAGGCTCATTTTCCTGTCCGCTCGCACCTCCCACGCCTCCCCGCTCTGTCAGTCCCTGCATTGGCTTCCAGTTAGATATAGGGCTCAATTTAAATTTCTGGTGCTTGCTTACAATTTCCTACATAATGCTGCTCCAACCTTCCTTTCCTCCCTAATACACAAGTATCTCCCATCAAGGCCCCTACGCTCTGTCAAAGACCTGCGTATATCCTCTGTCTCTACTCCCACCTCTAACGCTCGCCTCCAATACTTTTCCAGGGCTGCACCTCCTCTGTGGAACTCCCTTCCCTTCTCCGTAAGAATTTCACCCAGTCTCCACTCATTCAAAAAATCATTGAAAACTCACTTCTTCAAGAAAGCATATCAATTAAACTGTTAGCAGGTTTTCATCCCCCATGACTCCTCTCCTTCAACTGTCAAAAATTACCTACTAAGCCCTCAATTAATGCTTTTCTAACCTACTTCGTACCCCTACTTTTACCCTCTGTGTCACTATACCCCACTCCCTCTAGAATGTAAGCTCATTGAGCAGGGCCCTCCACCTCTCTGTTCCTGTACGTCCAGTTGTCTGGTTACAATTACATGTCTGTTAGTCCACCCATTGTACAGCACTACGGAATTTGATGGCGCTATATAAATAATAAAATAATAATAAAATAATAATATGGCACTCTTGGATACATGTGGCAGTGGCACTCTGGGAAACATGTTACACTCTGGGATACATGTGGCACTCTGGGGTACATGTGTGAGCACATGTAACGTGTGTTCCCCTTTATATCTTTTATTAGTGGAAGCTGCATGCTTCCTCCATTTCTGTTAGAACATCGGTCCAGGTAACTACTACTTCTTTTTGAAGATTTTACACTTGATGCTTCATTCTTTCGTTCTCCTGCTGCAATTTACTAAAGTCAGGTCTTTTCTATGTATGTGTGCGCAACTCTGTGAGGGGTCAGGCCAAAAATGGCTGCCAGGCAGTGAGCTGCACAGATGCTCCCTAATCACCAGTGGGGTGGATGTATAGCAGGCGTGCTTCCTACTGGCCGGTCCCTCGCCCCCCTTTCATGTCTCCCAATGATGTTACACAGTAAAGGCTATTTCAGTATGGGATTCTAATACATATTACTGTATCTATCCTGACATATTACACAGCTCTGCTTCTAAGCAGCGTATTCACTAAACTGTGAATTGTGGTAATTTGCATCAGTCTGGCAAATACAGCCTAAATTAGCTGTGTTTGATTAAAAAAAAAAAAGCTCAAATTCAGCAGAATTATGTTTTCCTAAATTGTATAGTTTCTCAGTTCACTCAAATGTGCTGTTTAGAGGATTAACCCCTTAGTTTCTGACAATTACTGTTACACGGGAAGAATTGATAGAGTAACTACTCTCTAATTACACTGGTGAAACCACTAAATAAATTTACAGAGTTCATCCTCCCTTACAGACTTAGCATCGCTGATTTTGGCAATGGAGGTGACTCCAGTTACCCCTCTTGGCGGACCTTTTAAGGACCTTACTTCAAGTTCAGTGTTCTCAAAATTCTGGGAAAGAAGTTTACGCAAACAAAATGAAAGAAAATATGATGGATTTTGGCAAGCAAAAAAGCACGCCGGTTAGCTTGGCAGAGTGTTCCTAAATCTACACGGTTTCATCCATATTTGAGGAAGACGACTGTTATACGCCAGGGGCAGCAAGAAAAGAATGACTCCCCATCTATTTTAGAACTACATCTACCATGATCCTTTGCCAGTTCTACATATTTTTATGGCCACCATACTGTATACGGCACTTCATTCCAGCAGACATGCAGGTCCTCCCCCTATTAGGCCCTATGAATGATTTATTGCTTGACAGTATTGTGTTAAGTACGCAGTCACACCTTATCCTGCAACTTATCTACCCATGCAAAATTACAACAGAAATATCTCTGCAGATCCACAGATGAAGTCATCGTAATGAATTTAAAGCAGCATGTGCCTAGGGCGATAAACCCTCTCGCTGCCAGGAGACCCTCTGGCTGGGTCACAACTCAGAAAGGAAATTTACGGATCTGATTACTAGTGTAGGGAATGCACATGAGCAGGCAACAATCAGACTAAATTAGTAGGTTTGAATCAGGAGATTACAATCCGCCCTGTTCATGTTTCCCACAGAACTCTACGGTGGATGTTAAAGTGAACTTTTTTATTTACAGAAATGAAAAAAAATAATGATTTCAATCTTGTATGGTTTTCTATTGCTAAGGAAAGTTTCAGTAAATGCTTTACATCTCAACTTAGGAATACAGTAAATTTTTGAGATAACACATATTTAAATAGGCGCAGATTTTTTTTGCAAGAAAATAAAATTCAATTTCTGTTATAATTATAGCTTGACTATTTTAGCCTAAGTTTTGAAATTAGCTTTTCAATTCAATACAGTTTTAGTGTTTAGTAAATTAACAACCGAACTGTTTTCAGTGTGAAAATCTGCCTTTTTGGAGTGTTCCATTTGGTTCAGATCATGTCGTCGTTCCTCCACTTGTCACATTTACAAACATTGAGTGTGTGAATTCACATGCTATAAAGAGAGCAGACAGGTCGGGTCACATTTTATGGAAAATAAATCTGATTTACTTTAGGGAGGCGAGAGTGAGTCCCTCTTTTATGTTAAATTGCTTGTATTTCTGTTGTGAGGCCGATATTGATGTTTTTGTAGAACTTGTTTCATGATTTGTTTGTTTTATAGACTTCCTTGCTTGTCGACAGTTTTGTTCTGTTACCTGTTCCTGATAGTAAATATGATGTTCTTTTTCCAATACTAATTAGCCTGATAAAATCAGATTTAATGAGTCACTAATGCCTCGTTTCCACTGAGCGGATCGGTTCGGGTCGGTACAGTTTGGAAGGTTTAGAATGGTCCAGCCTATTCTGGTGAGCGTTTCCACTGCAAGTCAGACCTTTCAGGCAGGGGCGTATTAGCCGCGAGGCAAACAAGGCATTTGCCTTGGGCGGCATTTTCCAGGGGGCGGCAAAAAAAGCCGCCCCCAAATGCCCAAGGCAAATGTCTTGTTAGCCTTGCGGCTAACAGACATGCCTGGCTGCTGGGCGATCGGGCGGCACTGCCTGGCGGGCGGGCGGGCGGGCGGCCGGCGAGGGAGCACTTCCCCTGAGCTGTCTGCTCAGCTCCCTCGCCAGCCGCAGAGTGAGGCTGGGAGGCGGAGCCGGAATATGACGTCATATTCCGGCTCCCAGCCTCACTCTGAGGCTGGCGAGGGAGCTGAGCAGACAGCTCAGGGGAAGTGCTCCCTCGCCGGCCGCCCGCCCGCCAGGCAGTGCCGCCCGATCGCCCAGCAGCCACTGGACCACCAGGGAGGAAGAGCCACCCCCCTCCCCAGCATTCCCAAAGGTAAGGAGGCTGGAGGGGGGGGGGGGGTGTTAAATAAAAAAAAAAGTGTTAAAAATAAATAAAAATAAAATGTGTTAAAAATAAATAAAAAAAAATGTCTTAAAAATAAATAAAAAAAATGTCTTCAAAAAAATAAAAAAAAATGTCTTCAAAAAAAAAAAAAAAATGTCTTAAAAAAAATGTGTTAATGTGGGTGGGTGAGTGTGTGTCTGTGAGTGTGTGTGTCTGTGAGTGTGTGTGTCTGTCAGTGTGTGTGTGTCAGTGTGTGTGTCTGTTAGTGTTTCTGTCTGTGTCTGTTAGTGTGTGTGTGTCTGTGTCTGTTAGTGTTTGTATCTGTGTCTGTTAGTGTGTGTGTCTGTTAGTGTGTGTGTCTGTTAGTGTGTGTTTCTGTTAGTGTGTGTGTCTGTTAATGTGTGTGTCTGTTAATGTGTGTGTCTGTTAGTGTGTGTTTGCCTGTGAGTGTGTATGTTAGTGAGTGTGTGTGTCTGCTAGTTTGTGTCTGCTAGTGAGTGAGTTTGTCTGTTACTGAGTGTGAGTGTGTCTGTTAGTGTGTGTGAGTGTGTCTGTTAGTGTGTGTGTGTGTTTCTGTTAGCTAGTGTATGCGTATCTGTCAGTGAATGTGTGTGTGTGTATTTAGAATGCGGGCGGGGGGAAAGGTTGGGTGGGGGTGGCGCGGGGGGAGGGGGGGCGCCTGAGTTTTGTCCTGCCTAGGGCAGCACAAAACCAGGATACACCACTGCTTTCAGGGCCATGCGGGGTTTAGAAAAAATGCTCTTCCTGTCCACCAATCAATGGATTGTATAGTAGCTCCACCCTAACCGAACCGTTCCATTTCCTATGGCCCTACATCTGAAGCAGGACCCTGAATGGTGCGGTACGGTTTGCTTGTATGGACTTCTTTCATAATGGAAACACCCAAAATAACGAACCGTACCGAACTGAACCGAACCGATCCGCTCAGTGGAAACGAGGCATATAAGACACCAACTCCTGTAATATCAGCTGCCTCGCAACAGGTCTCCTTGCTTGTGCATGTGCATTATGGGAATTTCAGTACACCATACCTTCCAACTGTCCCGGATTTAGTGTAACAGTTCTAATTTGGGATATAATAATTATGATTTATAAAGTGCCAACATAGTTTGCTGCGCTGTACATTAAGCAGACTAGCAAACAATAGTTTCAACACGATGAGTTGGACGTACAGAAACAGAAAGGGCTCAAATTACCTTACATTCTAAATGGGAGTGGAGTTGACTCTCCTGGTTTCTGATTTTGAGTTTTTTTAATGAAAAACTTATGAAAATTCACTTTTGAGGGTGTCATACTATAGTCCTCACAAAGCCCAGTGTGACTTCTTCAGTAACGGGGCACCACGACTTGCATTGACAGAGGCTATTTAATGCGTGATATAGATAGTACATTAAAACAATGCAAAAACTAAACTATTTACTATAAAAACAATATAGATATATATAATTTTCAACAAGTCCCATGCCAGGCCGCATCTGCAGTGACCTCTCTCCAAACTTTTTGGGAGCCGCCAACCGCCTAGCACAATTAGGGCCAAATAGCTAAGTTGAGGGACAAAATAAACACACTGTTTAATGAATAAGCCCCCGAATGACCAATCGGTAAAATATGCTGAGTGTTTAAATCTCTTAGCTATGAGGATCATCATCTTAGTACCACTCATCGTGTTCCCAAAGTACATGTGGGGGCGAGTCAGATAAATGTAGATTGTGTTTCAACATCCCGTGCAAAGTACCTGCCCAAATTGGGATTAGTGTTGGAGAGATGCTGTGTATTTAGAAGAGAGTTTGAACATTCTTATAACGTTTAATTTTCTCCCAGCTGCACTTAGTCACTGGTCGCGTAAGTGTCGAGTCACATCCTGAACCGGGAGCGCTTTACTCTTAATGGTTTTAGGATATTAACCCTATGCCGTCCTCAGTCATTCGATGGGGTGCAAACATATTAACTGTATCATGGACAGTACAAGGCCATCTCTTCCTGGAACCACAATAGCTCTCTCAATATATCATCAAAGACCACATAGGGCCAGATAAGGGGATATATGTATATATGTGGGACTACATCAACTAGGATAGGAACTAAAATAATTTGGCATCTGAAGCGTGAGATGCTGAGCCTTGGCACGCAAAGGTTTAATGAGTTTATATCCGCTATTAGAAAACGATATCACCTGGCCTAAATGACACTGTAATATGTGTAACAATCATTTTATAGCAATGATGATATCAAGTACAGACAGCGTGGTCTGGTTAATAGTGTCATGGAGTAGAACGTGCTACAGTATTCAGGAGATTATGATTTATACTTTAATATATTAGATGTGAGTAAGGTCCTTTGTCACTGTGAGCACTATAATTAGACCATGTAGGGGGAAGATTTTATAACGTGCTATTACGTAAACCTGCTCCTGTAAGGCAGCACAGCCGCAGATACAGTGTGCATTAACATTCCAATATTTTAAGGCAGACTGTCTGGGGCCATTTTGTCTCTGGAAGACACGCCTCTTCAATAGATTATGTTGAATGCTCTTAAATCCTAGATCACTTGCTGGAGGCATCACCTAGTGATTGTTTTTAACCATTGATTGGCTAAATACACCATTTATAAGATGTAAATAAAACTTTGTGCTCAGCAAAAGCCTTTAACTCTTGGCTTTATGGAAATACTAATGTGTCTCCACAGCTCTGTGTCTGACTACTGCTGCCTTCACAGCTCTAGAGCTACTTCATCCACAGGTCAATGTCCTGCTACCTACACAGGTCAATGTCCTACTGTCTCCACTGCTAATGTCCTTAGAGCTCTATGTCATACTGTCTCCACTGCTAATGTCCTTAGAGCTTTATGTCATACTGTCTCCACTGCTAATGTCCTTAGAGCTCTATGTCATACTGTCTCCACTGCTAATGTCCTTAGAGTTCTATGTCATACTGTCTCCACTGCTAATGTCCTTAGAGTTCTATGTCATACTGTCTCCGCTGCTAATGTCCTTAGAGCTCTATGTCATACTGTCTCCACTGCTAATGTCCTTAGAGCTCTATGTCATACTGTCTTCACTGCTAATGTCCTTAGAGCTCTATGTCATACTGTCTCCACGGGATTGTATTTACCACAAGGCAACAAGGCATTTGCCTAGGGCGACACTTTCAGGGAGGAGGCAAAAAACGCCATCCCAAGCGCCCAGGCAAATGCCTTGTTTGAATATTAAAGGACCACTATAGGGTCAGGAACACAAATATGACCCTGTAGTGCTAAACCCACCATTTAGGTGGGCTCTGCCCCCTTTGGGACATCATCAAAATGGCTGCTTTATGGGAAAGCATTGGATTGGCTAAAATCGGCACGGGGAGGGGCCAAATGCTGTTTTGGACAATCAGGACCTCCTCATAGAGATCCATTGAATCAATGCATCTCTATGAGGAAAATTTAGCTCATACACGCTGAGGGAACGCTGAACGGCAGGGCTGCTTACTGTAAGCAGTAAGCAGCCCTGAGTCAGGAAGTCCCTCCAGTGGCCATCTAAGGAGTGGCCACTTGGAGGTGTCCCTAAGGGGAATGTAAAAAGGCAGTGTTTGCATTAAAATGCAATTACATTAAGCTGTAGTTGTTCTGGTGACTATAGTGTCCCTTTAATATATGTACTTATCATACTGTACTCTTATTGGTCTATTAACCTACAGCATTACTCAGGATCCTATCATACTATATTGTAGTTTACACTATAACATTATGAAAAGCTTCTGGAGCTCCATATCTGTTTTTAGTGTGAAATATGCACATTCTGAAGGGGTTAATATGGTTTTACTATGGAGGTTGTTTCAGTGCCTGCCGTTTCAACTTGTTCCCCTTCGGGCTTCCTCCGCCCACCCTGACGTCGTGGCATGAGATTGGCCGCTATAGGTCACTGTTCTTCGGTTATCCCCGCACCCTGATGTTGTGGCACCTGATTGGCCACATGACGTCATTTGAGGGGTGGATTTATACCATTTAAATACACTGCGGGCTTCCCCTGTCAGAATGCTCTTGATAAAGGCTCAATGTAGCGCCAAACCGGGCGTCGAGCAGGACGCTGACGTTAGGCTATTTGTTTTTATACGGCCCTCTATGTTTTTCATACCTTAGAGCTGCCTTGTAGCAGCTAACTCTGGCCCCAGCATCACCAAGCAAGAAGAGCTCAGTTCTCAGCTCAATTGAGCGCTTGTACAGCCAGCCCAGCCAGTAGCCCCAGCAAAGCCAGTCCAGTCAGGAGAGCCAGCCAAGCCAGCAAGGAGCCTGTCCAGCCAGCCCAGCAGCAGTCAGGGACAGGAGCCACCCCAGCTCTCCCAAAGGTTGGGAGGCTGGGTGGATTTGAATTGAAAAAATATATATATTAATAATTGGTGAGTGTGTGAGAAGATTTGTGTGTGTGTATGAGTGTGTCTGTGAGTGTGCTTGCGTCTGTCAGTGTGTGTGTCTGCCAGTGAATGTGTGTGTGTGTGTGTGTGTGATTGTGAGTGAGTGTGTGTAGCTGTCAGTGTGTGTGTAGCTATCAGTGTGTGTATGTGAGTGAGTGAAGGTATATGTGTGTCTGTCAGAGTTTGTCATATCAGTGAGGATGTGTGTGTCAGTGTGTGTCTGTCAGTGTGTATGTATCTGAGAGTGTGTGTCTGTCGGTGAGTGGGTGTGTCAGTGTGTGTCTGTCAGTAAAGGTGTGTGTTTGTTGAACAATGTGTGACTGTAGTGTGTGCCAATGACTGTGTATCTGTCAGTGAGTGTATGTCAGTGCATGTATCTATGACGGGGGCTGTGATTGTCAGCCAAAAAAGTGTCATTGACACAAATTGGTGGGGAAAATTTAGATTGGGGGTGTGCCTGAATTTAGTTGTGCCCAGGGCAGCACAAATCCAAAATACACCACTGTGTCTCCACAGCTCTACAGCTGCTGCCTCCACAGATCTATCTTATACTGCCACCACAGCTATTCAGCTGCTGCCTCCACAGTTCTATGTTCTACTGCCTCCTCTGCTCCCTTCAGAGCTCTACAGCTATTGCCACCATGGGTCATTGTCCTACTGTCTCCACCCCTACTGTCCTGATAGCTCTATCTCATACGATCACCACAGCTCTACAGCTACTGCCTCCACATCTCCTACTGCATCCATACCTTCAAAGTGTTTAATATATAGAAACACATGGTTAAGTGGTAGACAACTCTATTCGAAATTTGTATGCAAGAGTTTGTGAGCACGAATGCTTTATGACAGCACATCTGCGCATGTTCACTATATACTGATAGGGATCCCTGTATTGCAAAAGTCAGCCCTCAGCAGCTGCTGGGCTCTTGGGAGTTCTGATGTTATTATTTTATGTTATTTTCATCCACAGGGAAGCAATTCCAGATCAAGGTGCACAGATAAGGTCAGGTGAGATAAGGATTGCAAACTCAGTCACACGGATGCAATTATTGGAAAAGTAAAAAAAAAACATTTTATGATCAATGACTCATGTTTTAAAACAAATATAAGGCTGTGTTTACACATTCAGGTCATTATATACATTTACTGCTAATGGATCCTATTAAAAGACTACATGCTCAAAATCTGTCAAAATGGGTCTGATATAGCATCACGCAGGTATACGCCTTGCACCTTAGCTAGATTCCCTGTCTGTCTCATCCAAATGAAGTGCGGATACACTATCAGACAGCTTACAACTATACATCACCCAGAAACCACCCAGTAAATGCATGACAACGTGTAAGTACATTGCAACCACAAACGCCATTTTTGCAAACTCCATTTTGATCATGAAAACAGTTCATGCAAAGGAAATTTAAAATAAAACAAAAACAGGTGAATATATGGACACTTGGTGTCTGTGGCGACATTCTGCGAATATTTCAAAGCCCTCTTTATACAGAAATACAATTTCCATTTTAAAACTTAAAAAATAGAAATTTTGTACCTCGTTGAAATACAAACTGCTAAATAAATTGATATGCAAAATGGCTGATCTGGAGATTGTTTAATAAAATGACTGTGTCTTTGCCTTGTCAAGACTGTAAGAACAATATTCGCTTACTCAGTTATTTTTCAGTATGGAGAGGTCAAGCCAATATTTCAATGACAAATATAATAGTGGAATGGTCATAAATCTTCCTCTCCCATCATGAAATTCAAACTATTTCACAGCAACTTGTGACAAAACTGGAAAAATGGCTGCCGCAGCAAATTCACAGCTAAAAGTGGCCTTGGACGTCTATATTGATTTCAATGGCAGATTGCTGTCCCTTTTAGGAGGTCACGTGTTTACGTGTTCATTACACGAAAAATTTCAATAAAATAATGTTATAAAAGCAATTTTGCTTTCCTTTGGAATCCAAAGAATTCATAATTTAATCACAGAGTTTAATTGGAACTAAATTATACTTTAAAGTCTCGTAACAAACTAATCATTGTATATCATAAAAGTGATGAACTGTTTTAATAAAATGTTGGCACTGCATGTACACAACTGCGTTATTGAACTGCGCAAAATTTACAGTGACGGCTCAGCGTTAATGAAAGGTTTCGAATTGTCCCGTTCAGTAAGTTGATATCCACATTGTATAAGGAGTGGCTTAAATATTGTATAGCGATATGGACACATTTAATAGCAGTAATAAACTACTCTAAAGTCCCAGTTGAATTCTGCGCAGAGAAACTTTTTTATTAAACTGACACTCTATATAAAATAGTTCTGAATTATTTTTCTGGTGTCAGAAGTGTTTAATATTTCTTAATGTGGCAGTTATTGCTGCCGAATGGATTTTTTTTTTTTAATAGAAATTTCATCGAATGTAATCGTACTTTTAGCTTCAATAATTTAATGCTCTGACTGTAAACTATTGCCACTTGCCAATTTTTAATTACAAGGCAATACCTTGTGCATGGGATTTTATATTACCTCTTAACCAAAAAAAGAAAACGCAATATTTAAGGCATAGATAGCATTTTTCAATATGTGCTTGTACTTGTGATAAAAAGATTGCTCAAATTAATGAATTTTATTCTCACTAGGAGCGTGTCCCCCCAGGTTTATTTCTTACACTGAACAAACATTAACAAGGTTATTCAATAAGTACCACATTGTAGTAGATTGCATTTTTATGTACAAGAAAAAATCAAAATCATTGTGAATTCCTGACAAATTTCACTTTAGTTAAAACCTCTAAAATAGTACCGATTTGGAAAAATTTGCGAACTCCACTATATTCATATATTGATCATTTTAGATTAAATATCACAATTCGGATTTTAAATTAAGTACACGTCACTGTTGAGAGAATAAATCAGGACGATGCAGGTGATTTCAATAACTTTGGGATATTCACAAATATACATTTCTACAGATATGTTCCCTATTTCACAGCAACTAATGAACCCCCCTCCAGAATAACTTTGTAAGCAATACGCTCATTCTCTTTGAGAGACCCACACAGACAGAGACATTAACGAAGATAAGACAAACATGCCTAAACATACAAACAGAGACAGACAGACAAAGTGAAAAAGACAGATAACAAACACATCTTAAATAATAAAAATCATTCAATACAAAGTTGTTTTTTGTTGTATTTTGCCATAAACGTAAAACACTGAAATTTGACTTTACAAACCTGCGTTTACTGTCTGTTTGTCGAAACTGGAGACTGCAGCCAGGGGATATATCAGCAGATGGGGTATTGGTTCCTCAAGGTCACTGGTTGGTTCCTGAAAGTGACAGTGTAATAAACAGAGGCTTGCTTTTAATTTAGCTTTCCCCAAATTATAATTAGACACTACACTTGGATCCAAGACCATATGGAGTCTCAGATTTATGGTTCATGTGGTTTAAAGGGAGTAAAAACCAGAAGATTTTAGAGGAAGAAAAGTTTTATTCCAAATAAACCATTTATTCGAGCAATCAATCACAGTAAACTGGTTTCTCTACACGTGTCTGTTTGTAATTATCCATAAATGGGAATAAAATTGAGCTAAAACACTTTCCTGCCATCATTCACATTAAGTTTTGTTTGTAATACACAGTATGTGTGATATACAGAGAAACCAGTGGTATTATTAAACGAAACTCCAGGTACGTTAAATATACATCCCAACATGTCACATGAACAAAGAGGGACACTTTATATTTAGGGGTGAGACTGGGGTGTGACCTGGGGCGGGACTGCTCTAAGTGAGTGGGGGGAGGGGGGGGGCATGGGCAGGGCTATTCTGAGTTGTTGGAGTTGGAGTGTGGCCAGGGGTAGGGCTATTCTGAGTGTGAGTTGGGGTGTGGCCAGGGGCAGGGCTATTCTGGGTGTGGCCAGTGGCAGGGCTATTCTGAGTGTGAGTTTGGGTGTGGCCAGGGGCAGGGCTATTCTGAGTTGTTGGAGTTGGAGTGTGGCCAGGGGTAGGGCTATTCTGAGTGTGAGTTGGGGTGTGGCCAGGGGCAGGGCTATTCTGGGTGTGGCCAGTGGCAGGGCTATTCTGAGTGTGAGTTTGGGTGTGGCCAGGGGCAGGGCTATTCTGGGTGTGGCCAGTGGCAGGGCTATTCTGAGTGTGAGTTGGGGTGTGGCCAGGGGCAGGGCTATTCTGGGTGTGGCCAGGGGCAGGGCTATTCTGAGTGTGAGTTGGGGTGTGGCCAGGGGCAGGGCTATTCTGAGTGTGAGTTGGGGTGTGGCCAGGGGCAGGGCTATTCTGAGTGTGAGTTGGGGTGTGGCCAGGGGCAGGGCTATTCTGAGTGTGAGTTGGGGTGTGGTCAGGGGCAGGGCTATTCTGGGTGTGGCCAGTGGCAGGGCTATTCTGAGTGTGAGTTGGGGTGTGGCCAGGGGCAGGGCTATTCTGAGTGTGAGTTGGGTTTTGGCCATGGCCAGGTCTATTCTGAGTGTGAATGGGGGGGGGGGGGGGCAGGAATGGGGCTAATCTGACCTACTAATAACAATTTATAAAACCAAAATGTAATTTATAACAAGACCAATGTATCTCATTTACACAGACTGATTTCTAAACACATTTATTAGTAGTTTAACCCCTTCAGGACGGAGTCAATAGTGCACGTTCTGATCAAAACAAAACGTAAACAAAAACTGGAATTTGCGCTATATGTCTGTTCACCCGTAGTTCCCCTCTTTCAAATTATATGCACCCACACTTATTATATATCATTTTGTTCAGGAGAAACAGGGCTTTAATCTATCATTAACTATTCATATATGGAACATCATTTATTATGAATAAAAGTAAAAAAAAGTGAGAAAATAAGATTTTTTTTTAAATTTGCATTTCCGTCTGACATTTTAACTGTGAATGTCATGATACTGTTAGGTTTTACTGCAAAAAAATGCACATATTTGTAATCAGCGATGTCTCACGAGTACAACAGTACCCCCCATTAACAGGTTTTATGTTGTTTTGGAAAGTTACAGGGTCAAATATAGAACATTACATTTTCAAATTGAAATTTGCCAGATTGGTAATGTTACCTTTGAGACGGTGTGGTAGCCCAGGAATGAGAATTACCCCCATAATGGCATACCATTTGAAAAAGTAGACAAGCCAAGGTATTGAAAGTGGGGTATGTTTAGTCTTTTTTAGTAGCCACTTAGTCACAAACACTGGCCAAAGTTAGCGTTCATATTTGTTTTTGTGTGAAAAAAGCAAAAAACGAATATTTGGCCAGTGTTTGTGACTAAGTGGCTACTAAGAAAGACTGGACATACCCCACTTGCAATACCTCGGGTTGTCTACTTTTGCAAATGGTATGCCATCATGGGGGTAATTCTCATTCCTGGGCTACCATACGCTCTCAAAGGCAACATAACCAATCTGGCAAATTTCAATGTGAAAAAAATGAAATGCAAGCCTTATATGTGACTCTCTAACTTTCCAAAACACCATAAAACCTGTATATGGGGGGTACTGTTATTCTCGGGAGACTTCACTAAACACAAATATTAGTGTTTTAAAACAGTAAAACATATTACAACAATAATATAGTCCATAAAAGTGCCGTTCGTTTGTAAAAAAAAACTTCACTTTTACTTAAAATATCATCGTTGTAATACAATTTACCAGTTTGAAACACAAATATTTGAGTTCAGTGAAGTCTCCCGAGTAAAACAGTACCCCCTATGTACAGGTTTTATGGTGTCTTGGAGAGTTACAGGGTCAAATATAGTGCTTGCAAATTAAATTCTCTGCACTTTCTCCCTGTGTTGTCAGGCATGTCAATCAAATTTTAATTAATCAAATCACATAATTACGTTAAAAGATTATTTAAATATACATGTAGAATTTTAATATATATGCATTTATAGGTATTTAAATTCTACGTGTATACTAATGTAATCTTTTATGTAATTATATGTATTTATCTATATATATATATTTGCGGTTATTTGTATTTTATATATATATAGATATATATAGAATGTCATTCTAAGTGTATTTTGTTACCGATATATATATATTAATAACAAAATACAGTTAGAATGAAATTACATATGCATATATAATTTATATTAAATTTTGTTTCAATATATTATTTATTTATTTTATTATTTTATTTATTTATTATTTTAATTATACGTATTTATATATAATATACATATGTACATCTATTATATATATAATATATATACATATTATATATATGTAACGTCATTCTAAGTGTATTTTAATATTAATATATATACTTATATTAATATTAAAATACACTTTGTATGACGTTACATATATATAATATGTATATATATTATATATATAATATATATACATATTATATATATATAAAAATATATTTAATTTATTTTTACACTTGTGTTTTATTTATTTTTTATACTTCCCACCAGCAGGGGGACTGTCTGATATTTCAAACAGTCCCCCTGCTGGCATATCCACAGCCAGCTATAGGGGGCCATGTGATCGCTCTTTGAGAGCGATCACATGGCCCCCGGGGGCCTGATTTGCCGTGGGAGGGCTGCCTGGGCTGTGAGGCAGTCCTCCCGAAGCGGATCGCGGCGGAGGTAAGTATAACTTACCTCCTGGGGCTGCAAGCCGTTACGGCGTGCTATGCCGTCATAACGGCGTTAAAGCCCACTTAACCCGTGACAGCATAGCACGCCGTAACGGCGTTAAGGGGTTAAATACACATTACTGGGAGTATTATTGCAGTGGAGCTCTGTTATACACTCAGACTCATCAACAAGATGGAGCTCCTAAAAAAGAGGGACATTAGGATAGAAAAGAGGGTTTGAATCCAAAATATTGACTGTCCCTCCTAAAGAGGGACACTTGGGAGGTATGAGTAACTGCATAAATACACCTAATGGAGCATTGTGCAGGGTATCTGAGATTTTGTTTATTTTGCATTAGTTAGATGCATTTTATTTTGTTTTAAATAAGTAAATGCAGAAACCTGTACATTAGCTCTATCCCACGTTTTCCCTCCCAACAATAACGAAGAGAAATGCTGGGACCTGTACAGCTAGATGTATGTTACCCAGAAAGCCTTGAGAAATACACAGGTCTCCCCATTCCTGTGGATTGCGTTTATCACAATGTATCTTATGTTATCTGTATTTAATGCATCTGAGATAATTATTTAACAGTTAAATTGCATTTAAAAAAACCGGGAATTGCGGTGGGGCCGGACCATCAAGCTGATCGGACGCCATATTTCACAGCTCCGGTCTTGAGCCCGATAACCTTTAACCGTCTTCTTTACAAAGGCTTTCATCTATTACCACTTACTATTTAACAGAAATAATCCTCCAGCAACAATTTGATAAGCTTTTTGTGTTAACGCTTCAAGAACTCCTTTTACAAACAATGCGGCCTACTGCTCACTGCGAGACCTGTAATTTGGTTAAGAAGCCATGTTTTCCCTGCAAGATGATTCCACTTTGTATCGATATTGTTGTGTACAAACGGAGTGACAGAAGCCCCTCCCCTCTTTTTGGGTCAATGGGAGCTATCCCGGTTTCCATGCCCAAGTTTCAATTTGTATAATATTTCATTTTGATTTGTCTCTTTCCCCTACCTTCCATGTGACGGGTTGTAGATCTGCTAGGCCCTATTTATCTTCTACCACACCTGCTACCTACCTACTGTCCTAGAGACTGAGGCCTTGTTTCTGTGTTGCCGGATGTGATCGGTGATGAAATTCAGAGGCCTCCAGCTCCGGGTCTTGGTGAGGAGTCTGGAGATTGTTCCCTTTGCTGAGAGTCCGACTGGCCTGGGATGATGAGGCCTCCAGAAGACTGGTTAATGAGGGCTGTGTGATGTTCGACTCAGACAAGTGGCTGGCAATGGGAGAGACATTTGTAAATCTACGCTGGGACTTTATTGGCGAAGTGGAAGTTCAGGAGGCTGCTGGAGAGGGAGCTATTTGGATGAGGGTGGGGGAGGGGCAGGGCTGGTCAGGTGGATTTCTGAATGCCCACTGTGCCACTGATGATCCCACGAACGTCTGGCCTGGTTTATACAGTTCTGCTGATTCCATACGGTCTGTTTTGACTGCGAAAAGAATAGGCTATCACATCTCTGGAGCTGCTCACTAAATTCTATAAAATGGTCCTGTGGACTTGTTAGCTCGTTGTGCATATAGTTTGTAGTGATGCTACACCAGCCGCGAGTGCTAGGATTCATATCTTCCGGTTTGCCCCAGAAATGTTCTGTTTGCTCACCAGGCATACCACTGGGCTATTTCCACGCAGACTATTTCTTTTCATGTGACATATTTCATCGGGACCCATTCCTTCTCTTCTGCTTCATTTCTCTCTCCCGTTCACTCTTTTCCTATCCAGCTACTCAATCCTTCTCTGTGATATATGACACTATAGTCACCAGAACAACTACAGTTTAATGTAATTGTTCTGGTAAGTATAATAGCTCCCTTCAGGCATTTTAATGCAAACACTGCCTTTTTACATTGCCCCTAGGGACACCTCCAAGTGGCCACTCCTTAGATGGCCACTGGAGGGACTTCTTGGCTCAGGGCTGCACAGTAAGCAGCCCTGCCATTCAGCGTCCCCTCTATGAGGAGGTCCTGATTGGCATTTGGCTAAAAAGCGGCCATTTGGATGATGTCACAAAGGGGGCGGTACCAGTACCAGCAGAAATAAGGTGAGTTTTAAACTTTTATAGGGGAGCTAAGGGGGGGGGGGGGGGGGGAGGGCAAGCCACCTAAATGGTGTGTTAAGCACTATAGGGTCAGGAACACATGTTTGTGTTCCTGACCCTATAGTGATCCTTTAACTCATATACAAAGCACAATATTTTATTGTCACTTTAATATGGTAACACCTCAGGTCTTCCTACAGGAAATATGTCTATGTGCCCTATTCGTAACCTATCATTTTAGACCCTAGACACGATTCAGTGGAGTCTTAATGGATACGACTTATAATTTAGTAACTTATAGAATAGGTGCTTTCTAATACTACTACTATTTTCTAATACTATATTTCTCTCTTTAAACCATACTATGTCATATTATTGCAGTATGTACCAATTGTCATTTGCATTATACATCACCCCACTGCTTATATGTACATTTCATATTACTGATATCCAGGACATATGCGATATCTGTCAATAAACCTTGAATTACAAAAAAAATGTGTTTTGTTTTTTTAAAAAAATAAGAGTTCCACGTATGTAAGATCGAATGCCAATGGGATAACTCACTAAAATATGAATGTCAGAGATTCAAAGTGAATTTCAAAAAGTTTACCAAAATAGCTGAATTGAAAACGGCTCATATGGAGGTTTTTTTTTTTCCAATTTAGATATTTTGACCTACATTTGAAATTCACTTTAAATGTATTTTTAATTCCTGGCAATTCATTAGTTCACCGAATGGCTGTTTATGTTTCAAAATGCGTTAGGGATTTATTACTCCCAAACAGGTGTTTAGGTCCTGACAGAGGGCCCTTTAAACAGTGAGGTGGATCACCAATCATGTTATTCTGGTTAGTGGTAATTTGGCGCCATCTGCTGGATTACACAAATTTGTGCAGTCAGTTTTTACACTATCCTTATTTCCCTCACAATGCATAGTTACATACAGTAGTTATTTAGACTGACAAAAGAATTGTGCCCATCAATGTTTCTCAGATCTACTTTTGCTGTTGATCCAAATTAAGGCAAACCGCCCCCCTCACAGATTGAAGCACTTTCCAATTTTGCAACAACCTAGGAAAAAAATCCTTCTTAACGAACGGCAGTCAGATATCTCCTTTGGCTATCAAACCCATTAACCCACTAATTAAAAATGATATCCCTGAATATTATGTTCTTGCAAGTATTCATCCAGTTGCTGCTTACACATCTTTATAGAATCTTCAGGTAGATAATTCCACATCCTTTCTGTTCTCACTGTAAAAAATCCTTAAGACTAAATCTCCTTTCTTCCAGTCTATATGTGTGTGTGTGTGTGTGTGTATGAATGCAGTGTGTGTGTGTATGAATGCAGTGTGTGTGTGTGTATGAATGCAGTGTGTCTGTGATGCAGAGTGTGTGTGTGTGAATGCAGTGTGTGTGTGGGCATTTTATTATTTTTTACAATTATTATTATTTTAATATTATTATTTTTTTGTTATATTATTAATATTTTATTTTTACATTATTATTTTTTTTATATTATTAATATTTTTTTATTATTTAAATTTGTATTTATATTTTTTTCGTCCCCCCTCCCTGCTTGTTAGCTGGACAGGGAGGGGGGATCTCATTCCCTGGTGGTCCAGTGGATGGGCTGCGTAGGAGGGGGGCATGCAGAGAGCTGTAACTTACCTTTCCTGCAGCTTCTGTCAGCTCCCTTCTCTCTCCTCCGGTCAGCTCCCCACTGTAAATCTCGCGGTGTGACTGCTGCGCGGAGCATTGCCACGGTAACCCGTGGCAACGCTCTGACCCCGCGACTCTCACAAGATTTACAGTGGGGAGCTGACCGGAGGAGAGAGAAGGGAGCTGACAGGAGCTGCAGGAAAGGTAAGTTACAGCTCTCTGCCAGCCCCCAACAGGACCGCCGGGCTTGTAATGAGCCCGGCGATCCTGGTCTGTATTATGGCAATGTAAGTTGCCATAATACAGACAATTGACTTGAGTATAAGTCGAGTTGGGGTTTTTCAGCACAAAAATGTGCTGAAAAGCCCGACTTATACTCGAGTATATACGGTAAGTTAGTTTGACATGACCTATGTTTCATAGAAACATGATATGATTTGCTAATAACAATGCTCTTCTCAATGAATTCCAGAATATTATCCCTTAATAACCTTGCAAATACTTTTCCAGCCACAGACATTAAGATCTCATGTCTATAATTTTCAGGCAAAGATTTTGAACCCCGTTTTGAATATAGAGATCACATCTGCCTTTCTCCAATAGTTTGGTACAATTCCTGAAAGAAAGATAACCTGAAAGAATAAAAACAGAGGTTTGCTTATTTCTGCGCTTGGCTCCTTAAGTTCTCATGGGTGAATACCATTAGGCCCTCTGGCTTTGTTTATATTCATAGCAATGTTCCAATAGAGTGTTTTTTTAAAGTCTTGGTATCATAATCCCTAGTGGGTTCTATCCCTCAGGTTCTTGGTGAAACCTCTTTTGAGGGGTTTGACCAAAACGGAGGATCCGTATGACACCTGCATCTTAGCCATTCTGCATGTCAGGGCTGATAACATGGAAGCTAAATTTTGTTTACTGTTCTGTTTAATAAAATAACACAATGTTGCATAAACAGCTGAAAAGTGGGACAGCACATTGTGATGTTACTTCTAATAAGATTATATGAGAAAACAAGGGGCTGGCTGCACTCACCTAAACATGCTTAAATGGGGTGCTGCTGGGGGCCAATAATGACAGTAAAAATGAAAATCCAGCGCACTCCCTTATCTGCTAAACAGCTATTTTGCTAGTTTTATAAAAAACACCTAATCTAGGCAAAAAATAATGGGGGTTTAGTTAAATTTTTAGTAAAAAAAATTTGGGGGGAAGGATTTTCCCAAGTGAGTAGCTCATTTAGTAGACAGTTGACTGTTAGGACCTGCCAAAGATGGGGTACATTGACATTGTGGCAGGCTTATGCAATGTATAATCCTATAATGTAACTAAACCCCCCTTGTTTTTTGCCTAGATTAGGTGTTTTTAATAAAACTAGCAAAATAGCTGTTTAGCAGATAAGGGAGTGCGCTGGATTTTCATTTTTACTGTACTTATTGGCCTGCAGCAGCACCCCATTTAAGTACGTTTAGGTGAGTGCAGCCAGCTCCTTGTTTTCTCATATATATATATTTAAGAGTCTAACCAGCTCCTTGGGTTTGCACCCCTCCCTGTCACAGGTGTCTCCCCTCAGGACCCTATTTAGCCCTGTACTGCAGAGAACTCGAGATGGAAGGATTTCCCCAAGTGAGTAGCTCATTTAGTAGACAGTTGGTTGTAAGAGTAGGACCTGCCAAAGATGGGGTACATTGACATTGTGGCAGGCTTATGCAATGTATAATCCTATAATGTAACTAAACCCGCATTATTTTTTGCCTAGATTGGGTGTTTGTAATAAAACTAGCAAAATAGCTGTTTAGCAGATAAGGGAGTGCGCTGGATTTTCATTTTTACTTCTAATAAGATTGACATATAAAATTGTTATAGACTATCATTACATTTGTCTCAACTCTGCCCAGGTTTCATCCCTATTGAGCTAATTATTGATTTCTAATTACAGTGCAAAATCCGTCAGCAAAGAGATATTATCAGATGAAGGGAAGGAAATCTACAAGACTTAGATTTGGAAAAATGTAGAAACATGTCCAAACTTTTTCCTAACTTAATAAATTAATTTAAAATTTTCTATTGCAACATCAAACTGCCACTCCCTGGAGGACCTCATTGTAGAATATAACGTTCTTGCAGTAATATCAGATTACACTCTCGTTAAAGCCTCATCATGCCTATAATGTGATGATTCAGATGGAATCTCAACTGGTTGTAAACTTTCAACTGATGCTTTAAGCACCAAAACCATTATATCTTACATAGACAGTGCACTGTAGTGGTTAAGGTCAATGGACAGTTCCTTCAAAGCAGAAGGGAAGAATGTTGTTTCCCTCCCACTTTTTAATGGCTCTTGTAGGGTTATCCTGTGTCCCTAGCTGGCCATTGATGACTGGCATATACTGTATTAATGTATTTTTTAAAATGTATTCAAAGTTTATTGAATCAGGGTCAGTCAAATGTATGCTATGATAAAAAGAACAAGAACCGAAAAAAATAAACTACAGCAGTGGTTGACACAGTTGGTATGTAGGATAAAAAAAGGATAACATAATGAGATAATTATAACATAACTGAAATAAGCATGAAATAAAAGAAACAGTTAAATATCAGTAGTGTGATTACGGACAAGGTGGTAAAAAGGGAAAAAATAAGAAAGATGAAACCATAAAGTAGTGTACTCCAGTAAAGGACGCGGGGTAAGCACGCACGTCTCGGCGGAATTAACCAGAGATGCGGGAGTAAAGTCTTACAATATTTTGAGACTGATATTGGGAGAGAATGTCGCAGGTAAACTTCAGGAGGAAAAATAACTGGTGTGTCAATGAATGTAGTAAGAACAGAATACATGTTTTTCCAAAATGTCTACATAAGGGCGTACATCAACCAAATATGAAATAAAGGGCCGAGTTACTGATTACGATGCAGGGTCCTGATGTGCAGAGTAAGAAGTTAATTTATCCTGTGTTTTATATTAGTGGTTGAGCATTTTGTAACCAGATTCATGAAACTTGGTACTTTACCCGTAGATGAGTTATGAGTAAATCACTTATCTGGAGGATGTCCTAGGTGGGGCAACTTGTATCTAAAATACGGGAGAGAAGTATTGTCTGTGGGCGCAATCAGTGTTGTGTATAAAAGGGATATGATTTGTGTCAGGGGTCTCGAATAACTGCATAGGAATTCAAGAATGGAAAATAAACAAGATGAAGTTAAGACTCCTGGCATGAGTTAAATAAAATATGTGAAAGTTAGTGGGAGCAGAACTTTAACGTCATTGAAAAGGGCTTACCTATGCCGTAGCCTGACAGTGGAAGAAGGGTGCCATCTTTACATACATTCACCAAACAAAGAGGATAGAGTGGCAGTGAATTGTCTGGATAGAGCAGTGGTAAATAAAGGTCTCCAGATATAGGAAACATGGGGGAAAGTGGTGGAGAAAGTCCTAATGTCTTAGCATTCTGTCTTCATACAATATAATAAGTATAGTAGGATGTCTTTGAGCTATGCCAAGACATCATCCCAATAGAAGCTAAACAAGAAGAGCATATAAAGAGGTTTCAGAGAAACCATTTTCCAATTCCACTCAGAGCTTATTCAGTGGGCAGATAACCCACTAAACTATCCTGTCTAGATGTGCTGCCTTGTAGTATTTGGCAGATGAAGTCCACCATGTTGTTTTGGTCCGGTAAATCCAACAATATTCTCTGTTCTCAGTCTAGCTCACTGTTAACATCATCTTGTTTTTTTTCTGCTTTCTACTTTATCATTTCACTATAGAACAAATGATATCTCTTAATTCAGAGCCTGAGGAGCGATATTTGGGGGTTTATTTACTGAACACCAAACAGAAGCGGAGTATTAAGTTAAATTTAGACAAAATTATCCAATTGCAACACCAGCACTGATCCATCTCACTGATCCATCTCACAAAATACAGATATAGGAGGATTTCTCTTATGGATGGTGGAATCCTGGTGGTAATGGATGGCTAAGACTGATAGGTATTATGTGAATAGTATAAAAAAGGGACTATATGACTGAGGAGGACAAAGTCTATATGGGACTGTATGGCTGAGAATGATGGGTATTATATGGATATTAGCATGAGCCAAGGAATGGATGGCCTGGGATGGTGACTAATAAATGTTAAACAGGGATGGAAAGAGGGAGAGAGGAATGGGAGGGATAGGTAGATAGATACAGATGTAATCCAAATTATTCAATCACCATTGAAAATCGGGTTTATTGTCAAAATTGACACTGTCGAGCAGAGTAAGTGTTGAGAACCGCACTCAGTCCCAACGGCCAAGGGTGCTCCAGAGCAGGACCAGCAATCCCAGTACAATAATCCAAGAAGAAAAAAACTCACAGGCACTCCAACTTCAAGCCGCAGGCAGATTTATTGTGACAGAATGCAACGCAACGTTTCGACCATTGGGAAGCGCATAAATGCGCAATACGAGGCACCTTAATTCGCCAGGGAGCGCAGCGCAAGAAACTACGCGCCAAAACTATCATGGACCTCATCCAGACGGTCGCCGAACTGGAAAAAAGACACAAAACCACACTGGATGAGCAGGTACATACAGAACTGGTCGTGGCCCGGGCCGCCTTAAACTCACACCTATCCCACAAGATAGCATTCCAACTACGCAAGGCACAAACTAATTACTACGAATATGGCAACAAAAGCAGCAAAATGCTAGCTAGAGCCCTCAGGAAGAGCAGACAAAAAAGCTTCATAAACAAAATAGTCCACAACGGCACGACTCATGCCACGCCAAAGTCCATAGCCGAAGGTTTCCGGACTTATTACGACACACTGTACAACATCTCTCCGCGGGGCACACACTCAGAGGAAAGAGAACTCCACAACCACGCCTCAAGACGACAGGCTTACCTAGACACCCATATCCACCAAAAATTAGATGATGACACAGCACACTCTATGGAAGAGCCAATCACGGCAGAGGAACTGTCCTTAGCCCTGAAACTGGCCAAAAATGGGAAGAGCCCAGGACCGGACGGCTTTACCACCAAATACTACAAGACATTCTTTAAGACCTTGGCCACACCCCTCCTTAATATGCTAAACAACCTGAAAGACGGTGGCACACTAGACCGGAACACGTTACTAGCGCATATTGTCGTATTACCAAAGGAAGGGAAGGACCCGACCGCATGTCCCAGTTACAGGCCAATCTCCCTGTTGAATGCGGACTTAAAACTGCTCGCAAAGATCATAGCGCTACGTATTCAACCAACCCTACCACAACTGATCCATCCAGACCAGGTAGGGTTTATCAGAAACAGGGAAGCACGAGACAACACTACCAAAGTGATCAACCTGATACACGCAGCCAGAAAGACCATGGAGCCTTCGCTTCTGATATCTACAGATGCGGAGAAGGCATTCGACAGGGTGGATTGGCCTTTTCTGTTTGACACGCTGAAACAAGTGAGACTAGGACCCAACATGCGGGCATGGATCGGAGCTCTATACAGCAACCCAACCGCACGGGTCTACGTCAACAACACTCTGTCGAAACCGTTTGAGATACGTAATGGCACCAGACAAGGGTGCCCCCTCTCACCCCTATTGTTTGTCTTGAGCCTGGAACCATTTCTTAATGCCATAAGGGAAAGGCCGGATATTAAGGGCATACGCGGCGGATGGGGAGAGAGCAAAATATCAGCGTATGCAGATGACCTACTATTCACAGTGCAGAACCCATCAGCATCACTCCCGGCCATCATGCAGGAATTCGAACAGTACAACGCCCTCACAAATCTCCAAATCAACTATACAAAATCGGAAATTCTCCACATCGGCTGTGACCGCACACTGATAGCATCACTTAAAACACGCTTCCCACTCCGCTGGTGCAAGGACGCAATCAAGTACCTAGGAGTTTGGATAACCTCTGATATCACGCACCTCTTCCGACGCAACTTCCCTCCTCTACTGGAGACGGTGACCGCAAACCTCAAAACGTGGACGGTGCCTCACATCACCTGGCTGGGGCGGGTGAGTGTCCTCAAAATGAACGTGCTCCCAAGGTTCCTGTACCTTCTGCAGACACTGCCAATACCAATCCCTCAGACATTCTTCGCTCAGGTGCGCAGAGCCTTCACAACATACATATGGAACAACCGGATGGCAAGAATTAAATACGAGATCCTGATCAAACCCAAACCGCAGGGAGGCCTTGGGCTCCCTGACCTAGCCACCTACCACCGAGCGATCCATTTACTACGGGTGATCGAATGGACAACAACACCCCCGGATAAACTCTGGACGAACATAGAAGCCAGCTTCACGACTTTTCCTCTGCGAACACTCCCGTGGCAACCCAAAACACCAGTGACCAGGGGAGACCGGAGCCACCCCACAATAGCCGCCACCCTCCACATCTGGAAAAAAATACAGGCAGGGGCGGACCTCTCCCCACCGACCTCTCCCCTTTACCCCATCACAGGAAATCCGGTATTTAGGGGCCTGGACACCGCCCGGACAATGACCAGCCTGGGACTGCCGCCACAATGTAACCTACATCACCTGCTCACAAACGGAGCCATCACACCACTCCCTGAACTGACCACACCGGAACCTCCAGGTCTATTGACCAGATTTAGACACCACCAGCTCACACTCAGACTCAAACAAGTACCTAACATAAACTCAGCTGACAGACCGCTAACCACGTTCGAGACACTTTGCATCCAACCGCTCCCCCCACCACATGCCATTTCGCTGCTTTATCGACTACTGCAGACACCACCAACGAACCAGAAATTTCCGTATTTCACCAAACACTGGGAACGAGACCTAGGCCACCCTTTGACAACAGAACAATGGACCAACGCCTTTACGCTAACGCATAAGTCGTCAATCAGCACGAAATACCAGGAATCCGGGTACAAACTAATCTCTCACTGGTACAAAACCCCAGAGAAACTCGCTTCTATTAGCACCACATGCGCACCGGAATGCTGGAGATGTGGCAAGGAGCTGGGCACGCTATTCCACATATGGTGGACGTGCACCAAGATCCAGCCATATTGGCAAGAGATACACCGGATCGTATCGACGCTCACAGACGACTCCGTAGAATACACCCCAGAAACCTACCTGCTCCACATGACCCCCATACCGCTGAAGACCTACAAGAATACCGTCATTCCATATTTGATAAACGCGGCACGCAGCCTCGTCCCGACCTTCTGGAGGCAGAGCACAGCCCCCTCCACCAAAGACTGGATCGCGAGAGTGGAAGACATCAGGAACATAGAGGAAACCATCCTGATGGCAAAGGGGAAAAGCCAAACCTACCATAAAATCTGGTACCACTGGACACATTGGCTAACAACAATTTACCCGACCCGGAACGGAAACACACAACTTTCCACGGCGACGGAACAACCCCCACAGTGCACGAGGACACCTGGAGTGGTGGGGCCGCCTCCGGATGCTTCCCGGGGGGGGGGGGGCCGGGGCCGACCCGCTGACACCCCCTTTCCTACTAGACCCCATCCTCTACCTCCGGACCGGGCCTCCCCCTCCTCCCCCTCCTGCCCCCGCCCCTTGCCCTTGGGCTCTTCCGTCACTCCGGGTTACTGGACGCAAGTCCCCTCCACTCTAGAGGAACATTCCACACACATAGACGACCTAGGCCGAACAACCACACAGTGGCAAAGGACCCCCATAACACAACCCCGATACCCCTGACCCACCCTCCACGATCCCTCACCTGCCAATGAGCAACCAACAGGTCGGAAACAAACAAAGGGCTAACGTGACAAGATCCCCTCAGACTCACGGCTAGTAATAGTCCACGGAGGAGGTCTGTCTCAGCACAGGGATGCCAGTAACAAATGACGGAGCAGCCCCCCTACTCTGTTGGCCTACCTGGGATCAGTGTATGGATAGGCAGGGATGGCTCTGTATTGGCTTACTATGATGCATTGCAAACTCTCACCTTGGTCTCACTTAATAGTAATATTAGACAGAGGGAGGAATGGGGCTGCCAGTTCCCAACCCTCCCAACCCCCGCACCCAATACCGAAGCTCTGCCCTGATCGATTCCTGTGGCGGGCCGTGAGAGGATGAGATACCTCAAATCTGTAGCACCTTGGGGAATACAGAAAGGCCGTTTTCACTCCTGTACGAGGTACCATTTCTGGGCTTGTTTGTTTATGGTTTTGTTATAGTTTTTGCTTTGTTTTCTTTGGTATGCCAGTATTTTTATCCGTACACACATAAGCTCGGGTTAAATCTGAATGTATATTTAAAAATTCTGCGCAAGTTACAGCTCTGATCCCCTGCCTGCTGGTTACATTAGGTACTTGTACCTTGCTTAAATCAAGGAAGGGGGGGAAAGGGAAAAGAAAAAGAAGAAAAAAGAGGAAAGGAAAGAGCTATATAAACACATATATTAACCAAGGACAAGTCTAATGCAATCAGAACTTGCATACCTGTTGACTCATACTGCAAATGTAGGGGTACTAACCTATGCAATGATCCCTTTTTGTAATGATTAACGCTATGTCAAAAATACCAAACCGACAAGCACAGAATGTCAAAAAAAAAAAAAAAAAAAAGTTAACCCATGAGTAACGAAGCATTTGAAACGGTGCAGATAGCTTGCAATATATGACTAAATATAGCACTATGATTTCAAGCAAAACTGTTTTAGACAGCATGTATAACCTGATTGTTACTGGTATTCTGTTATGCCTGACTATGTTTACTCTTGAATTTCTTATAAAAGAAAAATTGCAATATATCTTAAATCTGACACCAAATGTCGACTACTACAACATTCTCTGTCAGTATTGAAACTTGTAATCATCTATGCACATTCAAAAATAAAGAATTATAAAAAAAAAAAAAAAAAAAAAAAAATGATTCTACCCCCTAAATAGAATCACTCACAACAGCACAAATATGCAAAACAAGTGTTGTCTCAAGCGCACCAGGTGTGCTTGAGCAGGAACACTTGAAATATCTGAAATGTGTAGGGGTTTGTTGAGTGTCACTTTTGACTGCTTGTTATAAATAAGTCAAAAGAATGGTCCACAGGGGGGGCGGAGCCTGACACGGACCGGAGCGGCCGCACATTACCGGAGCTCCGGTACAAGCCACTGCAATCTGCAGAAATCGGGGAGAATCTACATCACCCACAGCCACACAACCGAGCACTGACCTCGGAGGACTACACTGATCCGCCGATGCCGTTCCTCCTGACACCCGGCTCCAAAACTAAACGCCGAGGCGGCAAGGCCTACAGGACGGGAGGGCAACCCCAGACCCATTCGGGAACGCACTGGCCCTGGAACGTCCCGGACTTTGAGGACTGGTACCCCGACCCACTGAGCTGAGATGGTACCCCGACCCACTGAGGTGAGATGGGCCGCAAGACGCAAAAAACGCCCCAAAACACCGCAAAGCCACAGCGCGATATAGGCCAAATGCTACAGGCCTCAAACGCAGCAAAGGCCCAAACTCCCCGAGACACATCCCCACAGCCTTCAGAGGAAGGAGACACACAGGGCAATCCACACCCCAGTCCCCAGCACCCAACACCCACATGGACAGCAGACACTAGCGCACCGGCCTCCAAAAGTGACATACAGGCAATGCTGACAGGCCTTCAGCAGAATCTCAGACAAATGTGGGAAGCAGATCTAGCAATACTCAAATTGGACGTACACGCGGTGTCAACGCGCACACAGGCAATCGAAGAAGAAGTCAAGGGACTGAGGGAGAACTACCTAGCCCTAGGGGAGAAAGTGCGACACTTACACAACTCACAATTGACAATGGCCAGGCAAGTTAATCTCCTGGATGACAGGGGGCGCCGCAAGAATATTAAAATTCGAGGGGTGTCGGAATCAGTGCCATTGGAAGAATTGCCACACTTCGCTAGACGCCTTATGGCCACACTTTTACCAGCCAAACAGGCGAAAACATTCCAATTCGACGGGATCTATAGGATAGCTAAATCCCCACAAGCACCCACCTCAGCTCCACGGGATGTAATATTAAGATGCCAATCAATGGCGGACAAATTGGGGCTAATGGCAGCAATACAAGGGCAGACCCCGTTCGACTTCGAAACATGCAAAATTTCCTTCTTCCAGGACTTGAGCAGAGCCACACTACAATGGCGCAAAAGCATGCACCCGATCACCAAGCAACTCCAAGCGGCGGGTATAACCTATAGGTGGGCGACCCCAGGAACTCTCTGGATCACTAAGGACGACAAGCACTTCAAGGCCACCGAACCCACGGAGGGCCCAGCACTGATGACTGCCCTGGGACTACCAAACATCACAGCGAAGATGGGGACACCACAAAACCCTCAGCCTGGGACATCCGAAGCTGACATGGCTGAGACTCCTGGAAGAGGCAGAGATGCCAAACCCAAGACCTGAGGGACATATTTAAGCCGACAACCGACTAGGCTCCTGTTCGAACATTTTATTTCATTTCAATGTTTTGTGTAGCTAACCCTGATTTTTAAACCATATGTTGTTCTTTATGTTTTCTCGTTCTCACAATTGTTGCAGTACGAACGAGGCTCACTAGAGCCAACCATCTTTGCTCCGACGACACCTCCCCCCCCCCCTCCCTGGGGTTATAGGGAACTGATATCGAGGGCGACATAATTACACGGACTGGTATCAGGCACGTCAAATACGCTATTAACCATAACCTGTAACCACACGGGCTCGACCTGATCATGTCATACTATAGCGACCTCTAATCGACTAGACATACTAGCCATAGCTGTGAACTGATTTAGCGACTATACGCAGCCACCAATAGACAGAAGGGGCACCTTAAGACTCCTTACATGCCATGCACACAGGTGCATCTAATAACCTTAGTCAGAAGCGAACACGAGAGCGGTCCCAGACCTAGAAGTGACACCCACAGAGGGATCCCATGACCACCATGGTCTACTCCGGACCTATGTGCAGATGGGCCACATCATAAACCCACATCCTTGGGACATAGGGCGAGACGTTAGACATAGTACCCAGACTTAGTCTTTCCCACCCTCTCCCCGCAGCCCACGACCCTAAAATACAAGGGGCGATATTAGCAGACAGGTACCCTTTACCATCACGATTACACGACTTACATTACTCATTATAACATTGAGACCAACTGTAATTATAAACTGTTTGTGAAACGATTCTAGTCATACATGCGCACATTATTCCCTGTTTCGATGTGTACAGGCTTTTGTGACCTTACACATATGTTCATCATTTTCACATTCGAAAAATAAAGATTTACAAAAAAAAAAAAAAAAAAAGAATGGTCCACAAAGTCAAGAGAAGAGATCATCACCCTTCAAAAACAAAGGACGGGATACAAAAAGATAGCGAAGGCACGGAATGTTCCTAGAGAACCTGGAAGCATAGTTTGCAAGTTGAAAGTTGAAGGAACAGTGGTTACACTACCTGGATGGGGCAGAAACAAGAAGCTATCAATGGCTGCAAATTGAGATTTCTGAGAAGGCAGGTTGTGAAAAACCCTTGAGTGAATGCAATAGGCTTGCAGCAAGACTTGGTGGCAACAGGCACTGAGGTTTCAGTGAGCACAGTAAGGAGCATACTAAACGCAAAAGGTTTCTATGCTAGAACTCAAAGACGGACACCACTACTGACCCAACGTCACAAGAAAAGTCAGCTCCAATATGCTCAAAATCATAGAAGTTTTGGGATTCTATTCTGTGGAGCATTTAAACAAAACTGGAAATTTTTCAGCTCAATGGATCAGCGGTATGTCTAGAGAAAGAAGAATGAAGCACATGCTGAAAAGTGAGCTCTGCCTACAGTTAAGCATGGTGGTGGGTCAGTGATGCTCTGAGGCTGCTTTGCTTCCTCTGGCACTGTAAACCTGCAGTGTGTTGAAGACAAGATGGATTCATTGAAGGATCAGGAAATCCTAGGGGAAGGAAGCAGAGGAAGCTTGGGTGTCATTGGACTATCCAACAAGGTAATGACCCCAAGCATACCTCAAATTCCACCAAGGCTTGGTTACACAAGAAGTCTTGGAAAATTCTACAGTGGTCATCAATCACCCTACTTGAGCTCCATATAAAATCTCTGGTGGGATTTGAAGAAGGAGGTTGCAGCACGCAAACCCAAGAATATTACTGAAATAGAGGCCACTAAGAATTCAAAACACAAAACACTAAGAACTAATGATGCTTGCCATGAAGGAGAGAAAAACAAGTAGCAAGAGAGGTGAGAACGGACAACAGCTCAATTAGCCTGCCCTTCGGTGGGTCCCCGCTCATCTAGTGCCATTACAGAACATATCTGAAGCATATGAGACTGGTCCCACCCGTACGGACAGTCCAGATCCAAAATGCCAGCAAGTTCCCTCTGTATGAGAGATACAGCAACCCTAGATGGTCGTTTCAACCTTGCAAGGTATCATCAGTGAGGTCTAGCTAATATCCCTCTAGGCACCGTGAGGTCCACGTCTGGATTGCCCTTTAAACTTAAGGAGAGGAAAACAAGTAGCAAGAGAGGTGAGAATGTACAACAGCTCAATTAGCCTCCCTTTGGGGTTAAATAATTTTGAGACTGGAGAAGTCATTATAAATTGTATTCTCAGTTGAATTTGAGGAAACCACTTGAAGCATTTGTTGTGTTGAGCTATTTCTTGGTGGTTGAATAATTCTAAATAGATGGATGGATAGATAGATAGAGAGATAGATGGATGGATAGATAATGGCTGGATAGATATGATAAAGAGATAAAAGAAGGATTCTGACTTCCATTCTTGGTTGAAACACATTGTCTAAATTATCTTGAATACATTCCTAATATTGAATATATTTATTTCACGATTGAATAATGTATTAATAATTATATTAAAGAAATGTAGTGTATTTGAATTCTGTTGGAATTGGAAGACAGAAAGGAGTATTTTTTATATACACCCCTATATACTTATTAACCCTTAATAAGGAACACATGGGATGGGTGGCAGCATTGTAACATAGCTGTGTGATACGAAAAGTGAATACAAATACAAAAAGATAAGTCCTGCGCTCACTCCCATCACTCCTGGGCAGCAGCAACGACCACAGTATACATCAGCCCCAATACATACAGAAAAAAAACAAAGTAAAAGTTACCTGCGCTCTCTCCTAAATCCCTATATATATTTAAACAAATGGAGGTTATTTAGTTACTCCAATGGCCATTGGAGGCGCAGGACTTGTTTTTTTGTATTTGTATTCACTTTTTGTATCACACAGCAATGTTACAATGCTGCCACCCATCCCATGTGTTCCCTATTAAGGGTTAATAAGTATATAGGGGTGTATATAACAAAATACCCCTTTCTGTCTCATTAGAGATATCTTTGTCAGAAGCTCAAGGAAACAAGGAGAAAGGTCAGTGTAGGACCCACCTGAGGGGGTTTGACTTGACGGGGCAGGCGGGCATTCCCTCCAATGGCCATTGGAGTAACTAAATGACCTCCATTTGTCTAAATATACATAGGGATTTAGGAGAGAGCGCAGGTAACTTTTTCTTTGGTTTTATAATAGTTACTAAGGTTCTAATGTTTTCACTCTGTTTCTGGCCGTACTAAATTGATTTTTTTTTTTATATACCATTTTTTAACAGCTCAGCATAGTAATACTGCTTAGTAATACTGAATCACGTGAGGAACTGGCAGTCCTTCCAATACATATGGTTGTAATTATATACCTTCAGACATCTGGGTGTTTTGTTCCCCGAGACATATTCACAGAACGTTTTTTGGTATTGTTATAATATATTAATAGAAACTCTGAAAGGGTTTGTTCGAAGTTGGTGTATTAACCCTTTAACTATGAAGGACTTTAAAATCAATAAACATAACACAATACATTTTTGTTGAAACAATGTATTTACAGATGTTACTAGGACCAAACAACACTTTATTCATAAACTACTGATACCAAAAAAGGCAAAAATTTAATATTTGTCCCCGTTATTTATTTGTTCATCTTCTTTGCAGTAGTACTAGGGTGGTGTGTTAACACATTCAAATTAGAGAGAAAAAAGTATATTTTTAGTTTAGAATAATACAAATTTCACATCAAATATTTATGTATGAAACATAATTTAATATGAATAAAATATAAAAAAGTTGTTATTTTTTTAGTTCTGCGTGGCATTTTAACTGTGAATGTCATAATAGTGTTAACTTTTACGGGGGCGGGGCCTGGCAGCCAATATGGACGGAGGTGCTTTCTTTGGGCTCCTGCACTAGTGGGCAAAAAATCGACTCTCACGACTGCCAAAACTGTCCCAGCTACGCAAGAAGCCTGTAATCAGTACCAGGACCGCACGGGGAACAGAACAATACCCGTCTAACAATCCAACTCAACACAAGCACCGGAACCGAACATGCGGCCTACACCAGAGCAGAGCCTGAGGCCTGGGGGAAGCGGCCGATCCCCCGGTACAGAACCTCACCACAAGCGGCAATCAAACACTGCCCTGCAACCCCCCCCTCTGGACCGGCGGGGGTTATCCCGGTCCTCACGGGGGCCGACCACCTCCACAAAACAACTCACACACGCGAACAAACTTGCAGCCGAGCGGGACTCTCGAGGCCCGAGCAAGATGGCGGCGCAACAAACGCGACCGGCAACAAACAGGACCCTCACCACACCGCCTGCTCACACTCTGGAGTTTTTCGATCGACTCTATGCCAACCTACGGATACAACTCCGCACCAAGAGTCAGCACCTCCACCGGGTTGTGAGGGAAATGGCGGCGTGGATACGCCCGGCCATCCGGCGCCACCTCTGTTACCATCCAACCAGAGCCCCTAAAGCAGCTTCCAGCCGGGGGAAAAGCAGGAGACCAGAGGGCCAGGAAACACCGACATACTCCACTCACCTTCACACGTGGCAGAGTGAGACCAGCAAGATTGACCCATCCACTCGCCAGCAGGCGGCATCGGACTCCCCCGCCCAACGTAACGAGCCCCTACATGCAAGGACTGACACCGTGAGCCGCGCGGCACACTCCTTGGCAGCACAGCTCCTCACCAGCAAGAGACACGGGCGGAGAACACCTCCGGACCCTGCAAATGGAGACACAGGACCGCAACACCGCATCATCCGTTGCAGCTGGCCCGTCCACCAAGATCCCAGAACCGGCAAGGGGGACATAGAGCGAGAAGGCAGCCCACGAGAAGCCCGCTATCAGCTCACCTGCACGGACGCCCCTTCTGAGCACAAGTGGTTCCAGCCGAGAGCCGGAGTCGGGTGAACCCCAGAGACTGTAAGCTCCAGCCACTGAGGACATAATAATGACCCCCAAAGAGACTTTCCTATGATACCGACCTACCACTTGCCTGATAGCCCAGTTTAAGCTAGCAATTCTGCCCAAATGTTCTATTTTAAGTTAATCTAGGCCTTTTACTGTTACAGCAAGTAATTCACCCAGTGGTACCCTTACGCATTTAATCATAATAGCATAAAGCTTAATACACTAATTTACTAAGCTTAATCGTTTTGCTATGTTTAGTAGTTTTAAAAGGCTATGGCACACCACATATCTGTATAGCAAGAGTTAAAATATATATTTGTTTTTTGCATCCAGTGGCAACATAAGTAAATCATAATGTCAGTTTGTGTATCCAGCAGTATGACATGTACCTCTCTATTTTCTCCTATGCTATTCATATCAGCTTGTTTACTTTGATGTGTCCTTTAACGTCTCACTATACTGCCATTCAGCCTAGCATGATATATCTACCACTTATGTGTCCCTATCTCCTGGCAAGTTCTACTTTACCATGTTTATTAACATGACACAACTGAGCCGTGACATTGTAAAACACAGTGACTCCCACGCCTCAATCAGGTACTTTCCGCAGATGGGCATCGGCTGAACTCGGAATGATTGCCCAGTACACATTACCATAACCCACTACTGTGGTACTGAACCCCTGCAAGAACCAACGGACTGTCTCTGGTGTGCTCATGTTCCCCCCCCCCCCCGGCATGATATGCTTTATTTAGCTAACTCTGTTACTGTGCTAGATGAGGGCAGATGGGGGGCGGCACAGACAAGACGAGGCTGTATAACCCTGTTATTTTGAATTTTAGAGTGGGCTGTTATTTAGATTTGTGCCTATTTTGCTTCTGTGTTATTAGTGTTCGTAGACCAACGACTAGCAAATTTACCGACGTTAGATTTCTTGATAGCTCACTCTAGCTTATGCCACCACAGTCTTAAGCCAACAAAGAACTCATCTGTTTTTCCTTGTTCTTGTGAAGGCACTAAACTGTACCCTGTAAACCGCACAGACACACCAGTTACATGTTAAACATTATTGAATTGTATAACCCATTGGGCCCAGGTGGACCAACACGGTAACTTATTATGCAAGCCAGGCAATCGCTACTAACACTAGGCATAGCACTGACGGGCTTCTTATTTAGCCCCCACAGATCAGCCTTAGCTCATGCCACACAGCCTGAACGTTTACGTGTAACACTTAGGTGATATGGTCGCACCTGCCATGTAATACCTCAAGCTAGCCTGTTTCAACTGTGCTACCTACCGGATCCTATGATCCATAGCCTGTATTTTAATCCACTGATTGATACTTATAACATTTAACCTAATGTTTAACCACTGTTTCTTTAAACTGTGAGCTTATTGCCTACACACGTGAAATCACCTGTAGGACCTCTAAGATTTTGGCAAGTTGCTTACCGGATCTTGTGATCCTTAGCCTGTATTCTCTAACTACTGTTTTAACGACTAAAAATTTAAAAATTTATCTATGTGTAATCTGTCGCCTGACTAGCAGGACCTAGCGAGATATTAATCCGGATCCTACGATCCTTAGCTTGCAATTTCAAATTGGTGATTATCTACGTTACTTTAAAATAAAAAAATAAAAAAAATTAGGCATTGAAAATCTGGAAATGTACCTTAACTTTGTGTATTGTTGTACCGACCCTATAATGTAACTCGCTTTAGCGTTTCCTCCGTCTTCTCTTCTGTACCCCATACTATATGCCTTAATAAAAATCAGATTGACAAAAAAAAAAAAAAAAAAACTTTTACTGCAATAAAATACACATAATTGTATTCAGTGATGTCTCAAAAATAACGTACAGGTTTTATGGGATTTTGGAAAGTTACAGGGTCAAACATAGCACATTCCCCTTTTCAGTTTATACACATTAAAATTTGCCAGTTTTGTTATGTTACTTTTGAGGCCGTATAGCAGCCCAGGAATGAAAATTACCATTTGTAAAAAAGAGACAACCCAGGGTATTCAAAATGATGTGTGTCCAGTCTTTTTTTTTAGCAACCACTTGGGCACAAACCCTGAAAAGTTACTGTTCATATTTGTATTTTGAATTTTTCACAAAAAATGCTGCCATTTTACTAATAATATCATCAGCATTATACATTTTACTGCTCTGTAACACTCATATTTGTGTTCTGCGATATCTCACGAGAGTAACAGCACCCACCATGTCCAGGTTTTATGGTGTTTTAGAAAGTTACAGGGTCAACTAAAGTGCTTGCGCATTTCAGTT
Organism: Pelobates fuscus; assembly: GCF_036172605.1. Lineage (NCBI taxonomy): Eukaryota > Metazoa > Chordata > Amphibia > Anura > Pelobatidae > Pelobates > Pelobates fuscus. The sequence continues at coordinate 107,025,368 of NC_086328.1, read as the reverse complement.
TTTACACATTGAAATTGGTAGCCCAAGAATGAGAATTACCTCCATCATGGCATACCATTTGCAAAAGTATTCAATGGTATTGTAAATTGAGTATTCTGGTACACCCACCATCCTCATGGTTTTAAGCAGAAAACAGAACACTTTTTGACAAAACAGTAATCAAACAAAATTACTACTCCTTTCTGCCTGTAGGTGGCACTGTACACACAGCTTTACCATACCTCCCAAGTGTCCCTATATAGGAGGGATAATACCCTATTTTGGGCTCAAATCTTTTCTAAGAGTTCCATAAACTTTTTAAATGATTTAATATTTTTGGGAAAAAAAGGTTTATTATTTTGATATTTTATTATTTTGATATTTAATATATAATATAATATATATTTGTATTGATTACTTTTTAAATATAAATTAATATTTTTTTTATATTAGATGCATTTGTGATATTTTAATATATTAAAAAATCATTGAAAATTGTATCCAAAAATATTAAAGCAAGGTCAAAATAAGTTTTTATGAAGTTTTTCAGTTTTTATGTGGAATTGTGGAGAATTGAAAAGAACGTAAGGTACTTTAAAACCAGCTGAGTTGGAGTTTGTTTGCCTTCTTTTGGATTAACAACAAAATCAGATGTGGGAAAGGCTGAACTTTATGGACACAAGTCTTCTTTCAACCTATATAACTATGTAATTAAGTACAGGACGAGCATATGGTCAACTCGTTATGGACCAAGGCTTTTTTGAGAGACAATGCATTTGTGACAAAGGCCTTTTGGGCTCCTACCACAATTTATATTTAAGTGCACCCATACATATGTCATTGTTTAAAGGAGAATCGGGGCTCCCATATGTATACATTATGCAATATTAAATATTAATACAATATTTTAAAAATTGGTAAAAAACAAACAAAAAAAAAACTTTTTTTCTCTGTTTTTCATTTAATAATTTCTACACACCAAGTTCAGATAAAGAAAACTAACTCAAAATAGATTCACTAATTAGTCCTGAATGTTAAATTACCCGATGTGTCTAGGATTTAAAATAATTTTTAGAAGTTAAAATATAAATACTTTTAATGGTAACTTTAACTTAAACTTTAATTGTAAGGACAATGACCATATAAGGAGGCGGCTCTTGTTCCGATTCACCATTCCGCACTGTATAAAAATTATTGTTTTTATTACTATGTTAGACTTTGCTTGCTAAGATCTGACTGTGATCACAGTTGCTTTGGATGATCAATAAAACTCTTCTTTGAACCTAGTAGTGATTCGATTACTTGGCTAACAACTGCAAGGTGTGAATTACAGTTTTAAAGCTAAAACATTGCAAAATTTGGCACCCTGATATTACAACCTTAATAGTAATCACAGAATCCAAAACACAAAAGTATATATTTGCAGAAAGTAAACCTCCCACGCTATGTAACTACGAGCATCTTAATTTATTGTGTTTTTGTTTCCCACACATATTTGATTTTGGGGAAATTCACAGACTGCAAATGACCCACTACTGCAAACACCTCTTATTTGTATTCTGTTTCTATTCCCGGGAACAATGATACCTACATGTATACCTTCTCACCCAATAGTGCCCCAAATTGTTTCTCTAATCCAACTCATGATACAACCCCTAATACTTGGGGGTCACCTTTTATTTAACTCTGCGGGCTGGAAGCAGTGTTAGAAGTAACACAGCTCAGTAGGATCGCTCAGTTGAGGTATTTAAATGGCTATGAGCAGAGCTAACTCTGAGCGCTGCGCATAGATCATCTGTCAGTCTGTTGTCCTTGGTACCAGCAGGAATTTAACCCCTGCTGACACCTTTACTGCATGACAGTCTATGCCGTCACTGGGCGTTACAGCCCTGCACTGCATGACGCATAGACCGTCATGCGGTTCTTAAGTGGTTAACCACATTGTCACTGCTCATATACAGTCCACGGCTGGTTTCTAGACACTGCTCTTTCCAAAGTCCAAATTATTATTATGATTATTATTAGAATGTGGAGTGTGGAGTTGTGCAAACATAAAAATGGTCTGGTAGAAGGCATGGGTTGTAAATAAAGGAATATTTGAGAGAGTTTGGGTATAAAGATATAGTAGCTGTATATGAAAAGATCCAGTAGAATATGTGGGACTATGAATAAAGGGATCTAATGGAGGGTGATGACATGTATATAAAGGGATCTGGTACGGGGGGTTGGGCTGTGTATAAAGGGATCTGGTAAGGGGGTTTGGGCTGCGTATAAAGGGATCTGGTAAGGGGGTTTGGGCTGTGTATAAAGGGATCTGGTAAGGGGGTTTGGGCTGTGTATAAAGGGATCTGGTAGAAGGTACGGGCTAGTTATAAAGGGATCTGGTAGGGGATATGGGTTGAGTTTAAAGGGATTTAGTAGGGAGTGATGTGGTGGGTTAATGGATCTGGTAGGGAGTATGGGCTGGTATAAAGGGCTCTGGTAAGGGTATGGGCTGGGTATAAAGGGACCTGGTAGGGGGTATATGCTGTGTATAAATGGATCTGGACGAAGGTATGGGCTGGGTATCTATGGACCTGGTAGAAGGTATGGGCTTGGTATCAATGAATCTGATGGCAGATATGGGCTGGGTGTAAATGGATCTGGTAGAAGGGATGGGTTGGGTATATTAGGATCTGGTAGGAGGTATGGGATGGTTTGGGTATCAATGGACCTGGTAGAGGGTATGGGCTGGGTATAGATGAATCTGGTAGCAGGTATGGGCTGGATATATTAGGATCTGGTAGAAGGTATGGGCTGGGTATAAATGGATCTGGTAACAGGTATGGGCTAGGTATAAATGGATGGATCTGGTAGAGGTATATGCTGGGTCAGGGCCAGATTAGGAGCCCAGTGGGCCTGGTGCTGACAATCATGATGGGGCCTAATTACAGAATCTGATCGACCAAAAACACTAAAACAGTCATATCTCTCAAGCGTCTGATGGAGTTATAATAAAGCACTCTATGCTAATCACTTTATCTAATTAATGCTTTCTTCTTTCAATTAAATCCAAACCCCCTAACAGCAGTGTCTAGTAAAGCAGGAAGTCAATGGGCGGGGTAAAAGAGTGTACCACTGGTGCGAATCAGGTGACCAGAACTGCCAAACGGGGCGAATATGCCCAAAAGGGGGGCATGTCTGTCCAAAGAATTGGAAGGCCAGCCTGGCATCAGTGTCCCTATGTATCACAGTGTCAGTGTCTCCATGTCGCCCAGTCCCCTAGTCTCCCAGTGTCTGTGTCCCCACAGTGTCCCCTAGTGTCTCAGTGTCCCCTAGTGTCTGTGTCCCCATGTGTCCCGTAGTGTCTGTGTCCCCATGTGTCCCTGCAGCCTTTACCCCATCCCTCACTTCCCTGAGCTGTAGGCTGTCTCTGCAGGCTGGGAGCTGCTGTCTGGACTCTCTGTGCTGTGTACCTGCTCCCCCGCGGATCAGTGAGTAGAGAGAGGCAGGGAGGGAGATGCTGTAACTTCCTATCCCTGCCTCTCTCCACACACAGTGACCCCTACTGGGCGGTGCTGGTATTGCAGAGTAATCTCCATTTATTCTGAGAAAAATATTTGCATTTATATTGCCGGTATTACTGCAATACCGTCATGGCCATGCGGCCTCAAATACCGGCTGTGCCTTAAAATACCAGTCAGGTGGCAAACCTAAGAGTAGCGTGTAAAAAAAAAAAAAAAAAAAAGTAATTTTTTTTTTTCTAAATGGGCCTATTCCATGAGCCTGGGCCTTGACCTGGAGCTGCAGCTCCATCAGCCCCTATGTTAATCCGGCCCTGTGCTGGGTATCAATGGATCTGGTAGAAGGTATGGGCTGGGTATAAGTGGATCTGGTAGAAGGTTTTAGCTGGGTATAAATGGATCAGGTAGAAGGTATGGGCTGGGTATAAATGGATCTGGGGGGGGGTATGGGATGAGTATAAATGGATCTGGTAGGAGGTATGGGATGAGTATAAATGGATCTGGTAGAAGGTATGGGCTGGGTATAAATGGATCTGGTAGGAAGTATGGGCTGTGTATAAATGGATTCGGTAGAAGGTATGGACTGGGTATGAATGGATCTGGTAACAGATATTGGATGGGTATAAATGGATCTGGTAACAGGTATTGGATGGGTATAAATGGATCTGGTAAAAAGGTATGGGCTGGGTATATTGGGTCGGTCAGTCTCATGTCTCCTGTCGGTTTTGGGAGCTGAGTTTAATTCATCCTGTCTGGCTGCAGGCACAGACATTTTCGCCTGTGGAAAAACGTTGAAACCACTAATAGCACATTACTGACTCACAAACAAAATCTGCTTCATATTAACCCGCTCAGTGCCACCGTACTGACAATGTATACACTGTAATCACATTACTTTATATAATAATACTTAGTATATACTGTATACAAACCTCAGTAACAATAAACATTATCTACATCCTAAAGCAAATGAAAATCTCCTTTGTAAATTCCTGTCTAAATAGGTCATTTACCAGAGCCCCAAGATCATCACGCACTGTTTATTGTTGCAAGCCAAGGCTGCTGGGACTTATACGTTTAACTCATTTTCTTATACCAATGTTAATTTGACCGTTTAATTTTCCTCAGTTCTTTTATGTTTACGCCTGCTGACACGCTCCACTTATACAACCGCAGTAGGGCGTCAGAACCTCCACTGACCCAGAACCCAGACACATGGGTTTGGTAAACCTGGCGGGATGCACTTTAATGCACCCTCCCCTCCCCCCATTCCCTAGGTTACAGGGATAGAAATCACCGGGGCACACACGGGTCACCACTTACACGCCGACCTTAGAGGCAAGGGTCACACCTCCATTGGAGACCAATAACCCCACACAACCCTAGCCTAAGTCGTTCGACTCATTACTTGCTCCCCACAAAGGAGACCACCGCAGTAGACACGTAGAGCGTCAGGAAGGAGCAACATCTCCATGACACACCACAAACAAATGTAGCGGGCATACCCACAGACAAGCTTCACTCGGAACTCCCAACGGAGACACTATGTGACTCACTATGGGGATACACTACAAACACATAGGTCACCCCGTTATAACCACACAGCCCAACCAAAACAAAATGTGCAACATATTGAATGCCATGTTCATTGTATAACTTTGACAGTTTGACCACATGGAAGTGGCAACCACAAATGATCTGTATTATACAACATGCACCAAAAATAAAGAATTTAAAAAAAATAAAAAATAAATAGGTCATTTACAGCAGATGCCAATAAGTCTATGTTACGATGTTCTATATTAACTGTAATATATATTGCATAGGTAGTACAGCGCTTATTTAATATAATAATACTCTGGTCTATGCTATCACATTGTATATAATATAAAGATAATATGTTACTTTATATAATAATACTTTATATTGTAATACTGTATATGTTATATAGGTAATGTAGTAATATATTAGTCTATATAATAACAATAATACACTATTATGTAACATTGTATATATTGTATAGGTAATATATTCTATATAATAGTACTCTGTGCTGTAACATTGTATATATTGTATAAGTCATATATTATATATAAAATAATACTCTATGCTGTAACATTGTATACAGTATATATAGGTAATACATTCTATGTAATAATACTCTATATACTGTAACATTGTATAGGTGATATATTCTATTTAATACTATTCCATACTGTAACACTGTATAAACTGTATAGGTAATATATCCTACATAATACACTGTAATGTTGCATTGTATATATTGTATAGCTAATATATTCTATATAATAATATCCTATACTGTAACATTGTATACATTGTCTAGGTAATATATTGTATATAATAATACTGTATACTGTTACATTGTATATATTATCTAGGTAATATATTGTATATAATAAAACTCCATACTGTAACATTGTATATATTGTCTAGGTAATATATTGTATATAATAATACTCTATACTGTAACATTGTATACATTGTATAGGTAATATATTGTATATAATAATACTCCATACTGTAACATTGTATATATTGTATATGTAATATAGTGTATATAATAATACCCTATACTGTAACATTGTATATATTGTCTAGGTAATATATTGTATATAATAAAACTTCATACTGTAACATTGTATATATTGTCTAGGTAATATATTGTATATAATAATACTCCATACTGTAACATTGTATACATTGTATAGGTAATATATTGTATATAATAATACTCCATACTGTAACATTGTATACATTGTATAGGTAATATATTGTATATAATAATACTCCATACTGTAACATTGTATATATTGTATAGGTAATATATTGTATATAATAATACTCCATACTGTAACATTGTATATATTGTATAGGTAATATATTGTATATAATAATACCCTATACTGTAACATTGTATATATTGTATAGGTAATATATTGTATATAATAATACTCTATTCTGTAACATTGTATATATTGTATTGGTAATATATTGTATATAATAATACTCCATACTGTAACATTGTATACATTGTATAGGTAATATATTGTATATAATAATACCCTATACTGTAACATTGTATATATTGTATAGGTAATATATTGTATATAATAATACTCCATACTGTAACATTGTATATATTGTATAGGTAATATATTGTATATAATAATACCCTATACTGTAACATTGTATATATTGTATAGGTAATATATTGTATATAATAATACTCTATTCTGTAACATTGTATATATTGTATTGGTAATATATTGTATATAATAATACTCCATACTGTAACATTGTATACATTGTATAGGTAATATATTGTATATAATAATACCCTATACTGTAACATTGTATATATTGTATAGGTAATATATTGTATATAATAATACTCCATACTGTAACATTGTATACATTGTATAGGTAATATATTGTATATAATAATACTCTATTCTGTAACATTGTATATATTGTATTGGTAATATATTGTATATAATAATACTCCATACTGTAACATTGTATACATTGTATAGGTAATATATTGTATATAATAATACCCTATACTGTAACATTGTATATATTGTATAGGTAATATATTGTATATAATAATACTCTATTCTGTAACATTGTATATATTGTATTGGTAATATATTCTATATAATAATACTCCATACTGTAACATTGTATATATTGTATAGGTAATATATTGTATATAATAATACTCCATACTGTAACATTGTATACATTGTATAGGTAATATACTGTATATAATAATACTCCATACTGTAACATTGTATATATTATAAAGAGCTCCTGATCTTCATCTAAGTGACGCCCACCCTTCCCAGCTCTGCAGTCAGCCAATCTGGTGATAGTATGCAAATTAGCAGGAGCCTGACTGTGGCTGGGAGGGGAGTGTGCGATACAGAGAAAGGAGCTGAATGTATCCTGGGCTGACTGTATCAGGATACCAGTGTCTGTCTGTCTGTCTGAGTCTATCAGTGTCTGTCTGTCTGAGTCTATCAGTGTCTGTCTGACTGCAACAATAGCTGTCTATTTGAGGAGAGCTTCCTTCAGTATCAGGTACATATCCCACCTCTACCTCTGTATACAGACACATATCCCTACCTCTGTATACAGACACATCCCATCCCTACTTCTGTATATAGGCACATATCCCACCCCTACCTCTGTATACAGACACATATCCCACCTTTACCTCTGTATACAGGCACATATCCCTACCTCTGTATACAGACACATCCCATCCCTACCTCTGTATATAGGCACATATCCCACCCCTACCTCTGTATACAAGCACATATCCCACCTTTACCTCTGTATACAGGCACATAACCCTACCTCTGTATACAGTCACATCCCATCCCTACCTCTGTATACAGGCACATATCCCACCTCTACCTCTGTATACAGACATTTGTCCTACCTCTACCTCTGTATACAGGCACATATCCCTACCTCTGTATACAGTCACATCCCATCCCTACCTCTGTATACAGGCACATATCCCACCTCTACCTCTGTATACAGACATTTGTCCTACCTCTACCTCTGTATACAGGCACATATCCCTACCTCTGTATACAGTCACATCCCATCCCTACCTCTGTATACAGGCACATATCCCACCTCTACCTCTGTATACAGACACATATCCCACCTTTACCTCTGTATACAGGCACATATCCCTAACTCTGAATACAGACACATGATCCCATCCCTACCTCTGTATACAGGCACATATCCCACCCCTACCTCTGTATACAGGCACATATCCCACATCTACCTCTGTATACAGGCACACATTACACCTCTACCTCTGTATACAGGCACATATTACACCTCTACCTCTGTATACAGGCACATACCCTACCTCTACCTCTGTATACAGGCACATATCCCATCCCTACCTCTGAATACAGGCACATATCTGATTCCATCCTCTATATACAGACACACATTCCATCCTCTATATACAGACATATATCTCATCCCTATCTCTGTATACAGACACATATTCCATACCATCCTCTCTATACAGACATGCATCCCACCCGTACCTCTGTATAAAGATACATATCCCACCCCTACCTCTGTATACATGCACATATCCCATCCCTACCTCTGTATACAGACACATATCCCATCCCATCCTCTATATACAGACACATATCCCATCTCTACCTCTCTACTACAGACCCACTCCCTCTATATGTACTTATTACCCAATATGATGATGAAGTTAATCCCCTCCTTGGTACTGTTGTGTGTCCCTATTCCAAGTTGCACGCATCCCCCCTCCCCATGAGTGCTATTGTTTTTCTCTAACTCAAGATTGCTGCTGGATTTCAGGCATTTCCCTATTAATGGGTGGGGGACCACCTTTCCTAGAATAAGTTACATTATTTGGTGCTAATTGTGGCACCGGTCCAGTTGCTGACTGTGCACCCTCCCCTCACCCTGAAACTTTTCTATTTCAGGGGGATCCAGACGAAGTGACCCCAAACGAAATGTCCAGTCTCATACTCTTTGTCCTGCCCTTGCTCCTTGGGACTGTGGCCCCTTCTCCTGCCAGGTGGGCCCCAGACGGTGAGGATGTTCTGATGGAGGTAGATGTTTCTCCCATGGAACCTGCCTTCAATGTTGGAGCTGAGAAGGACAGCCTGAATGAGATGTTCCGGGAGGTGGAGGAGCTCATGGAAGACAGTCAGACCAAGCTGCAGAATGCTGTTAGAGAGGTAAGATCCCCTTTAAAAAGATTTAATCTTTATAAATGACCATCAACTCTAAAAGACTCCAAATCATTATCACTGAACACTGGCATTAAAAACTCCCATTGGATAACTTATCAGTGATCACCCTCACCATTGGGAAAACAACCGCTAAAGGTAGATGCCCAGATGTTTTAAAACTACAGTTTCCATGATGTTTTGTCATTCTAAAGGCATGCAAAGCATCATGGGAGTTGTAGTCCTACAAAATCTGGGGATCTACCTATTGGGCACACCCACCCTAAATCATTATCAATAAACACCGGCCTTGGAAGAAGACCCCTACAATTATGATCAAAGATCAGTCACTCTGCGAAAGACCACCAGATCATTATCTGACCCCCCCCCCCCCTTTAACAAAAGACCATGAGATCATTCTTTTTATTATTCATATTATTTATGATTGAACTGTCTTTCTAATTCTCACTTTAACATTGCTCTCACTACTTACAATGGTAAAAGCAAGTCTTATGGCTTGACTGGTGTGTGTATTTGTGTTTAACATTGCATTAACTATCCACTTACTTCAGGTGGAAGGGGTTTTCATCCACACTTTTTTTCCCACCACAACTTAGTTGGTATGTAAATCTTACTATATATGCATTGTCTGTGTCTTAACCGCTCATATTTATTAGTTTTTAGTTTTATATTTACCTATAGACCGGTTAACTTACAGGTGGATTCCAGGTGTTTTGTAAGGGTTCCAGCGGGAGATGTGAAGTTGTAGCCACCCCTTAATTCTAGGACACTTAAAGGCTATGAGGACCCCTTTGGTAATACACTAGGGGGATAATGTATAAAAAGAGGAAATATTTTATAAAAATGTATGAAAAGATTTACCTATTAAACTTTGACTTCTCCAGATGCCAGGACGTAACTGACATTTCCAATCCAATCCTGGCACTATAATTTCTTTAGGTAGGAGTTCTCCTGAAATCTTATGAAGCACATGCAATTGCAGAAAAACACGGACAGCAAGCTCTGTGTGTCATTACCATTGCAGGGAGCGTAGGTGCTTGGAGTGGCCCTTAAAGGGACATTATAGGCACTCAGACTACTTCATCTCATTGAACTTGTCTGGGTGCAGTGTCCCTGTCCCACTTAGTCCTGCAATGTAAATCATTGCAGTTTTTTGAGAAACTGCAATGATTACCGGGAAGGACTAAGACTGCCTCTAGTGGCTGTTTGAAAGAAAATCACACAGCCACTAGAGGCACTTGCTGGTGGTTAGGTGACGTTTGGTTGCCTAAGTGACGCTGGACGTTCTCACGCTATGCATGCAGACATCTAGCGTCTGTAAAATACTCATACAAAAGCATCGATACAATGCGTTCGAATGGGGAAGGCCTAATTTTAAATTTCTCACATTAACGAAGAGATTTGGGTTAGGTCATACTGAATTGTAGAACATTGAATGCCAACATTTTTTTCCATTAAAGTCAATAGAGTCTGGATCAGCATGAGGGGCATTGCAGTCTGCCCCGGGCAACCCCTAGTAAGTGGCACCCGGGGCGGACCTCCCCCCACCCCCCCTTAGTACGCCACTGGTCATATCATATGCGTAGAATTTCTCCTTATTTTCGGTTCAGTGTTTTAGTGTTCACAGTTTTTCGAATAGTGTAATTTTAATTTTGCTAACAATTTGAATGTAGGCCCATCTTGATATTGAGGCCCTAGGCTGAAGCCTAGTTAGCCTATAGGAAAATCCGGCCCTGGCTAAAGTAGCCAAGCTAGAAGCATAGCCGAATTACAGAATTTTGTCAGTTCAGCTATTTTGCCTTTAAACTTAAAATTCACTTTATATTAATTTTGAATTAACACTATAGTGAATAACCCTGTTGGTTTTCAATAAAATGCTGCTCTTAGAGAACATTTGATTGGTGCAGCATGGCACATTGTCACGCGTGCTCACTAACCTCCCAGTGCCCTATAGGGAAGCTTTGGATTGGCTGCGATCATCAATCTTGATCATCTCAACCAAGGAAGTGGGGCAGCCGCTGCGAGACGACACAGCGAGGGAGTAAAGGTAAGTAAACTCACCTTTCAAACCCTGATTGAGGGGTGACTCCACACCAAAAAGGTAGGATAAAACTAATGCATTAGGAATACATGTTTGTAATGTTCCTTTAAAATAACTGACTTTGCAATCTCATATTTACTATTGGCCAATCTGGTTAAAATTAAGTTATTTGTTTGGTACTACCAGTGTCTGCAAAATAAAAAAGTGATTCTATAGAATCCCTCATATAAAACAAGACTTGCATACTTATAAAACACCGAATTTCAACTGGATGCAGTCCGAACAAGTACGGCAGAAGGCAAATCCCCAAAATAAATGTACCTGCTTTTTGCAGGTGAACCTCCTTTTCATAAATGAACCCTTTATCAGCGTAAGCAGCCAGCGATTTAATAAATAATAATAATAATAATAATAATAAAGGAATGATATAATATACAGTAACCTAGATAAGCATGTTTTAATTATTTTGGACTCAACATTTGCTTTCGTTACAAATGACAGCTGTCTTCCTTCAGCTTCGACCCAACTGATTTGTGTAAATTGGGTTGAAGTGAGTTTGCGGCAGATAGCTGTGAATTCTTTCTAATCCTCACAGTGTTTGTGGGTTTGGTTGTGTATTTCTTTCATTCGGTTCTGGATTTCTTACATCAGGTTGCATCAGGACATGCTTAAAGGAAGACTATAGTCACCTAAATTACTTTAGCTAAATAAAGCAGTTTTAGTGTATAGATCATTCCCCTGCAATTTCACTGCTCAATTCAATGTCATTTAGGAGTTAAATCACTTTGTTTCTGTTTATGCAGCCCTAGCCACGCCTCCCCTGGCTATGATTGACAGAGCCTGCATGAAAAAAAAAACTGGTTTCACTTTCAAACAGATGTAATTTACCTTAAATAATTGTATCTCAATCTCTAAATTGAACTTTAATCACACACAGGAGGCTCTTGCAGGGTCTAGCAAGCTATTACCATAGCAGGGGATAAGAAAATCTTAATTAAACAGAACTTGCAATAAAGAAAGCCTAAATAGGGCTCTCTTTGCAGGAAGTTTTTGTGGAGGGCTGTGCAAGTCACATGCAGGGAGGTGTGACTAGGGTTCATAAACAAAGGGATTTAACTCCTAAATGGCAGGGGATTGAGCAGTGAGGCTGCAGGGGCATGTTCTATACACCAAAACTGCTTCATTAAGCTAAAGTTGTTCAGGTGACTATAGTGTCCCTTTAACCCCTTAAGGACACGTGACATGTCATGATTCCATTTTATTCAAGAAGTTTGGTCCTTAAGGGGTTAAAGGGAAACCCCTTCTGTCACTTACCTGAGTCCTGTGCCGCTGTCCCTAGGTGCTGATTCAGGTTCCGCATCCGCTCCTCCCCCACCAACAATGGCCGCGCTCACATTAGTACTTCCCCCATAGGAAAGGTCTCTCTAGTGGTTGTCTGGTAGACAGCCACTAGAGGTGGAGTTAACCCTAGCAGGTCATTATTGCAGTCTATTTAAAACTGCAATAATTACCTTTCTAGGGTTAAGGGACCTGGGACACTGCACCCAGACCACTTCAATGAGCATGCCTATAGTTTCTTTGAATCTGGTTTACATTCAGTCTAAGGTGGAGGCTGTTTTGCAGAATCTGAACATTTCTTCAGAACAATGATGGATTTTGCAGTCGATATACCTCTGAAAGGATTAGTTTAAGAATAACCCTGCGTATGGAATTAAGACCACAAATTACATTTTGGAGAAATTCCTGAACTCACTAGAGTTACAGCTTAGCTGTTAGAACCTACATTTTGCCATTCGGGTTTAGATTTGATACAATTTGAAGTTTAGTGAATAGATCACTTTATGATTTGTGACCAGCGCATGATTTAACAGTAAATGACTGAATTGTGTGACTTTTCTACATTTACCGCTGGTTTTCCGAGGGCTTTGCACATGCCTTAAGAATTACCCACAGTTCCCTAGATTTTTCTTTTATGTTTTTTTTTTTTTCATGCATTGAAGAGATTTTTCTCGACAGCTCAATAAGTAAAACCTGCAGGGGAAATAAAACCATTCGTCTTTAAAGTTCTTTGTGGTTCGCTTTTCCAAAATGACTGCTTCTACAAGAAAATGTCCTACCCAGCCAACTTTCCGAAGAAAACCAAATATTTACAAGCAAAATACCTTTAACTCGCCGAGTCCCAAAATATAGAAGAAAGGAAGATTGACAGTTTACAGCATTCAGGCTAATATAATCAAGCTATGTATGGAACGGAGATACAGAATGATTTCAAATAATTACACCTAAGTTTTGCATAAGGTTTCCAATTCAACGTTTAATGGATAAAACCCTATAGTTATATTGTTCCCCTTTAAATCCTAGAGTGCAAGCTCTTTCTGTTTGTATCAGTAACTCTCAAAACGTATTGAAATGTGTAACGCAGTGTGTGTTGGGTTTTATTTGAATTATTATTATTATTTATAAAGCGCCAACAAATTCCGTAGCGCTGTACAATAGGTGGACTAACAGATTTATTTGTAACCAGACGAGCTGGACGCACAGGAACTGAGGGGTTGAGGGCCCTGCGCAATGAGCTTACATGCTACAGCAGGGGTTCCCAACCCAGTCCTCAAGTACCTCCTACCTGTCCAGTATTTAGGGATTACCCTGTTGTATCTAAAGTGTTTTTTTAAATCCTTAGACACAACTGGGCAATCCCTAAATCCTTGACTGGTAGGGGGTGCTTAAGTACTGGGTTGGGAACCACAGTGCTAGAGGGAGTGGGGTATAGTGACACAATGGGTAAGGGTAGGGGTAGAAAAGTAAGTTTGAAATTCCCTTCGAATTCTCTTTTAAGAATATAACCCTTTAAGTGCTATGAAATCTGGTAATAAAGAAAACTATTTGTTAAGACTAATTGTAGTGGTTATAGTTGACTTTTTTGTCAAACCGTTTTTGGTCAGTTTGGCCCAAAAAAATGGTCTCCCCCCTCTTTTGGCACCCAAAAACCCACAGCCATTACACTGGTAAACATATAGGGAGGGATTTAATTTCCTTATTACCTGTCCAAATTTTTTACTGTAATAAATACAGGCTCTGGGGGTGGCCTAGTGTTGCTGTAAGTAAAGTTTGTTTTTCTTGTGGTCAAATATCTGCGTTATCAGAGTAGCAGCAGTAGGGATGGGCTATGGGTGCTGGGAGTAGGGATGGGCTATGGGTGCATGTAAAACTACTTGAAATTATTTGACAAAAAACTGAGAGACTGCCCCGAAAAACAGCTTGTTCCACGCTCATTGCTCTAAGCCGAGATCACTTATTAGAATCTGTTTAACTGCAGCAGGGCATTGTTTTACCAATGCAGGACAAATAATGTATTGATAGATTTGTTTTCTGAGGAAAATGTATGGATTTACTCTCTAAAATTTGGGATTACAGATGCAGGGCAAAGGAATTGCAAATTATAGGGCAAAACAGGCAAATTGGGAACGTTCTCAAACTCAGATATTTCCACACAGGTATTTTGACCTAAAATTTGCAGTTTCTTTCTTAATTTGTGCACTGTTAAGAATTTGGCGGAACCCTAAAAGAAAATGGACTTATTTGTCGGCACAACATACATTTTTTGTGTCATTGATATCCCATTGTATGTACAGTGCTGTGGTATATGGTGGTGTTTGATAAATCGTATTATCGGCTGCAGAGTTTAGACTTATTTTCCTGACTATAGTTTCCATCTGGCTCCAAATGCGTCATTTTTATTTCTTGAGAAATCCAAACAGAATTATTTGATTTGGCACATTTTCACTGCTCTCTTCACACGAGTAAAACACTGAAAAATGGAGGATAGTTAAACATATGACTGTTTTACATGTCGGTATTTGTTCTGTTAATGTCATTGTCACCCGGTGCCATGCTTATCAGTCTGTCACATAAAGCACTCCAGGGTTTGGGCGGATAACTGTGACACAGCCCGAAATGGCAACTTCATCCCTGGAGCTTTAATTAGTCGCAGAACCTGCCAAACTGGGCAGGAAAACCTCTGACTTCTGTACAAAAAGTGAATTCCTTCCAGTAAGTTCTCTAATAAAACAAAATCTTATCGATTGGCACATTAATCCCATATAAAAACAAGGATTCTAACAAGTCTTCATAACGATTACTCCGACTGTCCTGTCACAATATAATGTAACGTTCATATATGTATATATATATATATATATATATCACTTTGCAGGTTTTGGTTTTAATCTTTTTTTTTGTCCCTCTATTTGTTCTTCTTCAGTTTTTTTAATTCTCCTTAGTTTTGTAGTTATACTTAAAGGGACACTATAGTCACCCAGACCACTTCAGCTCAATGAAGTGGTCTGGGTGCCAGGTCCCTCAGGTTATAACCCTTCAGATGTAAAGATAGCAGTTTCAGAGAAAATACTATGTTTACATTTGGGATTAATCCAGCCTCTAGTGGCTATTTTCCGGACAGCCACTAGAGGCGCATCTGCGACGCTGGAGGCATATTATGCCTCCATCGTGAAGAGCGTCCATAGGAAAGCATTGAGAAATGCTTTCCTTTGGACACTTTGAATTTCCTGTACTGCAAATCCACGCGTACTGAGCCACCTGGTATTGAAAGAGTGCACAACCAGTTCAGGGATTCTATTCACGGAACACTAAGCTGTAGTGAATTGAAAACAGAATTGCAAAATGTAGACAAAAAGTGTTGATCTGGAAATATTCTGCAATTCAGCTATAATCACAGCTTGAATATTTTAGCCTAAATTATGGATTGACTGAGATTGCTGGTTTTCAGTTTATTACAATCAGCTGTTTAGTGAATAACTGGAAGGAATTCTCAATGAAAACGTATTCTTTTTATAGCGCACATTGCTCTTTGGGCTCTTTTAGTAACACCTAAAATGTTAATTTTCCAGATGGAGGCTGAAGATCTGTCCGCAGCAAGATTACCAATTGTGAACATGAAAGATTTGCCGCCGAATTACCATAACGAATCTAGAACAGACACTAAAATTGGAAATAAAACCGTTCACACTGAGCAGCAAATTCTAAAGGTACGAGGGGTTCTGGGATGGGACAGTTTGAGGGCAAACCATCTCTGAGAGCAGGAGGGAGGTATTTCTAACAATGGTAGTTATATAGAAAATGTGGAGTAATAACCATAGAAACCAGAGAAATGTTGCTGTATGTAGCTGCGCTCACCACATAAAACAAACAGGCCCCTCATTCGCCGCTATAGCGTGTCGCTTTATTAACCCCTTCGTACCAGTGGACATACATTGCACATAGCCTCAGTCATAAACTCTCATTAGCTTTAATGTATTTAACCTACACTCTTAACAGATATGTCTAAATATTTTTTTGTATGCATTTTGTTTTGCACTGCAAAATCTGCATATATTAATATTTTGTATTACCTCTAATTTATTACATATTGGCATGTATTAGTTACTGTTCTTTATTATTACTTTAAAGTACCTGAGCGACACATGCCAAAAATGATCACTTTAATTTGCAATATGAGGATTTGTGCTCCTCATATTTACTAAAGATAAATTAAGAAACATGTAATTTGCAACCATCTGGCGTCTGTCTTAAAATCAATGAGGCCTTGATTTAATGTTTTCGGATATGTTTTTCAAATGATTCCAACCTGTTAGAATAACTTTTCAAATGATTTATCTACAAAAATTCCCATAGACCTTAAAGGGACAGTATAGTCACCAGAACCATTGCAGCTTAAAGGGACACTGTAGGTACCCAGACCACTTCGGCTCATTGAAGTGGTCTGGGTGCTTTGTCCCTTTTGCCCTTAGTGCTGCAATGTTAAACATAGCAGCTCCAGAGAAACTTCAATGTTTACATTGCAGCTCTAAGTCTGCCCTCAGTGGCTGTCTATTAGACAGCTACTAGAGGGCTTCCTGAATTGAAACGCACCTTTGGTCCGGTATCTGGCGCTGGACATCCTCATGCTCTGCATGAAGACCTTCGGTGTCAGATTTTTCCCCATAGGAAGCATTGATTCAATGCTTTCCTATTGGAAGGTCTAATGCCCACGCAGCATTTGCCGCGCATTCACATTAACGCCCACTCGTCACGGGACGTTGGAGGGGGCAGAACTTTGACCAAACACAGAGGGACATTGCCTCTGGGATCAGGTAAGCAAATAAAGGGATTTAACCCTTTATTTAAGGGGGAGGGGGAGTGCGTTGGAGGGGAGAGGCAGGGGGAGCGATTGTGCCAGAAATGCAGCTTTGTATTCCTGCCACCAGGGACGTATTAGCCGTGAGGCAAACAAGGCATTTGAGTTTTGTCATGCCTAGGGCAGCACAAAACCAGGATACACCACTGACACTATAGTATCCCTTTAATGTGGGAGAAAAGGTACGTTTAATACCTTTTCAGAGTGATCTGAGGGGGCCAGGAAATTAGTTTAACCCCTTAAGGACCAAACTTCTGGAATAAAAGGGAATCATGACATGTCACACATGTCATGTGTCCTTAAGGGGTTAAAGGACCACTCTAGTGCCAGGAAAACATACTCGTTTTCCTGGCACTAGGGTGCCCCCACCCTCAGGGACCCCCTCCCGCCCGGCTCTGGAAAGGGGAAAAGGGGTAAAACTTACCTTTTTCCAGCGCTGGGCAGGGAGCTCTCCTCCTCCTCTCCGCCTCCGTTCCTCCCCGTCGGCTGAATGCGCACGTGCGGTCCTATGGACGCTTGCGTGCTCTCACTGTGATTTTCACAGTGAGAATCACGCAAGCGCCTCTAGCGGCTGTCAGTGAGACAGCCACTAGAGGATTAGGGGGAAGGCTTAACCCATTAATAAACATAGCAGTTTCTCTGAAACTGCTATGTTTATAAAAAAAATGGGTTAACCCTAGCTGGACCTGGCACCCAGACCACTTCATTAAGCTGAAGTGGTCTGGGTGCCTAGAGTGGTCCTTTTACACTAAGTGTTGGGAATACATGTTTGTGTTTCTGACACTATAGTGTCCCCTTAACCCCTGAAGGACCAAGCTTCTGGAATAAAAGGGAATCATGGCATGTCACACATGTCATGTGTCCTTAAGGGGTTAATGGTGCCTCTGTAGTCAAATCATTTAAAAAGCTTTTCCAACGGATTGTGATAATTTGGAAAGCGTATCCAAAAGAATTAAATCGAGACCCAATTCTCATCTTGGCAAATACTCTATTCTTTGGATGTACATTAAATACACGTTATCTTGTGACATGAAACACTTGTCTTGTCTCACTTTTTTCTGCAGGCAACAGATAATCAAACAGGATCCACTTTCTATGCAGAGTCTGTATTCTCGTCAGTGAGAAACAAAAAGAATTACGTAAGTCTCTTCATTACTGTATGAGATGTCGCTATAAGGTGCCAAAATCTATTTTAAATACACCCCCAAAGAATATATGCAGAACTAAACGCATTCATATTTTCATGGGGTACATCTTCTAAACAGTGATTTTTGTTTTATGAAAAAAAATGGACAGTGAAGTGCCTCTTCTGTCACCTACTTGGGTCCAGTGCCGATGTCCCTTGGTGCTGGTATGGGTCTGCCTTCTCTCCTCCCTTGACTCGCCAACAGCCGGCTGGGGAGACCTAATGCGCATGAAAAGCATTTCCGTAGGAAAGCATTATTCTATGGGGTTTTGGGTAATGCTGGATGTCCCCAGGCATAGCGTGAGGACGTACAGCGTCAGTTAAGCGACCAAAAGTCGTCTAAAAGCTTGGAAGTACCTTTAGTGGTAGTCGGGTAGACAGCCATTAGAGGTGGAGTTAACCCTAGCAGGTAATTATTGCAGTTTATTAAAAACTGCAATAATTACCTTTGCAGGGTTAAGGAACCTGGGACACTGAACCCAGACCATTTCAATGAGCTAAAGTGGTCTGGGTGCCTATAGTGTCCCTTTAATGAGGATTGTGTGAGATCCCTGTTCATTCGTTTGCGGTAGCAGAGCTCCATCAGATTCTCTCTGTGTATGTTGGACCCGTAGAGATATTATTGCACTGATCTCACTTATTGATCCCTTCTGGTTATAAGGTGGTCCTTCCGACCCCCAGTATCTCAGGGTTTCATGGTATTGCGACGTTCCCAGAAGATAAACTTTGCTCTTGTTCGACCAGCTGTAACAGTGTATGAAGGGTTTGAAGCCCTGAAAATTAGCTGATTTTGCCATTATTTATTTTTATTAATTGACTAAGTGTACATAGGACACTGTACAAGTCATTGAATATACATTTTATATTCAATTAATGTTTTCTTATGAAATCTCATATTTTATTAAGAATGTGGAGAGTCAAACATGGATGACATCAATCATACAGTGAATACGATGGGTCCTCTGATGGTATTATCAAAGCATCAGGCACTTATAGTTCAGCAAGATCTGACGATCTATCCGTTGATTGCCCCGGCTATAGCCTAGTAGCTTTCATGTTCAGTTAATTATTTTAATGGTCTCAGATCTCGACGGAAGTATGTTGCTTAAATTTTGTTTTCACACAATGAATTTATGAATAATATTACTAATAATAATTATAACATGCAAAGTATGGGGGGCTGAGTGTGGAAGCCGTAAGATGACAAAACATAAAGTCACTGGCTGAGTGCTCTATACTGGGACACGCGACATGGTCACATACTTAAATAGATAAGTCAGGAGAGGACATTTCACTCACACTCACTCTAGATAGACACACAAATTGTCTCGCTGACACTGGACTGCTAATAGCAGGAAAGGTGTGTGTGACAGTTTGCAGGGAACCGGATTGCTCCTCTTAGGGGGGTGCTTGCAATGCCCAGATATGGATCTGTGAGTAAAGATGAGTGTGACAATTCTTTCATTTCTGAGTCCAGAAAATAGGATTATTGCTTTTTACCCCTTCATGAACAAGGCTTTTTTTTGAGATCCGATGTCTTTTCATGGAGAAATAGGGCTTTCTTTTAATAACCTACATGTATACATTATGCAATATTAAATATTATTAAAACTTTAATTAAAATTTGAAAAAAAACTATTTTTTTTATCATGTTTTATCTAACAATTTCTACACAGCAAAAACCTGGCACAAAATCGATTCACTAATTAGTCCTGATTGTTAAAATGCCCAATATGTCCAGGATTTCAAATAATTTTTTAGAAACTAGAAAATAAATATTGCCAGGTTGGAATTACGGTTTAAAAGCTATAACTTTGCAAAATTCGGCAAGCTGAGATACCTTGCCCTAGGAATCTGCCAAACCCTGAATGGACTAAAATACATTTTTATTCACAATCCGAGCTGGCAGATATTTCAGAAAATGTACAATAAAAACATATAAAAAAAATTAAAATAGTGCTTTTACCATCTTTAAAACTTGCTCGATGAGCGAAGATACACATTGCCATATTGTGTTTTTTTGTAACGCTGCGTTTAAATGTCTTGATGACTCACCCTGTGTCTCAGACATGCCAGCTTAATGTCTGCCTCATATTAGCAGACAGATGTTGAAATAATTAATACATTACGTGCATGCAGACGTGTCCTTACGTAAGTGCAAATATGCTCTTTACAACCTCAGACACATCTATCTCTATGCTCCAGGCCCGCGTCACTGTAACCTGGACTCGGGTGACTCAGCCGCAATCTTTCAGTTTTTCGAGCTTTCTACATTTTGCTTGTTAACATTTTTGTTGGTAACTATTGCATTCTCTCATCGTCTACCCTTGATTGCTTTTGTATTTGTTCTGAATTTTCATGGAGTGGTGCCATGAAAATGTACGGATCAGCCTTCTCTCCTCCCTCGCCTCGCCATCAGCCGGCTGGGGAGACCTAATGCGCATGCGCAACAATGCCGGCGATCTCATTAGCCGGCCGCTAGTATGTTTCTTGACAGTTCCATGTTGCGAGGATGTGATGGTTTAGTGTTTAGTGTCTGCCCTGCAGTATTTTTTCAAACATGTGCAATAATTTGTTCTCAGCGATTCTTGGTAATTGTCTAGTGAATCGGTTCCAAATCGTTTTACCTGCATTTTTAGCTGTGAAGTCTACAGATGAGAGCAGTTCAGAATCAATTAAATGGAATTTTATTTGGACGAACCAATTCAAACTTATTTTTGCCCAAGTCTAGTATTCATAGCACCCAGTGCAACAGGTGAGGCTACTTTAACCTTTTACCATTCCCAGGTCAATATAACAAGCTCCATTAAGTTGGGTAATAATCTCATTTATCACAGGAGATTATTTATGGTGTTTACCATGCTAACTGGAATTAAAAAAAAAAAAAAAAACCACTATATATATATATATATATATATATAAAACTTATCAGATAATGATTTGGGCAGAATTGTGGCATGGAAGGGGTTAAAGATAGCTAACCTTTTATATTTCCCTACATTCGCACACTGCAGAGCAAGACAAGACATTATATCTGCTTTTTTCACAATAAAAGATAAACACTTGGAGTCGGTGCGTAATGGCAGAAATATCACGAGATGTGGTGCTTGCCAGGGACAGATGGATCCCGGCAGCTTATATTAGGAATGATAATAAATAAAAAGAATAAGACAGCGCTAGATAACTTATGGCAGCAACCTTAAAAAAAGGGAATCCCTCAAACCCTTTGAAATAAGATAAATAAATACAATAAAAAAGGCTGCGCACAAATATAAAATCCAATGGTTAAACAAAAAAGGAGAGATCTCTCTCCTTTTTTGTTTAACCATTGGATTTTATATTTGTGCGCAGCCTTTTTTATTGTATTTATTTATATTAGGAATGGTCTGAGTTTTGTTTGTTTTTAATGGCCAGATACCAATTGGCTTTGTGAATGCTTCCTTGTCTGCTCTGTGCTGAGTGAGCAATCGCAATACTTAGAATTTAATGCTCTTATCTCTCCAGACCCTGTTTATATCAGGAAATGAAAAAGATATCACAGCCAGTATCCACAGCAGGCAAATAAAATAATATTTTATTAACAATCCTGGCTGGACGGAACCTAGATCCAGTAACTGTTGCATCATGGGTGTTGTAGTTCTACAACGGATGGGCATCCGCCTCTTGGGCACTCCTGAATTAGCTCCGACTATTTGGCAGACACGGTTTAATCCAGCAAGTTATAAATACACATTTTCTAGTCCAGGCAGAGTTTGCCATTAACTCTCAACATATGATTTAACACATCGATAATACCATAATGCAGACTGAATCTCTGTCCTTTCTTTCATTTTTTTGTTTCATTTTTGGAAAAAACTAGGTGAATTAGGTAGGGATTGCAATTTGTGACAATAAACCTGCAGTATTTTTTAAAAAATTGTGACATTATATTTCCTCTGTTCCGTATTGCAAAGCCAACATATTTCTAGTTCCTTCATATTACATTTCTGCCTTTTGTTTCCTCAAGAAAAATATGAAAAAATCATATGTATTCAGTATTAACCTGACATCCCATTAACCCGGTATCTATTAACCCGGTACCCATTACCTGGCATCCCTCTAATCTAGTACCCATTAACCCGGTATCTATTAACCCGGTATCCATTACCTGGCATCCCTCTAATCTAGTACCAATTAACTTGGCATCTATTAACCCGGTATCCATTACCTGGCATCCCTCTAATCTAGTACCCATTAACTTGGCATCTATTAACCCGGTATCCATTACCTGGCATCCCTCTAATCTAGTACCCATTAACCTGACATCCCATTAACCCGGTATCTATTAACCCAGTACCCATTACCTGGTATCCCTCTAATCTAGTACCCATTAACTTGGCATCTATTAACCCGGTATCCATTACCTGGCATCCCTCTAATCTAGTACCCATTAACCTGGCATCTATTAACCCGGTACTCATTACCTGGCATCTCTCTAATCTAGTACCCATTAACCTGGCATCTATTAACCCAGTACCCATTACCTGGCATCCCTCTAATCTAGTACCCATTAACTTGGCATCTATTAACCCGGTACCCATTACCTGGCATCCCTCTAATCTAGTACCCATTAACCTGGCATCTATTAACCCGGTATCCATTACCTGGCATCCCTCTAATCTAGTACCCATTAACTTGGCATCTATTAACCCGGTACCCATTACCTGGCATCCCTCTAATCTAGTACCCATTAACTTGGCATCTATTAACCCGGTACCCATTACCTGGCATCCCTCTAATCTAGTACCCATTAACCTGGCATCTATTAACCCGGTACCCATTACCTGGCATCCCTCTAATCTAGTACCCATTAACTTGGCATCTATTAACCCTGTACCCATTACCTGGCATCTCTCTAATGTAGTACCCATTAACTTGGCATCTATTAACCCGGTATCCATTACCTGGCATCCCTCTAATCTAGTACCCATTAACCTGGCATCTATTAACCCGGTATCCATTACCTGGCATCCCTCTAATCTAGTACCCATTAACTTGGCATCTATTAACCCGGTACCCATTACCTGGCATCCCTCTAATCTAGTACCCATTAACTTGGCATCTATTAACCCGGTACCCATTACCTGGCATCCCTCTAATCTAGTACCCATTAACCTGGCATCTATTAACCCGGCATCTATTAACCCAGTACCCATTACCTGGTATCCCTCTAATCTAGTACCCATTAACTTGGCATCTATTAACCCTGTACCCATTAACTTGGCATCTATTAACCCGGTATCCATTACCTGGCATCCCTCTAATCTAGTACCCATTAACTTGGCATCTATTAACCCGGTACCCATTACCTGGCATACCTCTAATCTAGTACCCATTAACCTGGCATCTATTAACCCTGTACCCTGTAAATGAGCTATATCGATTTTTTTGTTGGTAAAAAGAAAACAATGACTTTGAGTTTATCGCGCTACCGACACTTTAATAATAAAGCACATTACCAGCCGTAATGGCTAAACAAAAATACACCCAATCCAGTGCAACGGTAAGAGAGCAATTTCATGCGCATGCTCTCCTAACATCACAGTACGTGTGGATAAGAGAGCCAGGAAGTAACAGTCTTGTCTATCTAATCCAGAGGGCTTGGAGGGGTAGCTTGAAACCGCGCTCCCAAGTCTTCAAATTATTAAAATAAAGAAATGTAAAATCTCGGACACATTGTAACTACGGAAGGCACTCTAGCAATTTCACTTAGATGAAGTTGTTATAGTAAGTACTGTGATCTTTTCAGGATATTCAGTTAACCATTCAACAACCGCAGGCTAATGCTAAAGAAACTCCAAGTTTTACTTTAACGTTTTGAGAGATTTCACTTTGAGGAAGAAGAACCCCCGGAATATCTCCCTTTGTAAAATCTGCTGGCCCCTTAGTACATTTCTCCCAGTTTCTAGTTCCATACGTGATGATCTGACATAACTAACTCGTGACGCGTGCAGGGTTCCTGTCTTGGTACAAAGAGTTAACCAGGCTCCGAGACCATAGCAAATAGGTCGCTGTTCAGATTACATATTAGATTGTGTTTCTATGGGGATGGTGCAGTGATAAGCAGGAAATATCAATAAAGCTTCATTTCTCCACCAGCTTCTGGTACAGTTTGTGCTCGGCAATTAGAGGAAGAATCGGAAATATAAACAATCATTTGCCATTCTTCAGCTTTCTTTCTAATTAGATCCAACACGGCATTACAGATACGCAGGACAGTTGCACGCTCTGGATGTTTGGCGAGACAATGGATTTGTAAAGCCAAACAGCAATATATTAAAAAAAACTATGTGTTATTTTTGTGTCTGAATAAGCTCTGTAAAGTTATCTATATAAGTTATTTAAAAAAAGGAATCTATGACGTGACAGTAAACATTAACTTAATAGTAAAATTGCAAGCGCTTAAAATATACTTAAAAAGTAGGAAATTTTTTAAGTGTTTGTGTCAAATTTCATTAATCAATAGAGAGTAGGAAACATCTGCCTTAACCAAGCATAGACATATTCTTCTGTTTTCAAAATGTATCTCCAGTCTTCCATTTAATGGACAGATTAAAGGGTCAAAGTACCATACCCTGGACCTGTAGGGAAGGTTTATGGGTTAATATCAGACCCCTAGACCAGAAATAGGCTTCTGATTGGTTGAGTCTCTTCCTGGTCTGTGAGGAAGTCTGTGCGGCATTTGACTTTGCCTATTGTGTCCCTTTAATCTTAGGCTGTCATGTGACAGAATTAATAGGAGCAGGCTTTGCTGCCATAGCAACAAAGTGAAATGAGTGTATAAAACTATTGAACACAGAATCCTGTTTCTTATTGCTTTGAACTTTGAAAACTGCTTGGCTGAAACAGCAGCTTTAATGTATTTGTTGTTGGTTTGCTGACTCAGCGGAGATTTAACTGGATCCTTTTAAATCCCCCAGATAATTCAACGCCCAAAACAGAGAATTGTGGTAAACTGAACACTGATTTTCACAAGGTTACGACAGAATAGCTACGCTGGAGTTAAAGATAATTTTAAAGAAAATGTTTTATGGAAAAAAAGCAACACAATTTCATTAAACGGTTAAATTGTTTTAAATTGAATTAATTAAAGTTCAGACTAATTATTCTACAGCAAATCAACTTGGTTTTGTGGGTGTATTTGAATAACGTTGCCTTTATTATTATCTTAAAGGAATTGTAGTAATTATTATAGATGTTACTAATCAAGCATTTACACATGCATGAAATATTTATATTTGTGATTATGTTCTGCAGCACGGAGATATTAGATAATTAATGTATTTTATTTATGTAATTTTTTTTTTCTAGGAGTGTATTGTCGATGACGACTGTCAGAATAGGACTTACTGTCATTTCGAAAAATCTCAATATAAATGTCTTCCATGCAGAAATGAAGGCACAGTAAGTATTAAAAGGTCCTGAACGGGAACAGCTCATTATATCAAGAGATATTCAGGAGTTTACCTACTTTATCACAGGTTTATTGTGCAGAGAGTTCTGTTTTCATTATCCTTAAATCAGTGGAACGCCAATCTAAATCTAAAAGAAAGAAGCAAGACTTGTATTTTTACTTAAAGGGCATTCTCCAGGCTCTCACACACATTAGGTGCACTGTGTAGGTTAGGTTAGTTAGTTATACTGGGTGAGTTTATATTATTAAAGGGACACTCCAGGCTCCCCACACGTTAGGTGCACTGTGTAGGTTAGGTTACAGTTAGTTATACTGGGTGAGTTTATATTATTAAAGGGACACTCCAGGCTCCCCACACGTTAGGTGCACTGTGTAGGTTAGGTTAGTTAGTTATACTGGGTGGGTTTATATTATTAAAGGGACACTCCAGGCTCCCCACACGTTAGGTGCACTGTGTAGGTTAGGTTAGTTAGTTATACTGGGTGGGTTTATATTATTAAAGGGACACTCCAGGCTCCCCACACGTTAGGTGCACTGTGTAGGTTAGGTTAGTTAGTTATACTGGGTGGGTTTATACAGGGGCGGACTGACCGGTCGGGCACTTCGGACATGGTCCGAGGGCCCGGCCGGGAGGGGGGCCCGCCATCAGGGGGCCCGGCCGCCCCTTTAAATGCTGCAGCCGCCTGAGCGCTCTCTTAAGAGCGCTCAGGCGGCTGCAGCTTCTCGCTTCCCCTCCCCGTAGCGCGGCCGAGCTGCTCTGCGTCCGCGGTGCCGGCCGGAGTTATAGGAAGGTGCACACACACTGAGTGTGCACCTTCCTGTCAGTCCGGCCGGGTACAGGAAACAGAAACTCCTGTTCCGCGCGGAACAGGAGTTTCTGTTTCCTGTACCCGGCCGGACTGACAGGAAGGTGCACACTCAGTGTGTGTGCACCTTCCTATCAATCCGGTCGGCACCGCGGACGCAGAGCCTCTCGGTCACGCTACGGGGAGGGGGTAAAAAGAGAGAGGGAGGGAGGGGAGGGGGGTTAAAAGAGAGAGGGGGGGTTAAAAGAGAGAGGGAGGGGGGGTTAAAAGAGAGAGGGAGGGGGGGGGTTAAAAGAGAGGGGGGGGGTTAAAAGAGAGAGGGAGGGGGGGGTAAAAGAGAGAGGGAGGGGGGGTTAAAAGAGAGGGGGGGGTTAAAAGAGAGAGGGGGGGTTAAAAGAGAGAGGGGGGGTTAAAAGAGAGAGGGAGGGGGGGTAAAAAGAGAGAGGGAGGGGGGTTTAAAGAGAGAGGGAGGGGGTTAAAAGAGAGGGGGGGTTGTTAAAAGAGATGGGTTAAAAGAGAGAGGGAGGGGGGTTAAAAGAGAGAGGGAGGGGGGGTTAAAAGAGGGAGAGGGGGTTAAAAGAGAGAGGAGGGGTTAAAAGAGAGAGGGGAGGTTAAAAGAGAGAGGGGGGGTTAAAAGAGAGAGGGAGGGGGGTAAAAAGAGAGAGGGAGGGGGTAAAAAGAGAGAGGGAGGGGGGTAAAAAGAGAGAGGGGAGTAGGGGGGATAAAAAGAGAGAGGGAGGGGGGTAAGAAGAGAGAGGGAGGGGGTAAGAAGAGAGGGGGGTAAGAAGAGGGAGGGGGGTAAGAAGAGGGAGGGGGTAAGAAGAGAGAGAGGGGGTAAGAAGGGAGGGGGGAGTAAGAAGAGGGGGAGGGGGAGTAAAAGAGGAAGGGGGGAGTAAGAAGAGGGGGAGGGGAGAGTAAGAAGAGGGGGGAGGGGGTAAGAAGAGGGGAGATTAAGAAGAGAGGGGGGGAGTAAAGGGGGTAAGAAGAGGGGAGGGGGGAGTAAAAAGAGGAAGGGGGAGTAAGAAGGGGGGGAGGGGGTAAGAAGAGCGGGGAGGGGGTAAGAAGAGGGGGGAGGGGGTAAGAAGAGGGGGGAGTAAGAAGAGGGAGGAGTAAGAAGAGGGAGGAGTAAGAAGAGGTGGGAGTAAGAAGAGGGGGAGGGGGAGTAAGAAGATGGGGAGAGTAAGAAGGGGGAGTAAGGAGAGGGGGAGGGGGAGTAAGAAGAGGGGAGAGTAAGAATGGGGGTAAGAAGAGAGTGGGAGTAAGAAGGGGGTAAGAAGAGGGGGAGGGGGGAGTAAGAGGAGGGCAATTGCCCCCTCCCCTGTCCGCAGGCACCGTGCGGGCAGCCGGCAGGGGAGGGAGGAAGAGAGGACCCGGGAGCTCAGCCTGCAGCTCCTCTGGGTCCTTCTTGCGCGAGCACAGATCGTTGCCGCGGTTACCACGGCAACGTTACGGCTCTTGCAAGAGTAAACTCTAGCCCTGGAGCTATGGGCTAGAGTTCACTCTCAACACTGTGACCACCAGGTATTCCTGGTGGTCGCAGTGGTGAGAGTGAACTTTAGCCCCATAAACACACTGCCCCCACACCATACACATTCACACACTGCCCCCCATACACACACACTGCCCCCACACACACCATACACACACACTGCCCCCACACACACCATACACATTTACACACATTGCCTCACACACACACACATACACTGCCCACCCATACACACACAGCCCCCCATACTAACATTGCCACACACATACACAGCCCCCTCGTACACACATTGCCCCACACACCCTACACATTCACACACTACACCCCCCTCACACACACTGAACCTTTCACACAGACTGCACCCCTTACACATTGCACCACTGCTCCTATACCCTACTACAGCCTCATATCCCAGCAGACCCCAGGTAAGTTGTCAAACTGTTCTTAAACGGTTTGACTACTTACTCTGGGAGGGGGGCCCGGCCCTCCTGGCACCATAACGACTACACAGAGTAGTAGTGGTTATTGTGCATGGATTATTTCTTTAAATAATCTACGAGTGCCCCAGTAGCCAGCAAGCCAGCCAACCCACAGGCCAGCCAGCCCACAGGCTGGCCAGTAGACAGCCAGCCAGCCTACAGGCCACCAGTTAGGCTTAAAGCCAGCAACCCCACAGCCTGCCAACCGCAGCCAGCAAGCCACAGCCTGCCAGCCAGCAAGCCACAGCCTGCCAGCCGCAGCCAGCAAGCCCACAGCCTGCCAGCCGCAGCCAGCAAGCCCACAGCCTGCCGGCAGTAGCCAGTAAGCCCACAGCCTGCCAGCAAGCCCACAGCCTGCCAGCCGCAGCCAGTAAACCCACAGCCTTCCAGCAAGCCCACAGCCTGCCAGCCGCAGCCAGCAAGCCCACAGCCTGCCGGCAGTAGCCAGCAAGCCCACAGCCTGCCAGCAAGCCCACAGCCTGCCAGCCGCAGCCAGTAAGCCCACAGCCTTCCAGCAAGCCCACAGACTGCCAGCCAGCAACAGTAATTAAGGTAAGAGGAGCCAACTTGGCCTAGGTATCAGCTATGTTGTGTTGCTATATTGTGAATAGGAACCAGAGTGTTGGAGAGACCCCCCTCCAGGCCCCATTAGACTCCATTGTAGTCTCTAATGGGACCTGGAGGAAATTCTTTCTAACACACTCTCTAAAGGACACTGAGATAGCCTCTGCTAGAATGCTCCCCCCCTCCATGGCCCATTAGCCCTCAATTGTAGTCTCTACTGGGGCCTGGAGGCGACTGTTTCCAGCAGGGACACTGAGATGGCCTCTGTTAGAAAGACCCCCTTCCAAGCCTGTTAGACTCCATTGTAGTCTCTAATAGGGCCTGGAGGGGATTCTTTCTAACACACTCTCTAAAGGACACTGAGATAGCCTCTGCTAGAAAGACCCCCCTCCATGGCCCATTAGCCCTCAATTGTAGTCTCTACTGGGGCCTTGAAGGGATTATTGCACTTTTGTTCCTTGTGTCTAAAGATTGTGTAGGGTGTGGCTGGAGGCGGTGCATGGAGGCGGGACATGGGTGGCGCTTGCTGCGGAGTATGGGTGGGGCCTGTAAGGGGGCCCTTGATTTATTTTGCCCGGGGGCCCTGAGGGTTCTCAGTCCGCCCCTGGGTTTATATTATTAAAGGATATTCTCCAGGCTCCCACACACGTTAGGTACACTGTGTAGGTTAGGTTAGTTAGTTATACCCTCTTCTCCTGGGGGGGCCATGAGCCGGCCACCTCAGGGCCCCCCGAGGCTGGCCCTGGTGTCACCGGGTGGCCAGTCCTGCGGGCGTGCGAGGGAGCACTCTCCCTGGCTGAGCGCTCTCTACCCAGCTCCCTCGCGCACTGCACTGATGCCGGAGCTGGAATATGATGTCATATTCTGGCTCCGGCATCAGTAAGCGGCGTGCGAGGGAGTTGGTCAGAGAGCGCTCAGCCAGGGAGAGTGCTCCCTCGCGCGCCCGCAGGACCGGCCCCTGGGCAGCCCCACTGGACAGACAGCCAGAGAGCCAGCCAGACGGCCCGGTGACCGGCCGCCCAGCAGCACCACTGGACCCCAGGGAATCCCCTCAGCTCTCCCAAAGGTAAGGAGGCTGGGGGATTACATTTTAAAGAAACGTGTGTGTGTGTTAGAGTGTGTGTGTGTGTGTGTGTGTTAGTTTTTGTGTCAGTGTGTGTGTTACTGTGTGTGTGTCTGCTAGTGAGTGTCAGTGAGTGTGTTAGTTTGTGTGTCAGTGAGTGTGTTACTGTGTGTGTCTGTTACTGAGTGTGTTAGTTGTGTGTCTGTTAGTGAGTCTGTTTGATGTCTGTTAGTGAGTGTGTGTTTGTCAGTGAGAGTGTATGTTTTGTAAGTGAGTGTGTATGTATGTATGTCGCTGTCAGTAAATGTGTGTGTCTGTTAGCTAGTGTGTATGCGTCTATTCGTGAGAGTGTGTGTGTTTTTAAAACCCCTTCAGCACTTACCTTTCTCCAGCGCCGGACTTCCTTGGTGCTGGGGATCCCTCCGCTCCGATCCGCCTCTCAGCTCCGAATACGCTTGCGCGGCAAAAGCCGCGCGTGCATTCAAACCGCCCATAGGAAAGCATTACTCAATGCTTTCCTATGGACGTCCAGCGTCTTCTCACTGTGATTTTCACACGGAGAATCGCGGAAGCACCTCTAGCGGCTGTCAGTGAGAAAGCCACTAGAGGCTGGATTAACCCTCAGTGAAACAGCAGTTTCTCTGTAACTGCTATGTTTTCAGCTGCAGGGTTAAAACTAGTGGGACCTGGCACCCAGACCACTTCATTGATCTGATGTGATCTGGGTGTCTGTAGTGATCCTTTAAGTGTGTGTGTATCTGCATGCACTGGTGTACATACTGCGATCGCAGGGGTCGCAGCCCTGCGATCCCTGCAACCAGGTGCCCGCCGCCATGTGTTCCGGCCCGCGCAGAGTAAGTGCGGGGGGGCCACGGATCAATTTTCGCACCAGGGCCCAATGGGTCGTGTGTACGCCAATGGCCAGGCGTTTAGTGAAGGAGGGTTGAAGTGTTTGATGTCAGGTGGTTAGTGAAGGAGGGTAGCAGTGTTTAACCCCTTAAGGACACATGACGTGTGTGACACGTCATGATTCCCTTTTATTCCAGAAGTTTGGTCCTTAAGGTGTTAATGCCGGGTGTAAAGGAGCGTAGTGGTGTTTGTCAAAAAGAGTAGTGACAATCTATTCTATTTCAGTGCATGCGAGATGGTGAGTGCTGTGATGGGCAGCTGTGTGTCTGGGGCCAGTGCACCATGTCAACAAAGGGAGCAAGTGGCACCATCTGCGAGAGCCAACAGGACTGCAGTGCCGGACTCTGCTGCTCCATTCAGTCAAGTAAATGATTACATCACTTTGTTTTATATTGTATATGAAGTGTAAATAATTTTAACTTTCACAGATTTTATAGAATAAGAAAAATGATCTTTTCAGTAATTAGACACTGCAAGCAACACAACTACTGCAGATTCTTGTGTTATTACAGCTTATTGTGTTATTACAGCTTATTGTGTTATTACAGCTTTTTTGTATTATTACAGCTTATTGTGTTATTGCAGCTTATTGTATTATTACAGCTTATTGTATTATTACAGCTTATTGTGTTATTACAGCTTTTTTGTATTATTACATCTTATTGTGTTATTGCAGCTTATTGTGTTATTGCAGCTTATTGTGTTATTACAGCTTTTCTGTATTATTACAGATAATTGCACAGGTTGTTGCAGTAGAGGCTTGTCCATAGGGACTTGGGGCAGCGCCCCACCAGCGTTTATGTGGGGGGATTTATTTGCAATAGGTTAGAAATACTAAGATATGTTTTCTAGAGTGGAGGGAGGGTGGTAAGCCAAACATAATATGGGGAAAAAATAGTGTCTGTTTAATTCTATAATAGGTTTCAGTAATGTAGGGCTTCTCCCTCTCATTGGTAGCGGTTTGTGGAAGCTTACTTAAGAGCATTTAGGAATGTCAATAAATTGGGGCAGGTTTGAAATCTGCCCTGTTTCAGCAGGTTTTGCACATGCCCAGTGTTTACGAAGTGGCCATTCGGGTCAGCCAGCTGCCCATGAGTGGAGGCATGCTATTGGCCTCTCTATTCAGGGGCCATCATTGGCTAATAGTAGTAGGGGGTGGGGTGCAGTGCCCGCTGGAGAGAGAAGCAAGAGAAGCCATCTTGGAAATAGCACAAGTAGAGCACACTAGCAGCAGCTCCTGGCCCCTGCCAAATATACGTGCATTATATTATCTTTTTATTTCCCCCAATAGCCCTACTGACTGCCTAAAGGGAATTAACACAAATATGTAATTAATGCGACTCTGAGGACTGATCTAATACCAATTTATTTTAATATGTAATAATGATTTGTGATTCTGTTAACCATGTCAGCTACATCTTTACCACTGCAGATTAATTATATTGCCAGCTGCAAAGATAATAAGGTGTCTATCGGTATCCTGCAGGTTTAACCCTGTGTACATGGACTGTTAGGAACTAATAGTGAGCCAGGAGCAGCTGACACGGTTAGAGTCCAACATATCTTGATGCATTACCCTATGCACACTGTGTGCTGAGAGCTAATTGAGTAGCTGACATGTTTTATAACAGTAGCATTATTTAATGGAAAGCAGTTATCATAGCTGGAACACTACTGAAGATTGGATCATGTCAAGGAAAGAGCCAAGAGAGGGCTAGGTAGACAGAGAGAGAGATCTGCAGCATTATACAGAGACATGTACTCTGTGGGGATCTCTGTATTGCAGCTCTGTGTAATCCATCACAGTGATGGCTGTGTGAGAGTTATTGTGCCCAGCTCTGTGGGTTATGTCTCTGTATTTTACTCAGCTCTGCCTGCTGTACAGGTATCTCTGTAGTCTACAGAGTTCTGTGTATTATATAGGTATATTTGTATTGTGCCAGCTCTCTGTATTATATAGGTATCTTTGTATTGTACCCATACTTGTTATTGAAGCATACTTTTTAAAGCGACACAGTAGGCACCCAGAACACTTCAGCTTATTGAAGAGGTCTGGGTGCAATGTCCCATGACACCCTACAGTGGTAATTATTGTAGTTTTTGAGAAACTGCAATAATTACCTTGCAGGGTTAACTCCTCTAGTGGCTGTCTACCAGACAGCCATTAGAGGGACTTCCGGAATTTAAACGGACCTTTGGTCCGTTATCTGACACTGGATGTCCTCAGTGTCACGACTGCTAGTGTGGTCCAACACACAGAAACTGTAAATGTAAGCGTATACATAGAAAACGAAAAGGAAATAAAAGGATAGAACGTAAACCGGTCCTCAGAATGGCCAGACTAATACCTTAGAGACAGAGAATGGTCAAAGGGAAAGCTGAGGTCAAGGAAGCCAGAAATACACAATACCGTTTAAACAAGCCAAGTCAGGGGAACCAGAAATCAGAATAACAAGGCATAGCCAAGGTCAAAATAACAGAATTTCAGAATCACAAGGATAAACGCACTCTCGGGAACCAGGAACAGGAAACCACGACAGGGCAAGGTACTGGGGCAAATCAGGGACTTAAATATCCCTCTCTGGGCTCTGATTGGTCAGAGGGTGACCTCTGACCCCAGAACGTGCGCGTGCGTTAACGTCGTGACGTCACGCGCATGTCTGTATAACTAAATTTGCAATGTATTGTATTTTTACAGCTCAATGGATTATTACAACTCATTATTATTACATCTTATTGTATTATTACAGCTCAGTGTTATTACAGCTTATTGTATTATTACAGCTCAAATAATACACTGAGCTGTAATAGTGCAATAAGCTGTAATATTACAGTAAGATGCAATAATACAATAAGCTGTAATAATACACTGAGCTGTAATAATACGATAAGATGCAATAATACAATGAGCTGTAATAATACAGTAAGATGCAATAATACAATAAGCTGTAATAATACACTGAGCTGTAATAATACGATAAGATGCAATAATACAATGAGCTGTAATAATACATTAAGCTGTAGTAATAATAATGGGTTGTAATAATTCATTGAGCTGCAATAGTGCAATAAGCTGTAATAATACAGTTTGCTGTAAAAATACAATAAGTTGCAATAATACAATGAGCTGTAATAATACATTGAGCTATAATAATACAATAAGCTGTGATTGTTATAGCTCTTGGATGTCCCTTTTGAAGCCTACTGTAGTGGTTATGATGCCAGTAGTATCCTGTGCCATCCCATGGTACGATATCAAGCAGTTTTAGCACGATATGATTATTTATCTAGGTCCTGCCATTTACCCGTGCTCAACCCAGGTTTCTGTAGCAGGAGAAGCCGAGTAACTCCATAGAGAAATAGAACCATACAGTTCTGCAATCATTGGCGTCAACTGAGTGCTGTCAATCAATGATTGCTGTCCTGCACCTCTCCTTCTAAGCTATAGAAATGTCTGGCTTCTTCTACTGGAGGAGACAGGATGTACCAGATGTGGAGAGGGCAGCGGGCAGGACCCAGGTAAAATTTGAAACCTTGCTAAAAAGCCTGACATTTTATTATAGTACTGTGACAGGGCACAGCTGACTGTAACGGTTATGGTTCTTGGAGCGTTTCTTCAACTTTACCCACTAATGCTTTATGCCGACTTGTCAATCTATATATGGGATATGTACTGAAGACTCCTCTCACCCTTTTTTTGTCTGCAATATTTTGGCAGGTCTTTCATGCAACAATTTAGGATGGGAATTGCCAAAATAGCAGCCAATCAGAGTAGAGTGAAAGAAACATGATGTTTAATTACTGTAAGATTTCAGCTGTACAAATATTCTATGTCCGTGCATACAGATAATCTACTGTATCCTGCTGTGTTCTGATGGGTTATAGAGATTTTTGGTTTAATAGCTTCTGTTTGATTTAGGTCTTTTATACCCGGTCTGCGCCCCACTGCCAGTGAAGGGCGAGCTTTGTCACAACCCAGTTCACCAGCTTTTGAATGTTCTCAGCTGGAATTTGCAAAGTGACGGGGTGCTTGATCTCTGCCCATGTTCCAGTGGATTAGTGTGCCAGTCTCAAAGGTGGGTGATCACATCCTAACACGTGCATTGTCCTGGCACTACAACCTTTGGTATATCCATCCCTGTCTGGTCTAATCAACAATATATTATTTTAAGTAGTCATTTCCCCCCACCAGAAATCTGTCTAGTTACCATAATTGTCCAAATGCCATCTATTCTCGAAGCCAGTGATTGTACATATGTTCTTCGCCTCCTCACTGAGAACCAATTTGTGGTGAGTACCGAGGCCTCCATTTAATAAGTTGGGAAAACTTTTAAATTGATATAATATTTTGAAAAATATTTTAATATTTAGATGTTTTGATATAGTTATGTAGTAATCTAGGTTGCAACAGGATCAAAGTCCATCAAGTTCAACCTTGAACCCATTCCTTTACGCTGTTGATCCAAAGGAAGGAAAAAAAAAAAAAAAAAAAAACAATTGTAGCCATTTTCAATAATACCATAAAAAGGTTAAAAACAAGTCCTTTTTGACTCCATAATGGCAATAAGATTTGTCCTTGGATCAACAACCAAGTGACATACATAGCAATCATATCCTTGAATATTCTGCTTATTCAAACAAGCATCCAAGCCTTTTGTAGAATATGATGACAACCTCTTTAGGTAGAGAATTCCACATCTTTATCGTTCTTAAAGTAAAAAACCCTTTCCTCTGCTGTAAGTAAAAATGCCTTTCTTCCACTCTCAATGGGTGACCTCTTGTCTATTGTATCTTCCTGCTTATAAACAGGTTACCACATAACATATTATCATGTGCTACTATTGAATTGTTTCCAATTATACCTGGCTTGCCACTGCAATTCTGTGCATCATTGTCATTTAATGTTTCGGACCAATATTTCATGTACACAGTTATTAATATTTTGGGTGATAGAATTTTGGTTGAAACTTTTCAATTGTATACAACACATTGCTACTCTTCAGGCTGTAAATAACTCCTATAACTGTTCTATCTCCATCTCTGTTCTTCAGGCCTTATCTCACACTCATACTCACTCATAGGAACAGCGATTGTGATGCTCTGCATTTTTCCCCCCTCACCACTAGGCTATCTAGCTAAGCACTTTGTATAAAAGAGCTTCAATGGCAAGTTATCAGGTTACGGGCAGGGCTCTCTCTACCTATTGTATTTGTCTGTGTATATTGTACGTTCTCCACTAATTGTACAGCGCTGCAGAATCTGTTGGTGCTTTATAAATACCAGTAATAAATAAATAACAGTTTGTACTGACCCTGTTTATATCATATCTCCTCAGAGGTGTCTTTTTGATAAAGAAAACAAATGCCGTTTTTCTAGCCTTTCTTCTTAACTAATGTTTTCCATCCTCCTTACTAGTTTTTGCCCAATATTGCACCGCCTATTCAAGTTAGGATCTTATCGTTGATTTATAAATAGGCAAAATTATATTTGGATCGCGTGAATCAATACCCATTTTTATACTCAAATGCACCTCACTAGCTATTGAAATGGCACACCGGCATTGCATACTGTTGTCTATTTTGTTATCAATAATTATTCCAATGTCCTTTTCATTTAAAGTTATCCTTAATTCAAGCCCGTTTAGTGGCTTGTGGGTTCCTTATTCCAAAATGCATGACTTTACATTAATCTATATTGAATCTCATCTTCAACGTGCCTGCCCTGTTCCCCAATTGATCCAAATCCATCCCATTGTACAGTGCTACGGAGGTTGTTGGCGCTATATAGATAATTATAATAATCCGTAAAGAAGATTTATCATGTTCAGCCAGTGCTATCTACCTAGATGTGTCATCTGCAAACATTGACACATGACTTTCAATGCCCACTTTAAGATCACTTATAATAGAAGAGAAGCGGACCCAGGACAATACACTGAGGCACTCTACTTAAAGGGATATGGACATTGCGACATAACTGCTGTCTGTAGAATACTTAGGGACACAGCAGCTAACACTGAAGGGGGGGTAATTAACCAAAACCCAAAAAATCTTTTACACTACAAGGATATGGACATTACAGTTATGCAAAGTAGTAGTAAGGGGCCTATCCTTTTAAATAGCACATGTCAGAGAAGATGGACACAGTTGAGCAGACCACTACAGCACATACATCACAAGTCATAGAGCTACTAACGCAGGTCAGTGACCTCGCTTCGGCCCATCCAACTCTCGGCCACCAGTTTGTTGCACTGGAAGACAAAAGGAGGTGGAAACACCTGAAAATCCGGGGCCTAGCAGACAGTGTCACTACGGTAGAACTGCCTCATTTTGTACGCAGGCTCTTCGCGGCCTTCCTGCACCCTAAACAGGCTAAAGGCATATGCTAGACGCAATGTTCTGTCTCCTTAAGCCTCCATCAGCTGTTGCTTCAGCCACCAACGACCTACTGATTAAATTTCAGAATGGCCAAGTCAAGGCCGCCATCTTAAACGCAACTAGAGGGAAATCCCATATCAGTTCAAAGAAATGGACCTTGCCTTTTTCTCAGACCTTTCCAGCATGGCTCTGCAGGGGAGGAAGTCATTACGTCCTCTCACATCAATCCTGTCGAATCAAGGTGTTAAATACCGCTGGGGCTCCCCTCTCATAGTCATCATACAACACCAGAATGTGGAATACAAAGTGTCTGACACATCGGAGATGGACGCTATCCTGACCAGCCTTGAACTGCATCGTATCTCCACACCTACAACTCCAGCCTGGGACCCGACCACCATAACATTCATAACAGAGTCAAGAGTGTGAACAAAGTGGTGGTTACTTGGCTTTTGCACCTTCTTTTTTTTTGTCAATCTGTTTTTTATTGAAGGCATATAAGATGGGATACATAAGAGAAAGCTGGGGAAATGTATGGGTGGTTTACAATATAAGGTTGATACAACATTCAGCAAGAGTATGTTTCATTTCCAGAATAACAATGCCTCATTTTTTTTTTTTTTATGTTTAAACTGTAGTATGAAAATACAAGCTATGGATCGTAAGATCCGGTATGTAACATGCTAAATTAACAATGCATTAACTAGTCTTAATGTACCAACAGTGTCTTAATGTACCAACAGTGCAATACAGTGTAGGTTAAACTATGAGTCAGCTGGTATGCATTTGCTAGTCGTATGTTGCATATAGGTAATCCATGTATCCTGCTAACTGTGCCTAAACTGCGTGTTGTAATACAAGCTGAGAGCAGGCAGTTATAACTTGTGAACACATTTAATGCGCTTGTAACATAACTGTTGTGCACCGTAATGGGGGCTTACTCAAACTGCACATAGCTTAATACATGTGTGAGTGATGCGACAGGTAAAGTGTTTAGTGGTGTAGTACCGCTGGACCCACTGGTGAATTGCATGAGTGTCTGGTAAGCAATGTCCTGGTGCAAACTTCAAGTGGAGTCGTTTAGCTAATTGGGAAACACGCTGTATTATCCACCAAAGAGTTCATGGCTGTGGGCGGCATGTAGTGGGGCTGCGGGCTTACGGTCCATCTATCAGCCAATACCCCTGCTGGGATGGTCGGAGCCATGAGTTGGACTGGTCAACAAGAGGCCGGTGAGCTGTTGGTACAAGGAGGGAGCGCTCCAGCCCCAGGCCGGAATGAAGGCAAGCACCTGCAGTCCACAAACTCTAGCTCTCATGGTCGAGGCCGGGTCTACCCTCTGTTGGGCGCCATGGGGAGCTCGGATGTTCGCCTGCGACGGTCGGGCTTCCAGCGGTGTGGTCGGTGCCGTGGAGGCCTTCAACCCAGGAAGGATTGCAGGGCGGGCTGCGACATTAGCTTTGCGTGGTTTACCCGATGTAGGTATTTTCCAGCTCCGCACCTCGTCCCTCCTTACTGTTCCCACCGGGTCAGGTGGTTCCCATCTGCAACATAGCTTCAGTCGCTCCCAGAGCCTTTGAAAGAGCCTGTCTAGTCTCTCAGCGTACTGCTCCTCTGTGTAGTATCTTTGGCTGCTTTGATGGGCTGGCGCGGGCTTCTGCCACTGAGTTGCGGCAGCCATTTTGGGTGGCCCACAGGCCGCGTTGTTCGGGCTACGGGGTATAGCCGGGGCTTGTGGTGTCGTTTGCCCTGGTTTGGTGGGGACCGGGATGACCCCCGCCGGTCCAAAGGGGGGGAACGGGACCCATGTCGAGGTTGTAGCTTAATATGGCCCCAGGAGAGTGGCCGTCTCCCCCGTGGTCCGTTTGTCTCGGTAGGTGGTAGGCCTCGCTGCTAGGCTCCGGTTTCTGCGGTCGGAGCTGCATGCTTTGCGTACCGTTAGGTGCCGCTTCAGGTGCTGGTTATCCTCCTCAGTCTGGTAGGCTGCCGTTAGGGCTCAGATTATGCTCCTTGCCACCGGAGCATTTAGCATCTGCGTCCGGCCATCTTGACGGTCAGGCCCCGCCCCCTTGCACCTTCTTTTTATCCCTTATATCCCGCATTTTCCCCACCTTTACAAAAAAGACACTTACATACTGTTTTAGTTAGATTTTGTTTTGTTTCTTGAGGTTTACCCTACCACATTTATGGAAAGGGTTCTCTATGCTCCTGTGGACTTTCTGAAATACCCCTGCTACGCTGGCTCCTCCATTGCCACCAAACCCCACACGTATAGTTTCTCACTTTACTCCAACATGTGGAGCCGTCTTCATTGATCGCTCAACTTCCTCTATTTTTAAGGTTATATTTACCTTTTCTCTTTTTCATTATGGTCTTTGCCAGGCCCTTATGAATCTACTGCTTCTAACGAACATACTTTTTAGTGCGGCTGTTCTAAAAAAAACCCAAAACAAACCCCCCAAAAAAAACCTGCTGTCAATAAAGTTACCCTTACGATTACACGTATGTTTCTAACCACTGTCATGTTTCAACTTTTCTATCACACGCCATGTTTATCATTAACATGCCTGTAACAAAAATAAATAATAAAAAAACAAAGCAAAAAAATCTAAAGAAACCAGCAAAAAAAAAAAAACACAAAGAAAAACCCTGCAGCAGTCTGTATAATGGTTAGATTGTCACATTTTACTTTGGCCAAGCATGAGGTAGAAGTATTAACTATCAGAGACTAGCATCTGGCCAGTGTGATGTTGGCATGCAGACTCCACTTTGTGCAGAGGACAGCAGGAAAGCAAATGTTTATTAATTTCAATGGAATAAAGAACTCATCAAATCAAAGGGGATTGGGGGGGTTGGAAATTATATATTGTGTAAATTCAGTAACTTTCATATTGATTGTAATACTCTCTGTTTGTCAGTCATACTTTAGTGTCCGTTTGTGAAGAGCTGCCGCAAGACATTGACAGGAGGGCGAATCCTGAGGAGCTAATAGAGGACTTTCCCTTTGTCAGCTTGCTACCACAGGAAGAATTAAATTACGAAGACAGTTACTCTGTGACAACTGGGTCCAGCCCGACTGCAGACTATCACATGCCAGAAATGTATCCTGATGTTCTCAGCCAGGACGAGATCTGAGGAACGCGTTGGATACCTACAGACTGTAATAGAACAGGGTAAAAGACTGTTACCGCCTCCCTCATGCAGTGGATTGCTCTATATTCTCCAACATGCGTTGATTAACCCTTTAAGAGGGCAGCCTTTATGATTTCTCTTCTCAGAAGGAAGTTACTTTTTTTTTTCTAGTTGCCAATCAATTTTATGGTTTGTGTCTACCTTTTTTTTTTTCTTCTTGCTTACAAGAGGGGGACTATTTACATACACATTCTTAATAGAAAGAAAACAAAATCGGTGGCAATGTTTTAAAAAGTGCCAAGATTGCTATGGAATAAATAAAATAATCAGGATAATTTAATTGTTTCCAAGGCACTGCTCTACTTTTAGAACTTTTCACATTACCAATCTGTATAACACGAACACATACCTTCACTATCGCCTACTGTAGTAAGCAGTGAATGGCTGTTGGCGAATTACA
The DNA here is from genome assembly GCF_036172605.1 of Pelobates fuscus. Taxonomy (NCBI): domain Eukaryota; kingdom Metazoa; phylum Chordata; class Amphibia; order Anura; family Pelobatidae; genus Pelobates; species Pelobates fuscus. The sequence continues at coordinate 106,983,939 of NC_086328.1, read as the reverse complement.
GATTAAAGGCATACAATTTCCTCCTGCCATCATTCTTCTTATATTATTTTTATAGTGATAGTAATGTGGGACCCTTAAGTAACCAGGTATGTATAAAGTAGGTTTCTAAATGGAGAGATAATTAAAGAGTCCCTGATCATGTCACCCAAGGCAACATTTTGTGTATGAAATGAAACTGATGGTTGTTAGGCAGGATCCCAATGGCCACAGTACTGAATCAGCAAGTGACTGTCAACCTCTGGCTCCCTAATCAGTTAGGGAGCTTATTAACCAAACCGTGAATTTAATGAAATGTAAAGATTTAGACTTGGGGGGGGGGGGGGGGGGGGGGGGGGGGGAAATAAATCTGCCATATCATCTATTTATGGCTAAACGTTATTGCAATGTACTAGCAGACTTGCTGTTTATTCTCCAGTCTCTCAGAACCAGACACCAGAAACAGGTAGCCCACTGCATGTCTGTATGTATGTATGTATGTAGAGTTAAATGGAACTGAGCTGGTGTTAAATAATTGTTCAAAGACACATACTACATTTTCTCCATTTTAAACACAAAATAAAAACATAGGGTGTTAATCTTTGATTTGAGCTGTAATTATTCACCTATTCTGAAGGTTTGTGTCTCTGATCTTTCTTCTGCATTAAGTACATTCAAATGATACAAGGTTAATTCACATTTTATTTCTCTCTTTTAAATCACATGTGTAGACATTTTTTTGTAAAAAAAATTTTTAAATCACAACGGAAAGAAAAATATAATTTGATTACAAAGGCCTTAAATTTGAGGGCTGGTGTTTGTCTAAAAAATTAATTATTTGAGTCGAAAGAATCGTACAAGAACCAGCTGACTCATACCAACCACCTATTTCAGGGGTAGGAAACATTCAGCACTCCAGATATTATGGACTATATCTTCCATAATGCTCTTACAACCATAATACTGGCAAAGCATCAGGGGACATGTAGTCCACAACATCTCTAGTGCCAAAGGTCGTCTACCCATGACTTATTCTATTATGTACAGCTGTACTTAACACTTCATAACCTCATGGGCATTTAAGAGATGTTCGTTTCTAGAACCACATCATAACCACTTCCTAACACAAGCACTACAAAACCTTCCCAAGATAAGCCAACAGCTGGAAACTATAACCAGAACCTATTGAGCAGGGGAGTAGATTTTATGGGAAGCACTCCGAATGGGTAACATTTGTCGTTATCGGGGGATCAGCTGAATAAAACCTCTGCTGGAAGAGGGAGGGAGGGAATATGTGCAACACTGGTTCTTTAACAGAGCACATGTAAGAGATTTGTAAAAAGGTGCTCTGCTCACTATACAGTGCAAACAAAACTCTTAACTAATTAAACAGCCCTTTAGGGACAAAACTCAGAATTTCGAGTAATGTTTAAAATTTCCCCAAAATACTACAACAATGTGACGCAAATTAACCATTGGCATTATTAAGAGGACCATGAAAATAACCGTTTTAAAGCATCTAATGAATGAATCATTAAGAAACAACCTGCAAAAACGCAAATCGTATTTACTGAAGTGTGACTTGTTTGGAATTGAAACGACGTACAGCACAAACGAAACAATTAAAGACGCATAAGCTGCATAATAAAAGCTGGTTGAAGCCCGATTCATTTTTTTATCACTATAAATTAAGATTTGTATAGGTTATAGAAGAAGCCATTATTTTGCTTCTGGTATGTATGTATCCATCGTTGATCATACCTTTCCATGTATTGAACACATTGGTGTCGCAGATCAGCAACAACCAACGACCCAGTGTAGTACAGATATACATACGGTAATGTAAAATAAATATAAGAATTACAAAAGCTAAAACCAAGAGGCAATAAATTTACAGGAGTGTCTAGTAAATACTCCTGTAAGTCTATTGCCTCTTGGTAAAATATGGTATACTACATGGGCTAATCACCGACAATATGGACCACATGTGGAGGGTGACAGCACCTTTAATTGGATCATGTGGAATCTTTTAACTTACCTTTCCACTTGTGACCAGAAATCCAAATAAAACATGTTTGTTTTAAAGAGACAATTTAATTTGTGTGGCTTTCTCTTTTTTTAATTTTTATTGGCATGTTCATTGTTTGTAAACAGCATCCGGCATGAAGAAAAAAAATAAAATTATCAAAACCTTGTATTGATTAGTTATAAATTACACAGCAATTTCAAAAATGTATGCAGAAATATTTATACATATTTTTTCTACTATTTTTGTGTTGCAAATCAAACAGCAAGGATTAAAAAAAAAAAAAAGACTCAAAATGGCATTTAATGAATTCAGTAAATTATGTTTGAAATTAATCTTCCAATGGTTATTTAAAACATACAGGGGGAGGAGTTTGAACTGAACACAAAATAAACATGAAAAAACAAACAAAAAACCCACCAAAAAAGAAAAAAAAGTGTATCAATGTAAAACGGCATCTCCAAAAGCTAAATATATATAAGAAAATAAAAATGCAGCTTTACACAAAAAAATTAAAATTAAAAACGAAACAAAAACAATGAACAAGCAAACAAAAAAACTCTATAGTACCAGGATAACCAAACATGGGAAAAATACAAAAGGAAATAAATTTAAATAGGCAGCTAAAGTTTCTCATGTACAAAGTGTTGATATGTGAGATTCTAGGAAATTGAAGCATTGCAGTCTGTTGGACTATTGGTAATATTTTATTTACACTCTGATGAAACAGCAGAATAAGATTGCTCTATTGGTTTTAATACTTTGTCCCCTTGCTACAAGAACCTGTTCGTAAACAGACGCGCATCCTTAATTCCAGCGTATACCTACCTTCTTACCCTCGTCAAATAATGGTACAGCAGCATCAGGCATGTACACAAACCTACTACTTCAATTGAGGTAATGTGTGTATCAGCGACATAACATAGAAAACTATTCCAAGCTCCTTGTAGCTTTATGTTGAAATCCCTGAAAGATCTGAGGAGATCTCTCTCTCTGAGAGGGCTCCAAACAATTGCATCCAACCAAAGCTGGGTAACAGCCAAATATCCAATCCACTTGGTTTGATTTTTATTACATTATATATATGCTTTTGTATATATTTATATATAATCTTATTTGCACATCCCTTTACAGTTTAATCGACCATAGTGCAGAACATGATTACAAGTCAAACAGTGACCTCACTGGGTCCTGCGGTGCTGATTGGATTACAGTCCACCAATCAGTGCTGGTATTATCAAGTCACACCTTGAGTGTCCTGCAGAGAGTCCTTTCTCTGTGCCGACAGTGAACCTGCCTGCGAAAGCAACCCTTGAATGGAGTCTTAAGCTAAATGTCAGTCCTGAGCAGCGTCTTTACTCGATGCTCCGTCCAGGTAAATCTTTAGTGCCTTTTCTTTTCGGGGGGAGTAAGTCACACGGTGCCCAGTTTTTTGCAAGCGGCTACTTTCCTTTTTCATTAACTCATTCCTCTGCTCGTCTGTAAGTTCAACTAGATCCTCCGTTTTATCCCTAAAATAAAAAGTAACAGATTTTTAAAAACATTTTTTGGAAACCCACAAGGTAGTTTACCTTTTATAAAGATAAGAATTTCTGTTCATTTAACGGATGCATTAACGATCTCTTCACTTTGACTACTTCATCCAACAAATGTCACCACCAAAACGTTTCAAGGGAATCTGCCGTGGGCAAAACTACTTTAGCTCCTTTGCCATCACTCCAGAAGAGTTACGGAGGAAGTTTGCCCTGCTTAGGGAAAATCACAGGTGTTCTTAGAAACAGCTAATGTGAACTATAGGTGGGTGTCCCAGGAGTCTACACCCACTTAACAAAGGAGATCGCAAGGGGGAATGTAGAACCATGAAAGTAGATACTGTTTCTCTTGTCAAGCAAAAAAAACAAACAAACAAAAAAAACCTTGTGGACCATTTGCCCCAGGTGTGTATTAAAGGGGAACATAATTCATACTCAAAACAGTACTGAACCGTTTTCATGAAAGAATTCTGTTAATTTTCTCAAGCTTCAATAGCATGTGCCCACCTAAATAAATTACCGAGCATCTTCAAACCACTAAAGAATATAACTGTTCAGAGACTGCATATACAAAGTACAAGGCTGTATTCTTTCATAATTTGACACACGAGGATGAAATGCTGTCATGAAATGATTGACGGAAAGGTTAGCTTTCAAATCAGATAATAGGAAATGTGGTTACCTACCTGTAAAATATAACTGCTCCGTCATCTGAAATGTACAGAGGCCAGGCATTCAAAGTTGAAACCTTTGGGTTCCAATCTAAATCTTGATGGATCTCCAGAATCGAAATGTCGCATGGGAATGTCCCTCGCCCCTGTAGAGTTTAGCACATACATGTTCAAAATACAGATTTTAGAAACTGAGGTATGGAGTGTCTGTAGAAGAAAATCAAGACACAGTAGCACTTTTTTGCTTTCCTAAGTGGTAGATTTAAATTTTAAAGAAAGTCTAGGTTAAAAAATGTGCAATTTTTTTTAATGCACTTGAACTGTTAAAATAAAATATATATAAAAAAAAAAAAAAAAAATGAATTAGTCAATCACCTTTTTGCCAAGTACAAACACTTTCATTCGTACTGGTGGTGTCCAATCAAATGCTTCAGAGAGAAGCATTGCTGACAAATTCACACATTAAAATAGATGTTAAATAGCAGGGTGGAGGAAGTAAAATTAAATATATTATTTTTGCACAAAATATTTGGAACAGGTCTCGAAAGGTGTTTCTCTGAGAGTGCAGACAATTCTGCTGGTTTCAGAGAAAAATCTATTTGTTCCTGTGATTCTCTCTCTCTTTACCTAACCTCAGATAATCAAGCAGTGAGACTGCAGGGGCATGATCTATATACCAATACTGCTTCATTAAGTTGAAGTTGTTTTGGTGCTTAGAGTGCCCTTTTAAAATAAATGCAAACATGTTAACGTTTGACTACATTGGCTTTGCAGAATTTATCAGCATTAAATCATTTCTTCCCTTCAGATAGGTGTTATTTATATTAGGAGAAGTCAAGCGACTTCAAGACATAATTTATTAAGTATCCCTGAATGTGCTGTTAAAATTAGACCCACATAGCCTGCTATGTCCCATCACAAAGGGTGTTTCAGACCATTGTATATTCAGATTCAAGAAAAGGGGAGCATGTGCCGTCAGGCCTGTAGCCTTTCCGGAGGAATTGCCGATAAATGCAAGTGATATACAGTATTCTCTGACCAGGCAGAAGCGATATCTTCATATTACTTTAATGTGTGGTTTATTCCAGAAATCTTTGGGGAGTGGCATAGTATGGTCATTCATTGTGGAGATTAGCTAGCCAACCAATCGGCAGTGAGCATGAGGAGTCTGCCAGTATAATTTTTATGTCATTTGCTGAAAGAAGCAAATACACCAACCCCCTCCCCCCCCCCCCCCCTTTTTTTTTTAAAGACTAATTACAGGTTAAACAAAAAAGAACATGGTTAATAAATTATAGCAGTTAAGAGAATAATCATTAAAATAATTGAATGTTAACGCAAATGGTGACAGATGTAAAAAGGAGTATAAAAAAAAACAAAAAACAAAAAAACATGCAGCTTTTTGCCTTTTGTAAAGTAACAAAGACTTACTTTTGCAAATTCCAGATTTTCCAAAGGTATGTCACTTATTTCACAAATCTACAAAAGAAGAAAAGCATAGATCTAATAAATATCAGGGAATTACTATGTAATTTCAGTCTATCCCCACCCAGCACGGGAAAGGCAAGTTTGTATAACCGTCAGAGCTTTGAGAACATATGTTGGATGTATTCACTAAATAAAGAATCTTAAATCAAAGTCCATGAAAATAAGGTTTAGGCCAAAGTAGAGTTTTAGGAAGGATTTACTCTCTTGGTTACTTCGGCATGCAATTATCCAGTCTTATACATTGAAAGTCTCCACAGGTAAAACCCAGACGGATCTATTTACTGGTGTGTAAATTAAAAGGAATTTGATTTGGACAGTCAGGATCAATTTTTTTTGCCCAAGCCTAGCCTAGAATGGAGTATTACTAAAATGAACCAGTGACTGCATTAGGTACAATTTAGAAATGATTTGAGTGGTGGATAGTGTGAGACCATCTGGTCTCAAAATTAGAAAAATATACCTTTACTACTTAAACATATTTGCTTAATGGTGCAGATCACCTCATTGAGGCGAGCTGTGTTCTAGTTTATGGTTACCTTCTCTCGTAGCTCATCAACGTTATTTGTCTCCAGCACAATTTCCTGAAACGGGTCAAGCTTGAGTTCCGATGGCCTCCATCTCTTAGTAAATATAGAAAGCTGAGACATGGACTTCATCTTCTCGTTTTCTGAGCAATAAAGAGATAAAATCAGAGCTACCAACATATTGTAAATCAGAAATATAAGCAGAAAGAGTAAACTAGACAAACGTCTGGAGAGAGCCCATGCTAATAAGTGGTTTGATCAACTTTTCTGCTAATTATACAGAAAATGATGATCTCCCTTATGCCAGGAGAAACACTGAATGATGAAAGTCATGCCAAGTAGAACTCTGCTACTGTCCAATTCTTCAGGTAGTTTGAATGATTAACATAAAAAAAAAAAAAAAAAAAGTAAAAAGAAAAACGTTTTCCCCCTGAAGAAACCAACAGTTTTTTTCTTGAGCAAATTATAACTGAATAGATGCCTGGTTTCTTAATTAACTAAATGCCTTTTATCTACAATCAATGCCAACATCTTGCATGGGTCGACAGTGAAAGGCTTACCATTTAGCACCTCTAAGAACACTTCCCAGTTGCTGGAAATACTAATATCACTTTCATAAACATGGTAATCCAGAAATACTGTTCCTGGGTTCTTCCAGGTCTTCTTTCGGAGTCGGAATCTGAGGCAGAAAGACAGTTTGTTTGTGTGGAGTCTGAACAGATATGGGTCAAACATCACAACCTGCAACATGGCATTAGGTCTGTTGCTGGCAGCAGATATACTGCATGAAGATAAAGAAAAAAAAAAAAAGATGTATCCTCACCGATCTATGGACAGGTCCAGACCGCACTGCTCCCTGAGTTGTGGTAACAGTTCTTCTTTAGATTGGTGGACACTCATTCCTTTAGCGAACACAGCATCCAGCAGGAACTTGCAGGGCTGGGTAAAATAAAATAGTGGGTGAAACATTGTCTGAACATGGTTATTCTAGTAAAAGGAAACTCTCAGAGACTGGTGAGGTTTCAATGCTCCGTGACAGACAGAAAAAGCTCTCTCTGAGAAACTAAAATGAAGTAGAATTTTCAGTATTAACATGGATTCCAAGCAATACCATAACCTGACTCTCTCTTCCAACCAATGCAATGGTTTCATGTGTGTATGTTCTACTGACTTCCCTCTAATTTCTAGTAAGCTTCTAAGACCTTCTGTTTGAGTGCATATCAATATAGGTTCTCATGTAATTTATCGCCTGTTTGGAACCCTGTTCACAAATGCACAACTCAGAATTAATTTGAGAGAACAAAATACAAACAAAAAAAAAAAAAGTGTGATTTCCTTTCATTGGGAAGACAAGACGGACTAATCCCCATTTTGTAATAAGTATGATAAAGTACTATTTTAAGCACTTACCTCTGTCTCATTTAATAAAAGTTGGAAAACTTTCACTCTGTATTCCCCCTTTTTAAGTGCTCTACCGAGCCGGATGGTGATCTGAAAAAAAAAAAAAAAAAAAGGGTACATAATTAAAAGGGTTACTACAACAATGGCTTTGAGAGGGGGCTTATCAGGTGTGTGCCTTAGTGGGAATTGTGGAGAAGGTCCCCCTTTCAATGGGCTGCATAACCTGTAATAAGTTTTACTCCCCTAAACCCAAAATCCAGCGCTGGGCAAAGTTCCCAAGGCAGTTCTCCCCTCCCCCTTCATGACGTCACTGGGCCGATCACAATCCAAACAGAGGCTTCTCAGAGATGCTTGTGATTGGACCAACTATCTACTCAGAGCGCATGTGCACACTGTGTTATAGAGGAGGGGGAGGTGGTGGGAGAAGGATAGTGGGAAAGACCAGTTATTTTTTTTTTTTTTTTAAATAAGCAACAGGTTGGTGGGAGGGGAGAGCTAGCTTTTCCTTGCTGGCATTTTGCTGCATGGGGAAGATTTTAAAGTCCGTTATCAGCGTACAGTGCATGCTGACAGGTGTAAATTATGCACAGAATTGACATTATATAGCCTGGAACAGGGTTCTGGGCTGCCCAAGTCACGTGTGCTGGAGGTGCAATTAGCCCCAGCACACAATTAAGTATATCTCAGTATGTGCAGTGTTTTAAGCTAAAACACTGCACATATGGACTCCTACCACCATGACCCCTTTAAATCACTGAAGTGGTTATGGTGGTTGGAGTAACCATTTCACTGTGCTGTATTGAGCTGGTCATTGCAGCTTTTGCTGAGCATTAGGTGCGACGATCAGCCATATTAATGAGCAAACAAAGAAACAGTGATATAATACAACAAACATCTGTAAAATAAATCTCATTAAAACTTTAGTAAAATATGCCATCATAACAACATAACCTTTAAGGTTTATTTGCATTCTATGATATCACTGCAATGTGGCCTTTTAAAGCTTCATATCTATAGATTATGCCCCGGCAGTCTAACTGCTCAATTCTCTGCCATTTAGGAGTTAAATCACTTTGTTTATGCAGCCCTAGTCACACCTCCATGCAAGTGACTTACACAGCGTTCCTAAACACTTCCGAAAAAGAGATATCTAATCTTTATACTTCCTGCATTACACAGTCTGCTTAATTTAGAATGTTTTATTTCTTGTTCTGTTTTTTGCTACATGTTAATAGTTGCATAAACAGAAACAAAGCGATTTAACTCCCAAATAGCAGAGACTTGAACAGTGAGACTGCAGGGGCATGATCCATACACCAAAACTGCTTCATTAAGCTAAGGTTGTTTTTGATGGGGTTAAACTACAAAATACACCGTTTAAAGAGGTAGTGAAAGCATTGCTCAAAGGAAAAGCACATACCTTATTGTCGTCTGAAAACGATGAAAGGGTTTCATTCAGACGGACACTCTCAAACTCCTGATTACTGGCATAAACCCGGAACACTTTAAACTGGGAGGAGGGCACCCCCACAAAAGGCTCTAAATGTTGTTTGAAGGCAGATAAGGTGATTCTTTTATCCACGTTCACCAATAAGCCTAATAAACAAAAGCAGATGCTAACAAAACATTTCAACATCAAAAAACAAAAAAACACACAGACCAAAGAAACATAACAAAAAGTAGTTTGGACTGGGGTTCTGCCATTAAAGCCACAACTCTATGGACACTCTAGAAAACTCAGTTCTGTATTACCCATCCAACAACATACAATGATAACCCCCCAACCATGGCCAGCAAGAGGTATGATAAGACACCAACCTTTGCCTGCAATGATGGCCTGTAAGAGGTAGGATAAGCCACTAACCTTGGCCGGCAATTATTGCCTTTAAGTGGGGGTCTAATTAACCAACACACTGGTTGGCAATGTGGGCATCTGAGAGGCGTGACTCTTTGCACCATAAACACTACAATAGGATATAGGCTCCGATGCCAACAGTGTTACTTTAAGGCACATTTATGACTCCCTGCACACTTGCAATCTGAAACAATGTCACCTGTGGTTGTTTGATAATTGATTTACAAACTGCTTATAGGACCACTATAGACACCCAGACCACGTCAGCTTAATGAAGTGGTCTGGGTGCCAGGTCCATCTAGGGTTAACCCTGCCTGCTGTAAACATGTTTACTTTAGGGTTAAGCCAGCCTCTAGTGGCTCATTGACAGACGCTAGAGGCGCTTCCAACTGTGATTTTCACAGTGAGAAGATGCCAACGTCCAATTCTCAATGCTTTCCTATGAACTGACTGAATGCGCGTGCGGGGCTCTTGCCGCGCATTCAGCCGATGACTACCGAAGGAGGAGGAGAGGGAGCCCGGCGCTGGAGAAAGCTAAGATTTTAACCCCTTCCTCCCCCTTCAGCCTGGCGGGAGGGGGGCCATAAGGGTGGGGGGAGTGACGAAATGCCTTTTGTCACTGGATATTTAGGTGACAAGCTGCCCTTTGCCCCTGGCTGTTGGAGGAGCCTGATTGCTAGCCTCCTTCCTCATGACTATGGCCCTGGGGAGATTTTGCCCTTTAACCCCTTAAGGACACATGACATGTGACATGTCATGATTCCCTTTTATTACAGAAATTTGGTCCTTAAGGGGTTAAAAACATTTGGCCATATCTGATTTTATTTCACTACTGCTGGACCCTGACCTTCCCCTCCACTTCGACGCGTCGGCTAAAGTTGAAGTGCGTTCGACAATTCGAACGCCATGTTACACTGTGCTATTTTCACGAATGGGGACCGTTCGCGAATTCAAATGGGACTTAGTCGTTTTTTTCTGTGTGAACTGACTTTAACATTGTAAATAGACCGGCCGCACAGCCAAACTCTGTGGAACTGTTTTGGGCAAGAAATCCTGCGTGCGGTCGGTCAAAAGAGGTTTCCCCAAAACTTTAACCTCATGGCAAATTTACTTTGTTCGTGGGATCTGAGCGCTGTTCACCTATATCCGAGCTATCTGGGGATAGGTTAAATGTGGGGGTTCTGTGTAATATAATAAGAATTATGTATTTTTATGTACTTTTACGTATTTTTGCAGTTAGTGTAAAATTTAGATATTTTCTGTACCTAGAGGTAATGGAGTTTACTGCAGTGCCTTAAGCCAATTATCTCCAAGACGGAGAGGAGGGATTTGATTGTGTATGTGGGAGTGTTATGTTAATTGGTGTTCCCATTGGTTTGTGTCCCTTTTGTTACACTTTACCACCAGGTCCAGGGGGTGTGCCTCTGACCTGAAAACTTGTATTTAAAGGAGTAATAAACGCTCATTGGAGTCAGATCATCTTGTACCTTCATGAAGTTTCGGCTCATGTTTGGGGGATTGGAGAACTACACTCTGGGTATTGCTATAATCACTAAACTCCCTAGGGTATAATCACTAAGCTTTGCTAAGAGCTTGTTCCTGCTCTCTGGAATTCGGAGAGGTTGACCTACTGGAAGCTGGACCCTGGTCTTGGGTCTAGAGTGGGTGGAGACTGTGAGACCCCAACCAAGCTGGGGCGGTTCGCGGGAGTCTACAGTGGTTATGGTGTCTGGCGGAGTGCTTGGAGTCCTCAGGAAGCGCTAGGAGCATCCATCAACAGAAGGTACCCGGTCGGGGTGCAAGCGGTTCCGTTACAGGGGGGACCTATTAATACTATAGTGCCAGGAAAACGAGTTTGTTTTCCTGGCACTATAGTGGTCCTTTAAATGGTGTGAATAGCATTGTAAACCACAGATAAACCTATATTAATATTTATACACAATCACCGATTATTCCAACCAATAAGGTAAATGCCGTAGGATGTGATATCAAACAGATCAACCATGAGAATCAGGAGGAGGCCAACGCAGCCTGTATACAGAACCCTGTATTTCAGTAGAACCAGCACAGTGTCCTCGATTCATACCATTTATATTAAGGTTGTGTCGGTACAATACTCTGAAAAGCAGAAGTTATGGGATTTTATCCCCCATACCTGCACTGGAGAACACCAATAAAGCAACCAAGCTAAGTCCTAGTTATGCTAGCTCAGGATAACAGTACAACTACTTCACCAAATGTGCAGTATTAGAAATCCTAAAACAAAGTAAAGCCATGCAGAAGATTTATGATTTGAAAGAAAAAAAAAAAACGTGTGTGTATGTATATATATATATATATATATATATATATATATATATATATATATATATATATATATATATATATATATATATATATATATATATATATATATATATATATATATATTTTTTTTTTTATTAAAATTCATTTAGAAATAATTTTAAAAATTAAACAAAAGCATAACCAGGTCAGGACTACAGCTTTGCATTCTCTCCCCAAGTTACCAATCACCTTAAACTGAAATATTGAATAACTTACATTTATTCCCTTCACCTGCAGCAGGATGTGATTCTGTCCGGAAATACATGTATTGCGTCTCTCCTCGACTTTTCCGGCTGTCATCATATTCGCTATCTGTCCCAGAATCCTCCTCGGCTGTGTCCCAGGTCTCCTTCTTCCCTTCATGGGCTTTGGACCTCCGGCTGCTGGTGATACTATGGGAATCAAGTCCATTAGCCAAGGGGATGGGGGCACTATCTGCATTGCAAAGGGTGTCACTACTATGGCTTGAGCTGAGAATATCACTGTCCACAGAGCTCGTGCTCCGGTCATTATTCACGTCGGAATCTGATCGCTCTTCCGACTGGAAATTGTTTTCGGCATCAGTTGCCAGAATTCGATTTTCCAGATCTCGGTTATCGGCTGAACCTGAAGAATCCGCCTCGTTTAGAGGCGAATCAATGTTCTCAAAGTCACTTCCCTCCGTGCTCCTGCTGCTGTCCCCGTTCCCACCCTCCTGCTGCTGCTGGAGAGACAAGCTCTTTAGTTTTTCAGTGCTCTCTTCCAAAATAGCATCCACAGATTTTACGTTTTCTTTATCTTGGTCAGAAAAGTCATTAGGTTGATTCAATTCCCCCCCACAAGCTTTTGGGCATGCAGACCTGGCAGTGGGAGGTCCAGGGGAGTGCTCAGGTAACGAGACAAACAGTCTGATTGTATTGGCATGACGATCTAACAGCTTCCATAGCTGAGACTCTGGAAAGAGTAGCTGGTGATCCAATGAATCAGAACTCTCCACAAAGACCTGCAGGAAAATAAAGACACGGCACACCTCAAAACCAGTATGAAACAAAGTGGAGAAAACACAAATTGATACAATGTGTTCTTTCAATGCACAAACATCTAATTAATAACAGCAAAGAACTCATGTCCAAATCACGCCAGATGTGACAATAGCTATGACTATATATATATATATATATATATACACACATATAGTTCTTAAAGTCCATGCTTGTCAGCAAAATCCAATATTCTTTTTCTAAATATGATTTTCATTGATGAATTTTAGAAAGATGGTGTTCAGGATCCCTGCTGCCCATACAGAATTATTAGAGAATCATCCTGACGGAACTTTGAAATTCTCACACATTTGGCGACTTAATATGAAGTTTTTCAGTAACTTCACCTTTAATATGTTAATGAGAGGTAACAGTTCAAGTTTCACCTTATTGCTTCTAAAGAATCCTTCTGCCTTCAGAGTTTTATTTTGGATGTTGAGCAGTCGCAGATCATTGTAACATCGTTCCAGCACTACCCTCATGTTGTCAGGGGGCAGATCCGTGCTCTGCAACACAAATCACACACAATCATATATACTGTTAACACTTTGAAAGTGTGATGTGTTGATTAGTGGGATGATAGAGAGTTAAACAGGTTAAAAGTAAGGATTTGTTGTAGTGACATCAGGACCTTCCAGTCCTTTGATGGTCCAAAGGCAGATAAATTACAGCAATAACACCAACAGTTCTATCCATGTTTGTTAATACTCTGAAGTGAAGTCTCCAAACCTTAGAAATGAGCTGCTTGAACTCTGTGACCGTCTGACTCAGATACGCCCGAACGCTCAGCGGTGGAGCCACAGTCTCGGTCTTCAGATCCACTACACACACCTTCACCATAACCTCTGCGGAAATAGAAACCATGTTAAAAATAAACCTTTGGCCCCGACAACGCACAGCAATAACCAAGCTTCAAAAAATAAGATATCAGAGCAAAGAGGGAAAAATAAATAAATAATCAGCGACCAGTGAGAGGCAAAATCTAGACAAGATGCCCATAAAGATAAACAATGAAAAAATGTTTTTTTATATATATCTATATCTATCTATCACAGTCACCTTTTGTAGCAAACAGGTACATGCAACCATTAAAAACATTCTCTAATAAAGCAGCAAACTCAAAGGATAACTCATCACGTGTATATTATACTTATAGATGATATCAACATATGAAATAAGCCATTGACCACAACAGGTGGTATAGCTACAGCTATAAAGGTAGCTGGAGAGACCATATCACTTTAAATACCTGCCGAAATTCAGAAACTATAAAGTAACAGAAAACAACTGGCACAAAGTGGCCGCCGTGCAGCAAGTCTTTGCCCAGAACACAGTGAATTCCTCTTACCGCCCGGCTTGTACGACTGAAAGACTTGCTCCGGCCTTTTGGTTTCCAACAGTAGGTCAAACATATAGGAGGATTTGACTCCACCCAGGAGGCATCCCATTGGTTTATCCTCTTCGTCTTCATATGATCGCTCCAAGTAATCATGAAACTCATCGTATTTCACAAGTCGGCAGCAATCGAGGGGTACAATTCCCTCCAAGTCCATGATCTAAAGCAAACACTTTCAGTGAGGATACTGGATATGGACTATATTTGTGCGTGAGATAGATATATACATATGTAGATATATATTATTTAGATGTGCTTGATTTATTCATATATAATTTTTTACATTTTCTCTTTACAACATTTAGATTTTATCAATATGAATAATCTGTCAATGACTTTTCATAATTTAATGCAGTAAAAAGTTTGAAAAATCCCTGTATATTTAGTAAACATTTTATTTTAGTTGGATATATATTTGATCTAATTTTAGTTTGCCCAAAAATTCTAAATGTAAAAAGCCCCCAGATCATGAACATAAGAAAAATCATAGAAAAAAATAAGAGACATTTGATTTTTTTGTTGGTCTATGAAAGAAATCACACACAATATATCACTCTGTATACAGCTATAGCTAAGCAAGGTGAATTGTTCGTTTAGGACCCACCTAAGAGGTTTTGCCTTGACGTGGCAGGTGGGCTTACACCAATTGTAGTGTCACTAAAAAATCTCTAGTTAATTAAATATGCATAAGATTTGGGATAGAGCACAGGTAACTATTTTCTATGGTTTTCATTGTATGTATTGTGCCTGATGTGTACCTATAGTCATTGCTATGTCCCAAGAGTAGTGGGAGTCTGAGTGCAGGACTTATTTTTGTGTATTAGTATTTACTTTTGTATCACCCAGCGATGTTACAATGGTGCCCCCCAATCCCATGTCTTCCCTATCAAGGGTTAAGAAGCATGTAGTGGTTTAGAACACCCCTCGGTGTCAGATTTTTTTTTTTTTTACCTGAAGTTTAACCCCTTAAGGACACATGACATGTGTGACATGTCATGATTCCCTTTTATTCCAGAAGTTTGGTCCTTAAGGTGTTAAGGAAGCAAGGTGAATGGTTAAGTGTAGGACCCACCTAATAGGTATGCCTTGACATGGCATGTGGGCTTACACCTAATGGCCATTGAAGGGTCACTAAAAAAAATAAAAAATAAATACTCAAATTATTTAAACATGCATAGGGGTTTTGAATGTAACTCTTTTCTTTGGTTCTTATTGCATGTACAGGGGCATGTATCGGATGTGTACTATGGCTATTGCTGCCACTCAGCACTAGCGGGAGTATGAGCGCAGGACTTATTTTTGTGTATTTGTATATAGCTACATCTCCCACAGATCTTCTGTGTTCATTATCGGTTGTATTTTGTTGATTATTTTTTTTCAATCAACACATTTGGTCAATAAAACATATTTAAATATATTACACTGGTAAGTATCCCAACGCATTCCACAGCCTCCCTGTAATTTGGTCATGTATACCTTATGTGCTATTTCTACTGCCTCCTTCAGAGTCTTATCTTTATGAACCTCCAGCTTACTCTCCATCATGATTTGCTTGACTGGGTGCATACAGAACAGCTTCAGCTGTGAAAACAACGCACGTTCATTATCATAGATTAAATGCACACAAGTTATTCATTGTCAAGTAAAATGCAAGAGTCCCATTTGTTGTAAACATTGGAAGACATTTATAAACAATGAGTTTTTCTAGAGCACTGTGTTACATACTGTTAATGTGTGTAAATCAATGGTGGCCCACTTACTTTGCACGTATTGCGTTCAATCTCTCGCTGACGTTTCTCTTGCTCCTCGTGCTCTTGTTCCTTCTGTACCAGATGTTTTATATGTTGTGGAAACTCAGAGACATCAAGAAACTCTAAATCAAACCAAGAACATAAATCAGCCAACAGGATCCCATGTTATAAACACACGTAAGCAGCTTTCATGGTCTTAATTTGTGTTTAAATTGAAAAAAAAACATTTGAATTGTGAAGGCAAGTTTTTCTCCCAGTAACATCATTCACAAAATAAGATAAAGGGGTAATCAATGGTAAATGTATCTGGAAAACAAAAGAACCATACAAGAGCCTTACTAGACAGGCGTACAAGAAACTAACAACTTGAAGCTTGGAGGCTCACTCACCAGGGGCGGGTTTCTACTTGCAAGGACATTGTGAACCCTGGTTTCACCAGGTTAGCAGCACCTGTCAATCCCCTTAACGACACATGACATGTGTGACATGTCATGATTCCCTTTTATTCCAGAAGTTTGGTCCTTAAGGGGTTAATGGGCTCCTCTGAATTTCACTTTACTACTTAGGCTGACACCAATAGGGTTATATTTTGATAAGAAATAAGGGAATATTTATAAAACTGGAATTCAATTCAGACTGTTTAAAACAAAGCCATACTTACTTGCATTTTTAGCTTGATTCTTTAGCCGATACATAAGCATATAAGCATTCGTGGAGCTGAGAATGGGAGGAAAAAAAGATAGAACATTAATACTTAATTAGGGTTAAGGATAAACAGGAATTGACCTCCCAACCCTTACACATACCTGGCGAAGGCACTGGAGTAGTAACCACGATTTGCTGTTGCCCCACCATAGGTCTTTTTAATATCCTCTTGTGTTATCTATATGAAAGATCAATACAAATATATAAAAATATAAACCAAAGCAAAAAAAGGCAAAACAGGACTAGTACGAAGGCTCTGAATAATAAAGTGTTCAATAACGACATTAAAGCTGTGATCACAAAAGGGAATTTTAGGTTTAGAACCCAAGGACATAATGTGAACACAGAGAAGCGGGGAACTCTCCATGATACCTGGAGCGGAGAAAAGAATCACAGGAGGAGGAGCGGAGAAAAGAATCACAGGAGGAGGAGAGGATTCTCTGGACCAGTTGGATTACTAGTTTTTGGCCAATATTGCTGCAAAGCTACAAGCTAGATATACAGTCAACTTAACCCTTTCATAACAAGGGCTTAGGCCCAGTAATGTTGAATCCGTGTAAATTTTTAAATGTTGCATTAGACCAATCGCAGGCCAAGCATATCCCGTAACAGGACCAAGTTAAAAAGAGAAATGACAGGACACCCTGGAACTACAGTTTTTTTTATTTTATTTATTTGTGCCCCCAAAGACCACATCATATGTATTTTCTTGTTAACCCCAGCATCCGCGGTAGAATCACCCATATAATTCATTTTACAAAGTTCCTCACACAGGAATTCAGATGACCCTAATTTGCCTCAAAAAATATTCCCTGCTCAGATAAGCATTTTTTTTTTAAAATCTGGTTGCAGATTCTCAAGCACATTTATAATTGCTAGAATCCAAGAATATTACAGTATGTTTTTGATGTAAGATTTCATGTTTTTCCATACCAGAGGGATAACTACACATGTTCTTGTACATACATTATAGTGGGTGGCTGATGAAAACTTGTATCCCTTGCATGAAGATGCAATACCAGGCTTTTCAAGAACATTTAACTGCAATTAAGTATTAAATGAATCCCAAATCAAGATGGAATCACACGCTGATCCAAAATGTGAAGCCAGAAACCCAGTCTCTGACAAGCAGGTAGTATGTAATGGGTCAGGTCTTTTTCTAAGCAACTCCTGTGGCTGTGTGAGGATTTCTTGTATTACATTGTTATAGAAGCATGCAAGATAATTCCTTCCAGGACACTAAAATTCACCATCCAAGACCATCACTATTTCACAATGTTCTTAGAAATCCTAGAGGACTTTAATCTAGAAATGTGTGCACTGGTTCCATGATGCAAAGCATGCAGATGCCATCTAATTTGTCTTGACAGCCAAGAAACAAAAATGTTCAAACAATAAAACTAATCATAAGCGATGCTTACAATACAGCCAAAATTATTAAACTGAACATATGTGAAACTTGCAATATATCAGGAGTCAAATAAAATAAAGATGTAGTTACCTATATTACCACCAGCCTTTATTTGCACAAATTACCATCTTTCACAAATCGACTATCCTGAATACAGGACCCAACACAATGCCAGAATGTTACTGCAGCAATAAAACAGCCCCAATGAGAATACACGGGTAAAGTACAACAGCTGATATTTCCTAAACTGTTTGTAATGAGCCTCACTCCAGGTGAGAGGTGCGATTTCCACACTCTAGGACTTACCCTGCTCACATGCTGGTCATTGAAGCTGTACCACTGGTCATCGGCAAAGGACTTGATACAGGCGTAATAATGGCCACCCGCGGCACTTCCTGAATGAACCATCACGGAAAAAAGTTCATACAAAGTAGGCTAGGAAAAAAAATTCACAGGAGTTTCAATCAGCGTAACCAAACCGAATTTACACCCCAGAGGTTAGTATTAGTAAGAATTCAATTAACTGATACATTCTCTATCATGGGATACACATATCACCCAAGATTATTTTTGTTACTTCATGTTAACATTTATAGAACCCCCCCCCCCATTTCACACACACACACACACACACACACACACACACACACACACACACTACTTACCTTGTCTGTGGCCAATTTATTCAGCTTGTCTACATTGCTGTTACTTTCTAGACAAATTCCTTCATCCAGAGCATCGTCCGTGGAGAAATCATTGCTCATCTGGTCACTGTGACAACTGCCCTCATTCTCTGCCCCGCTGTCTGTGCAGCTCTCTGTCACTGGGGACTTCTGCTGAGAAAGGGGATTGCAGGTAAAGTAATAAATCAAAACAAAATCAAGCACCATTCTGTGGGCATTGCTTGCCTCCAATAAATGATAAACATATCCCATAAACCACTTCTGAGAGAAGAGTCAAAACAACGCAGATTTGAATTTTTCCTCAAGAGTATTTAATGTTTGTAAAGCTATTTCTGCAGCTACAGCAACAATTCTATTCAACATCACATATTTGAATGCCATAGTTTATAATAAAGTTTGGGGTTTTACTAAAACACTTTAGGCTTCCCGGTTAAAGTGGTTTTGGAGTCCATGAGGGGCAAGTTGTGCATCACTGCGAAAAAAAGGTTCACTCAGAGATGCTCTGTCCTCAATTACGATCTTGCATGTGCTATACAAATTCATACCAGGGATTGGGACAGTGATGGGCTGAGAGCAATCAGTTGATGCTCTGACTACCACTGCCAGCATAGCTCTGCCTCTGTCATTTTTATCTTTAGAGTCTGGGCAGTAGTAGGCTGCCAGGGGCTGAGCATCTCTGCTAAATGGTGAGTAAACAGTTTAGCAGTGATACAGGACCTGGCAACCCCAAACTCTAGATGTGGTTAAGGTGCCTACACTGTTCCTTTAAAATTAATTTAATTACTTAACAATTTGTATATAGATGTCATGATTCGATTTAGGAACAATACAAATTAAGTAACAGCGCATTTATAAAATACATTTCTAAATTATATAATGCTACTGAATCGCCTCTCAGCAAACAAATATGGGGATTCAGTTCCACCATAAAACCATATCGTGTCAAGCCCACCACTACTTCACAGTACCCCAATATCGGTGAGTCCTACACTAATTATATATCTGCTCTGTGAAAATAATTGAAGAGACATTACTATCCAAAACCTCCTCAAATATATACCTGTGGTGACCTCCAAAGGAGCCTCTGAAGCTGGGGGGCTGGGTACTTTACCCCAAATGTAATCTGGTCTGGATTCCAAACTTACATAGTAAAAACAAAAGGGAATTGGGGGCACACTTGGAACATGCATCTTTACAGGAATGGCGCTGCCACTGTGACCAAAATTTATATACAATACAGATTAAGGAACAGCGCACTCATAAAACACTTTCCTATTTAGGATTCTATTTAGGAACAATATTGCTATACTATCATTTCCATTTTTGTACTGAAAACATGTTAACCATAAGCCTCCATATACCGCGCTATGCTTTAAGGTGGTTGATGTGAAGGCTAATAAACTTGTATATAAATATAATCATTGCACACGCTATGTAACAGATAAAGTTCCTCTGGTGAGTACTGACAAGAGATAGGACTGAATCAAGATACAAACAATTATTGGTACAAGGGAGTCTGTAAATAGGACATGTCTCACAGTTGGCATGAACAGTTAACAGACAGACATTCTGCCAGATTAAAATCGACCTTTCTAAACACAGGAGGACTCTTTAAGTACCTTAACTAGCATAGTTTTTTTTTTTTGTGCATAGGGATTTGAGATTAAGGGCAAGTAACTTTTTATTGTATGTATTGTGGCTGATGCGTACCATAGTCATTGCTGCCGACCAGGAGTAGTAAGTGCTTGAGCGCAGGGTTTAATTTTGTATGTTTGTTTTTACTTTAACAAAGGCTTGCAGTCAATATGAAAAGCAGCGATTGCACCCCGCCCAGAAGAACTACTTTTCAGCAATGTGTCCAGGAATAACAAGACCACTACTTTGACTCAATACGTACCCTTTGTGTTACTGGTCATAGATTACTGTCAGGGTTTCCTCAGAGATCCAAGGTTGAGGAGTGGGAGCTACTGTCTGAATATAAACTTAGCTATGTATATCCAGTGAACAAACAGGCTGTAACGGTCAGGAAGACAAAGCTTGGAATAGAACTACCTTAACTTTCAAAC
This sequence comes from Pelobates fuscus, assembly GCF_036172605.1. NCBI lineage: Eukaryota > Metazoa > Chordata > Amphibia > Anura > Pelobatidae > Pelobates > Pelobates fuscus. The sequence goes on along the minus strand of NC_086328.1, from coordinate 106,963,089 downwards.
TTTACAAAAAGAAATCATTTATTGTAGTGATACCTTACAGGAGATTATTCTGTTTTTCTGCTGGGATGTACAGAGAGGTCTGCACAGCTCTGTTTGACATCATACATTTCTAATCTAATCACTCAATTGCGTTACCTAGCAACATTGCTAGAACGGCAAGAGGACACCAACCTCATCTTCCACGTCAATAAATGGGCTCATATCCAGCTCTTCAGGAAACATCATGCGATCGTTGAGCTTTATTCTATGCATACTTGTGTAATCAAAATCAAATCTCTTCAGCTGCAGTGTCAATAGGTAAGGAAAGTGCAGAAATCGCAGGCCCTAAGGAAAATACATAGACATTGATCACAGTCGTGCTGTAAGGACTAGGAGTATTGATACGGTGTATCTAGAACAGACACAGCCAAAACCTCAAGGCCAGCAACCTAGGGCACAGGATTTTCAGCTCCAATTGCTGCAGACATGCTTACTGAGAGGTCCCAACCCACTTTGTAAACTTGGGGAACCACAGCACACATAAAAAAGGAGAAATGGTGCCTTATCCTGGTTATGAGGTTATACCTTTCTGGTACTATTTTACCGCTTCATACATTTGTCTTATGTTACTATTAAAAAAAAAAAAAAAAAAAAAAAAAAAAAGACTATCAGCGATACCCGATTAACAGAAATTGTACAGGAACAACGACCTGACCACCTAGCCTTTCGCATCAAAGGAATATCATCGGATGTCTATTGTACATTGCTTTCTGATTGATGTAAATAGTTACTGTGAATTGTACTTAATGCCTGTCACTGAATGTGAACTTCTCATAACATGGTGTTTAACTGGTTGTCAACCTTTAAATAAAGAATTTAAATTAAAAAAAATAAAAACAAAAAACATCCAGCCTCTGCCCTCCTCCCACCTGTCAAAATATATACTGCTTTGCTATATTGCATATTTCAGTAAAGACGATTTTCTTTTTACAACTGTGTGCAGGTGGATATTTAATGGGGGGGATAAAAGTACTTACAGCTGGTTGAACAAATGGAAAAGATAGAGATGACTGACTAAACATAAGCATCAGTAAAAGCACTGCAGGTCTAAAATGGACCACAACCAGTCCACAGCCCAGCATTCTAATTCTGCTTATTATTTGGAGCAGAAGATCTAGAACAAATCCCAGTAATTCCAGAGTTCCAGGATTTCATTACACAGACTATGCTGGAATCTCAGGATCTACAATGACTGTTAAACAAGCGACAAAAATGCTCACCTTCCTGGCATCGCACTTCTTTTTACAGCGTTCACAGAAGTACTGGTTTGGCCCGTCCAGTGTCTCGGGCTGAACAAACGCATGTAATGCTTCTTCCTAAAACAAAGAGGAACATTCTCCATGTTAGGACTATGATAGAGAAATGCAGTTTATTAATCTAGAGACTATAATAAAACAAGATCAACAAATTCACATTACACACATGGTTTGTACAATCGCTTTAATTAAAAATGGAGGTGAAAAAATGAAAATGACATACCACGCTGCCAAATGCAGTGCTGCAACCATATGGCCGAATGACTAACGGGATATCAAGAAAGGTGTCAATTCTCCAACTTTCGTATCCGCACTCCAGACAGCGGACATAGTCTTTCAGTTTGCCTTGATACAGCTGATTTATTAAGTCAGCCTGAAATGTCAAATTTACAAGGCACATTCATTAGCAACACACAACTAGCACTGAAAAAACAAAACACTAAGAGTACAGATTCATATTCGTATACCAAGAGTACAGATTCATGTGTTACAGCAACGCTGGATGTTAAGTAATGTTCCACCGCAGCTAGCATGCCTGAGTCTTGATCAAAATACAACATTCAGACCAAAGCTGTGATTAATTTGAGTGTGCTAAATGAAAGATGGCAGTATAATTGTGACTATTGCTGGTACTTAAGGTCAGATAATGCCTTAAAGATATTTGTTGGAAGTACCAAAACAAGCCTCACTCTGTCCTGTCATTTCACGTAAAGATGCCAAGCGTTTCCTTAAATAGTCCCGTAGGCACATACCTGCTCAGTTTGTCTCCACTTTTGCTCCAGTGCATCAAACATGACCCGACAGAGTTCCTGAACATCGTGCTGCTGCCAAGCTATTAAAATTCAAAGACAAGGTTTAAGGACTCAGTCTAACACAGGCACTGGGCTCTGTACTATTCATTTTTATTGGCTATTCTTATAGATGTGTGAATCCTGTACGCAATGTTACAGTTAATGTTTATGTAATCAGCTTATTTTACCTGCACCAATGTGCACTGTGTGAGAAGTCAAGGTGTATAGTTTAATGAATGACAGACACCCTCACCAATAGCAAACCAGAGCAACGTTTTCACACAACAGGCTCACACTAGGCAGAGAACAGTATGTGAAAACAGGAAGTGCTGAGAAGGAGTCTATTTCCTTCAGTTCTTTATGAACACAATGAAATATGATCAGTGTGTAAGGGGATATTACTAACATGCATGATGCTATAAGGCAGGAGCCACACAGATTCAATCCAGGTACAATCACCAAAGTATTGATGGCCATTTCTGCACTCAATGGGCTCTGCCCAACTGCAATATACATACACGGGCAATCAGCCACACTCACCGACACCAAAAACATGTATATAGAGACAATAAACTGTGCCTACCTTCACTGCTATCCCAGCCAAAGCTGCGTGTTACATCTGTAGTTTCTATGGCGCGTTTTTTGCTTGTCTGTAACAAAACAAACAGTCTTTGGAGCTGGTATGGTATGCTGGTGACAGGATCTTCTTCTGAATCCTCGAAAGCCCACCTGTTGGCAAGAGAACACATGCTGAGCTAATGCAGTATTATAGATCTGAAGCGGCTCTTATCAGAAATTGTAGCATTTTTAAAAGTGCATGTTTTGTTGATCATTTCGCTGGTTTGAATTTTATTTAAAAGGAAAACAAAAACTTAAAAAAAAAAAAAAAAGTGTAAAGATATGCAGCTAACTGTAACAACCCCTGGATGTTGGGCTACGCCAACATCCCCAAGACGTATTTGAAAACCAGAGTAATCTAAATGTACCTTTCCTGGTTATATACTTTGTTATTATTTAATATTGTTATTTATATGTACTGTTTATTCTTAGTTTAAACACATTAAACTCAACTAGAATTTATTGCCAGGACATTAGGATCCAAATGTACATGGTTTTAAGGTAAAGGAAACAGAAGTTAAAATATGCCAATACGCAGCTGACACTCCTTTTGATGGTCAACATGTCTTCTTCAGTTAAAAATGTAATGTCATTAATACAGAACTATAGCTTTTTGTCAAATTATAAGTTAAATGTGGAGACAACAACAGCTATGCCATTTTATATGGAGAAACCAGAAATAAAATATCTTAACCCCTTAAGGACACATGACATGTGTGACATGTCATGATTCCCTTTTATTGCAGAAGTTTGGTCCTTAAGGGGGTTAATAGCATCTTTTACAAACATGGAAGAACATGGAAATCTCCTGGTGGGGAAGAGTTAAAACCATAAAATCCTATATTCTACCTAAATTTATAAACCGCTTTAGAATGGTTCCCTTAAATATATTTGGCTAAACAAAAAAACCCAGGATAGGTGTCAAATTATTACACCTTAATAAGAAACAGGGAGGGATGTTTCCCACGCATTGAGCTATATGATAGAGCTCTCTTTAAAGGGACACTCCAGTGCCAGGAAAACAATCAGTTTTCCTGGCACTGCAGGTCCCCTCTCCCCCCCCCACCCCAAGTTGCTGAAGGGGTTTTAACTTACCTTTATCCAGCGCCGATGTTCCTCTGCCCACGCTCCTCCCCCACCGACGACATCCGGCGGGGGAGACCTATTGTGCATGCACGGCTGGCGGCAGGTGAGACGCGCATTAGACCTCCCTATAGTGAAGCATTGAAAAATGCTTTCCTATAGGGATTTCAGCGACGCTGGAGGTCCTCACATAGCGTGAGGACGTCCAGTGACGCTATAGCAAAATCTGTGCTATAAACCTGGAAGTGCCCTCTAGTGGCTGTCTAGTAGACAGCCACTAGAGGAGGAGTTAACCCTGCAATGTAATTATTACAGTTTATAAAGACTGCAATATTTACAGTGGCAGGGTTAAGGGTAGTGGGAGTTGGCACCCAGACCAATCCAATGGGCAGAGGTGGTCTGGGTGCCTGGAGTATCCCTTTAATGCACGTAGTACTTATGCACCTCGATAATTATAAATCCTAAGGATGGTATGCTCTAGAGGCAGATAGTATTAAATTCCCTTTTAATTTGATAAACTATCTTTGGCCAGTTAAATGTTTGAAGCAAAAATGTCCTAATGCGGTAGAAAATATAATACTGCAAAATCTCTTTAAATTTTGGAATGGTTTTAAAAGAGATGTGACCATAAAATCTTGACGTCTCTCCCGCTTACACACCTGATGAATGTTAGAGAATTTGGATTTGTCATCACGGGTGCAGCAGGGTATCAAAATCTCCATGCTCTGGATTAAATTAAGCCTTAAAACCTTTCAAAATTTACAACAATCCTTCAATATTCCACAGCAGGAGATATTCAACGATATTAGAATCAGTAATTTATTTAAAGACGTCTATATACAAAATAAATTCTAATGAAATAGTAGATAATTTAAACATTATTATTGAACTTGGAAAGGATTCAAAATTACTTTCGAAATGTATAGATATAGTAAAAGCTATTAAAGGAACTACTATCCCCAAGGCAACAGAACAGGTGGATTAGAGATCTTAAAAAAAGATTTTGATATCACAGAATGGTACGCTGCATTACAAACCGTATACTCATCAATTCACTGCCTTAATATAATGGAAACACATTACAAGATTTTAAATAGGTGGCATTTAACACTTCAAAAATTTAAGAAGATGTATCCTCGGGATAGATGTTTCCGCTGGAGATGTGGTGCTGATATAGCTGATAATTTACATATATGGTGGGGATACCCTTTAATTAAATCTTGTTGGGAAACACCTTTTAAATATATCAATAAATATCTGGAATTAAATTGGGTGTGGACAGAAGAGATGGCAATATTACATTTGAAATTACCATCTCTATTGAAAAGCAAAAGATGGTTTTTGATCTATATCTTAATGGCTTTCAAATGCTCTATTGCCACAAATTGAAAAACTTCTAAAGTTGAATCGTGGCCACAAATGAAAGAGCGTGTCAAGTTCCAGTGCGAGATGGAACGGGAAATTGCTTCTAATTTTTGTATCAATCAAAAAAAAAAAAATACTTTGGGACTTGGTTATACTTTGGTATTTGGGATAATTAGTTAAAGATCTTAGCAACAACACCATAAAGGGAGTCGAGACCCTGAGACGACATGAGCCAAGTAGAAAATATATGGCCTTGCCCCATTCCAAAGGTAGTTCAGGTTATGTATGAATCTTCTTCACTGCATGTCTATATATGCAAGTTATTATATTACATAATATAATATTTGTAGGTATTTGATAATGAATAATGTAATGTATGTATTTATATTTTGAAAACTAATAAAAATATTATAATAAAACAAAAAATAAAAAATGGATTGCCAGGACAGTCTCCTTGCTCCAGGCCAATCGCCTCTTCTAAGATCATCAATACATATAATCTCAACCCGTTCCAGAAGAAGTCAGTGTCCATGATCCATGAACAGCATGTCTCAGAATCACCACCCCTAAAACATCACACACAAGGCAACAACTCTGTTCATGCCTCTTAACATCAGTACTCTCAATACCAGAACCATGTCTCAACCGCCATATTAAATATAGGGTCAGAAGCATGTCTCAACCTCCCTCTCCCCTCATTAAACCTAAGGGCACCAGAGACAACTCAGAACAGACACAGTGATATATCTTGGCTTTCATTTTGAGAGCCTATAAAATGAAAACAAGGAGGAGGAGGAAAGCACACCATGTTCCTACTCATTAAACACTTTATTATTAAATGAGCAAAATATTGCAAAAGCAGGATACTAACTTGTACAAGGCATTCCGGAACTCTGGAGTCATGAACAGTGTTTGCAAAAGGCTGTTTAAATAACAAGTCATTGCCTGGTTTACAAGACCAACATAACCTGAGAACGAGAGAGAAAGAGAAACAGGACTGAAGGTAAATCTCAAATAAAATGCACGGGTTCCTTAGTTTGAGGACTATAAAGAAGCGTGTGTTTATTCCAGCAGACAGGACCACCACCAATATGGTTTTAATGGCAAATTGTAGAATACAGACACGATTACCAAAACCATGTATGGTACTAAAATTTTGTTTGAGTTCTGGATAAATAATTCCTTGAATTTTAGCTTGCAGAAATTAGTGGGGAGATAAAAATCAATGACGAGGTTTTACTGGCCAAATATCTGGACTTAAAATGGAAGTAATTTCCCTGGTTTATAACCAAGATTGTTATATAGTGCTGATTTGTCTGCAGTCCTCAGGCACAGAGCTGGGCTACGGTTACCCAGGGCCCTAAGCAGGGTGCTATGTTGCAACCCCCTCCTAGAGCCCTGGGTTCTGTTTCTGTGAGTGGTGTGTGTGAAAGCATGTGCAGTGGTTAAGAGTTGTGTGTGTGCGGAGGAGCCCGAGCGCTGTATATCTAGCACTATGTACCTATATATGTCCCTCGGAGTGTACGTGCAAGATTGAGTGAATATGTCTGTCATGGTGTACCTTTGCATGTGCCTAGGTATCCTTATGTGTGAAGGTGTCTGAGTATGTGCATGGGGTAGTTGCTTGCTTTGTGTTTTATTTGCGGTGAGATAGTGTTTCATGTGTGGGAGATGACTGTGGCAAGGTGGGGAGGAGGGGGATAAAAGTGGGTGAGAGTGAAAGGGTTGAGGGATGGTGTGGGGGACTGTGTTTAATACATTGCACCCTCTTGTGCAGGAAGGCAGCACTGGTGGTCCAATGGGCTGCAGCAGGCCTTTCGGTCGGGCGGTCTGTAAAGAAGTCAGTATAGGCTGGGAAACCCAGAGCCTGCACTCTGACTCCCTCAAAGAGCTCAGGAACCACGAGCGACCCGAATTAGGTTACAAACCACCAGGGGAGGGCTTGGGACCACTGAGAGCAGCAGTTCCCGTTTTAGCATGAGCCATATGCAGCTACCCGGGTTTCCTTATGGGTAAACAAGTTCTATTGTGTCCTTCATGTGACAGGGTTAATGTGCTGTATAGATACAGGCTAAGTTACAAGGTATATACAGGGTGTTATATTAGTATGGTAAATTGAACACTACCATACCTGTGTCAGACTTATTGAGGAGAGAGGAATAGGAATAGTTTTGGCTGGCATAATCACTGGTACAACCCATGTATCCTTCCCTGGGTAAAGGTCCAATGAATTTCTCCTGCGAGCTGTCATCCAGACCGCTGCTGTCCGCTGTTCCAGACTCATCCTGAAACAATAAAAAAATATTAACAGCCCACAGGGGTATATCAGAGGCAGAGGATATTAGCTAAACATTTTCCACCTAAACCAATGAGGCCACCATAAGATCAGCACTGAATTTACCTACGAGCAGGATAACTTCGTTCCAATGTCTAACCCGCAATATTTATCTACAAGGTCCAAAAATCATCACTGATTTTACCCATCTATAGGATATAATAAATAACAAGTACAATTTTAAGCGCTTGTATAAAAGGTGGGTAGGCAGCTGGAACAACCCGAACCAGAGCCTGTCCCTGCTGGTGGTAGATACAAAAACTATTTTTGTATCTAGAGGATGACTTACAACGGTTACCAGCACTGAAACTACCTAACTGCAGGATTACTCACTGTGCTGGCCCTTTAGCACTGAATCTAAGTTCCTTCAGGACTACTCCGTGTAGACATCAGATTGTCACCACTGAAACCAACTACCTTCAAAATAACCTACTGATTGCTTTCTTCTTTCTTAACAGACTGGGTGAAAATATGCCCACAGTACTAGCTTTCTGGCTGTATGCGGTGGTTTGACTGTTGCAGGAAGCATCACTCTACAATTTTGCATAACAGAATAGTTCATTTGTGGCAAGGATATTTAAAGCAGAATGTGAAATATTTAAGCTTTCTGAAGCTCTTATTATGGAAGAAGTTTACAAGGATTCAAAGAGGTACCTACCCGGAAGATAACGTAGACACTAATAGGAATCATAGCCCCCCCACCAGGTGAAGGCAACACAATAGCAAAGCCAACTCCCCCCTTACCTAAACCTAAATGACCTCGATCTAGCAAACATCACTGGCACACAAGCCCCGCAGCACTACACGTAGGGGGGGTCATCTACCCCTAACAGCGACCAATTCGTTACAACCCAACAGACCACCATACCCATAAAAAATGTGCACTACACTAACCCGACATAACTACTAAGCCATAATGTTACATGCGATGTTATCCACTGTATATGACAATGGTGTAAAAGTGTACACGTATGTTACATGCAAATCTGCACCAAAAATAAAGAATTACAAAGAGGTGGTTTTACCGAGGTTGCCCTGTCATTTAAAATCAAGGAAAGGAATTTACTCAATTTTTATATAAATGTCTTAACACAATCAAGAAATAAATCAGACAAGAGTATATTTTTCTTGTTATGGATACAGAAAACAGCAAGTGTTATGTCAGACACCACAGCCACTAAAGATGTTGGCCCTGTCACAGTAAGTAAAGGAGTTAGAGGGGCATATATACTATAATATCTAGCTGTATAAAAGGTATGCTGCTCACCGAGGCAAGCTGCGGCTGCTCTCCATTTTTATCAGTCAAATGAAGGAAGTTTTTCTTTCCTGCTTCAAACCCAGCATCCTCTAAAGTCCTGTCCAGGGAGTCATCAAGAATGGCCTATAACAAAAAGAACAATTAAATATAAACATTTCTCAGCAAATTAAAAAAAAGAAATCATTTATATCATTGTCAAATCAAATCCACTTTAGTTGCTGAAATAATACAGAATCTAACATTAAGCAATGGAGTAGAAACCCACAAAATGTGACTCCTTGTAAAAACCCTTTTCCATACTGACAGCCATTAAGGGTACATAAGACACTCATTGTACGTTTCCTTTTCCATAGGACACCAAGTCCCCGTCCCCCCTTATCAACTTTAGTTTACCAGGTCTGCAGCTCTGCCCCTTCTCCCCCGTTTACATTTTTTTTTCAGAACAATGGCTAGGATTGGATTTTAATAGACACCATGCACTATTCACAGAAGGCTTGCACGGTGTTTTATTAAAGTTGTTTAAGAGACAGCCCAATTAAGTTTAAAGTGGCAGGGGGTTATCCACAGCGTTGTAAGCAATTTACCAAGAGGGTAGGTCTCACCATATCTGCATTAGGAGCTCCATTCCCCCACATCAGGCTGAAGGTGCCGGGCACGTAGCCAGCTTTACTGGACACATCATTGAACAGTTGCTTGACGGAGGTGGATGCGGGGAGGTTTAAGGTAATCCGTTCATTTACAGTTCGGCAGTTGGTGATGTCTTGCACTATACACAGGACTCTCGGTTCATCAGCAGCATTTTCTATCTGAAAGATTACAGAGAAAAATAAAAAAATGAGTGCTAATGTTTTGTAAAATGCCACACAAAGCCCATTCAGTTTTGATCAAACTTGGCATAATCTTGCACACAACACAGGATTTAATTTGCTAAAGCAGATGTCTTATTGGATCAGTTGTTGTGGATGACACAGACGGGACACGATACAGTTGGCGAAAGACCATTAAAAGCAGAATTGTTACTGGAGTTTTTGTAGAAACAACCTATAATAAACTCAAAGTTTGTGTTGGCATTTTAATGGAATCCGAAGGCAGTAAGCAAATTTGAGCAGGGACCTCACTATAATTTGTTTAATTTATGTATCGTGAACTGCGCTTACATCGCTGAAGAAAATGTTGGTGCTTTAAATAAATAATATACGCGAGAGACACAATTTTGTCTCAGCGAAGTGCAAATTGTTGCTAAAGTAAGCAAATGGCCAGAGGCCACTCTAACTGCCTCACATTACCATCAGTCATCTTGAGAGACTGAAGATGTGAAAATACATCTTCGTTAACACAAACATTTAGGAGTGCAAAGTTCTGCTTTAAATCTATAACCAGGTTCATGTGCCAACTATGGCCTAGTTCAAGGGTAGGGAACCTGAAGCACAACATCTCCTCTGACCTCTGATGCTTTGCCAGTATTATGGAAGATCTAGTCCACAATATCTGGAGTGCTGAAGATTGCCCCTACCCAAGCAGTTTATCTTGGGGGGGGGGGGGGGGGTCAGATTTCTTTGTAATTGTAGTGAAATATTACTGGAATATACCAGGAATTTTTCATAAAGATTCTACTTGAAAGTTGCCTATAAGGAACCGTGTGGCCCTAGGACAGGCTGATGTCAGAGGAAGTTTGAGCCTTACAAACAACTAGATAGGCCTAATACTTGAGTTAAATGTCATTTGTATTGATCCTTTAAGGATAATACACCATTTGTAAACTGCAAAAAGGCATTGTCTAGTAAACATGTTTAGAGAATATTAGACACACATTAATTGCCAAATTATATCAGAAACAAAACTGCATGCACAAGTTTTATAGAATAACCCTCAAATCTGAACCAGCCATAAAAAAGGGAAATTCATGCCTTACAATGGTTAGATATTAGTAGAGTAATTCTTCAATCAATTCCGGTACAGATTAACGGATGGATAAGCCATGCGATGAAGAAAAACATGCTTTTCCTACACCAGAATTCAAATCCGGGGCATTCACAATCTACCTGCGAGAACAACTTCTTCATTTCATTAAAGATACTTTGCCTGCAGCTCCAAAACATACCCTGTGATCAAAACGTTAAGTGTGAGATTGTGAGCATAAGAAAAGGCTAAGATTCAAACAAAGCCTTGAGATGTAGATTAAAGGATGGCATGTCACTTCCGTAAAGGAAAATGATGGCTTCTGGGTAACCAAATTATTTATCTATTTGGGTGTTCTGCATTCCACCTGGATTCTAGATCTTGCTCTGCATACCCACAGAATGCTCCATCTATAAACCCAGACACACAGACTTACTGTTCCAAAATCGAAAGCTCAGACATTAAAATGGAATTATTGTAAGCAACGATGAAAATCAGGACCATATAGACAAATTCAGAGAGTTAATGGGGCAATGGAAGTATTGTAAACACCATTACAATATTTTGGCTATGGTGGCACAAGTCCTTGGCACCATTCAACTGTTAAGACTAGTCAAACTGTATTTGAACGGTTTGACACTTACTCGGGTCATCCAACCACAAAGCCTGGTAGACACAAAGGAAAAGATGCATTGGCATAAAATTGGTTGGAGGAAGGGTCTCTGTGAAAATTAACAATGCACTGCAACAGACCTGCAGCCGTTTCAATAATTGCTATCAAGTTTAACTGCATTTCAAAAATGCAGTACTTTGAAAGGAAACGCTCTTTGAACAAATGGTCTTACAAGCATTAAGCATATTGTTCTAGAAAAATGTGAAAAATTCTTACAAGCACCTCAGAATCTGTCAAACATTCCCTACATGGGTCTGAGGTTAAAATCATAACCTTGGTTCAGTTTTTACCCCTCATCATTTATATATTCATACAACGAGCAGAGTTCATTTGGTAAGAACCAAGATCAAATGAACATCAAGATTTTGGGTCAAAGGGCTGGCTGCATGTAAGAAGCCTAATTTAACTTTAAAATTTGTTTTATTTTTTTATTTGATTGAACGGTCACCAAATGAAAGACACAGGAAAGGGTTTTACTGCACAGCTAAGCTAATTATTAAACTGTATGACACAAAGGGGGAAAAAAATTCAGAAGTCAAAGCTGAGTCATAAAACAAGTAACTTATAGCAAACTATGAAAATATTTTTCAAAGTAAGACAATGTCCAGAGTTTACAAAATGAGGCAGTGCCCACTCCACCGGTAAAAAGAAAAAAAAAGGGGGGGGGGGGGGGGGGGGAACCTAGTCTACTGACCATTTTACAGCAGACAAATTAAATTATAGCCCTTCTCTCTTAACAGATGAGCAGCTCATACAAGGTAGTAATTCATGTATTGTAACCTCTGTAAAGACGGCACATCACTGTGAGCCTGTAGCACTGATTGTGCCAGGCACAGATATTTCACATCTTAACACCACTGTAGCAACAATACACTAGACACAAATTAAGGACCTACTTCTATTAAATTTTCTTAAATGTCACCCAGTTTTGCACTTCAATAAAACCGGTAAAAGTAGTTAAATAACAATTTGTTACTAGAAAAACAAGCAGAAGAGATATGTAAAAAGGTACGACCTGGGGACTCACCTGACTGAGAATAATAAGACGAAATTTGTCTCTTGATTTAGAACAAGTGAGAAACCAATTCAACAAAAACCTCAGCATTGGAAGGTCAGACATTCAATGTAAACCTTCAGGTGACACAGCTCAGGACTGACGCCACGGCCCTTTGACATTCATTACGATGGGCTGAAGACCCATATCTTTCTGAGAAGCAATCAAGGAAGCGATCGCACGACTGCTACCAAAGGGTTGATCCCTTGTAAGTTTCAGCAAGAAGCCAACTTCCTGTTTCTCGTAAATCAAGATTTTCACTTTGCCTCTTATCTGAAAGACTTTGAGCTAAAACCTGTACACTCAGTGTAGAGAACTTCTGCTATAAATACACGTCAATGGAATTGGGAAAAACTGGAGTTTAGACTGAAATATAGTCTGGTAAAATGGGTGTGTAACGTACAAAATGACGAGTGAGCAACGAGGCACAATGAGAATATTCACAAACAGCACCATCATTAAAGTCACCATATAAAAGCAAGAAAGACAGGTCCCCCAGCCTTCCTTCTTGCTTTTATATGTACTTTCATTTATTTAAAATAATTTTTGAGGTGGTTTTATATTAAAAACTTACCTCCGTTCCAGCGCCGAGCTCCCAGCCATACCGCGCCCCCTTTTTCGTCAAAATGACGAAATCGCGGGGCCCAATAGGACGCTTCTCACAGAGAAGCGTCATCGCGATGTGGTGCGCATTGACAGCCGCCCTATGAAGAACCTCTGCGCTTTACCGCGCATGTGCGCGGAATGCGCGTTCGCGAGCTGAGCTGTCTGACTGACAGCTCAGCTCGCTTTCTAAAATTATCAATAAGGGGGGACCTACTGTCCCCCCCAGCCCCCACCCCTGAGCGGCAGGTGGGGGCCCTAAAATTATCAATATGGGGGGGACCTATTGTCCCCCCCCCCCCGGCTCCAACCCCTGAGCGGCGGGTGGGGGCCCTAAAATTATCAATAAGGTGGGTGGGACCTACTGTCCCCCCCCCGGCCCCCACCCCTGAGCGGTGGGTGGGAGCCCTAAAATTATCAATAAGGGGGGGGGACCTACTGTCCCCCCCCCGGCCCCCACCCCTGAGCGGCGGGTGGGGGCCCTAAAATTATCAATAAGGGGGGGGACCTACTGTCCCCCCCCGGCCCCCACCCCTGAGCGGCAGGTGGGGGCCCTAAAATTATCAACATGGGGGGGACCTATTGTCCCCCCCCCCCCGGCTCCCACCTTTGAGCGGTGGGTGGGGGCCCTAAAATGATCAATTTTACAAGCGTGGGAAAGTTCTTTGGAATCTTCCCACGCTTGTAAAATGACACAGAGCACTGTGATTGGATGGATTTCAAGCCATCCAATCACAGTGCTCTGTGTCATTTTACAAGCGTGGGAAAATTCCAAAGAACTTTCCCACGCTTGTAAAATGACAAAGAGCACTCTGATTGGCTTAAACCCACCAATCAGAGTGTTCTTAGCCTAATTGCAGGGCGGGGCAAGGCTTTATAAGCCTTCCCCCGCCCTGCGGAGCTCAGTCTGCGTGGAGCCCTCCATGGGTGAACATGGATTGTTTTTTTTGCGCTCTGTTTTTTTTTTTATTGCGTCGGTTATTATGGCTTTTTATTTGGCCTTTTTTGGGGCTGAAGAAAGAAGATTTTAGAAGAAAGAAAACATCGAATGGTAAGTTGTTTTTATCTCTTTTTTTTTTTTTTTTTTACACAGGTTTAGTTAATGGTCCCCCCCTCATTATTTTAAGGGTGAGGGGGGTAGGTAGGGAGATTTTTTTTTTTTGGGGGGGGGGGGGGGGGGTAAACTAGAGTAATTTTAGGGCCCCCACCCGCCGCACAGGGGTGGGGGCCGGGGGGGGACAGTAGGCCCCCCCCCCTTATTGATAATTTTAGGGCCCCCACCCGCCACACAGGGGTGGGGGCCGGGGGGGGGGACAGTAGGTTTTCCCCCCTTATCGATAATTTTAGGGCCCCCACCCACCGCACAGGGGTGGGGGCCGGGCAGTAGGTCCCCCCCTTATTGATCATTTTAGGGCCTCCACCCACCGCACAGGGGTGGGGGCCGGGGGGAGGAGAGTAGGTCTCCCCCCCCCACCTTCAACCACAATTGTGGACAGACAGCATCCCTGTGGGTTCGGGCTTCAGCTGTCAGCTGAAGCCACGCCCACAGCAGTGCTGACAGGCTATCAGCACACAAAGCGCGTTCACAGTGCTTTGTGTGCTGATAGCCCGTCTGAAGTATTCACCCAGAATGCATCAGACGAGAGGCCTTTTTAGGGCCTCTGAACTCGGAAGTCCCTCTGGTGGCCGTCTGATTGACTGCAACAAGAGGTGTTCCAAGCTTCCAATGTAAACACTGCATTTTCTCAGAAAATACAGTGCTTACAAGAAAAAGGCTCCGGGTAGCTGTAGCACTCACCTGAACAACCTCATTAAGCTGAAGTTGTTCAGGTGACTATAGTGTCCCTTTAAAATATTTTACATAGGAGTTACTGTTTGAGGAAGCCAAATTGGCAACTTCCACACTTGCAGAAAGTGAATGGTACATATGGACTGGCACTTAACTCTTCCATAAAAATGTCCATTAATATAAATATATATATATATATATATATATATATATTGTTGAACAAAGAAATTCCCTACAAACGTAACTTAGTAGCAGCTTACAAGATCATGGTCAGGGGTTTCTTTAGAAGACTTGACAAGTTCTGTGACCCTACAGATTTGACTCAATCCAATACATAACCTAGCTTTGAAAATGAGCCAGTAAATCTAAATCTCCTCAACTGGGTGTGAAAAGAGCAAACAAACATTTTTTAGAGGGGCGTTGAAGGCACTAGAACTGCTTCATCGAATTGCTAAACAAGAATCCCCAACAGCCTATACCCTCTGTACACATAACAAGCTTAAAGAAACACTATAGGCATGTCTCATTGAACTGGTGTGGGTGCACTGTCCTGGTCCCCTTAACCCTGCAGTTGCAAACATTACCGTTAAGCCTCTTGTAGCTGTCAACAAGACCGTTACTAGAGACGCTTCTTGCAGTTTCACCAGGTTTGACTCTCTAAAACGACGATGGACATCCTCACTATAGGAAATGCACATTAGTTCCTCCCTATCGGCTGACGGCAGAGGAGGAAAGTGACATCTGAACTGGAATCGAGTAAGTGTAAAAAGTATTTTTTTAACCCTTTATTTGCCACGGAAGGAAGGGCGGCTGAGGGCACTATAGTGTTAGGAATACAGTTTTGTATTCCTAATAACAGATTTCTTTTAATGAGAAAGCACAAGCATGTGCAGCACTGGGTAGCTGTGACTGGTTGAGAAAGTCAGCTGACTACGGTCAGCCAATCAGAGCACCCATTGCTGATGATTCAGTATGACTAGAAGGAAGTGTGTCATCTCTGTATTAGCCACACCTCCAGCAGGGGCAGGACTGTGGGACGCTAGGGAACCTCATCCAAGTGTTAAATTGCTCAAAAATGGTTTAGCACTGAATGGAGAGACAGCAGGGGACTCCAGGTTCTAGAACCACATTAATGTGAAATTATTACAGTGTTCCTTTCAAAGCCAAACAATTGTTACCTAAAGCATTAAAGCACTAGCATTAAATAGTGCTGCAAGTTACAAAAGGAGGATATTTCTAACTTTATGTGGGATATTACACAAGTATATGAGAGTATCATGGCAATATATTCCAAACACAATATAAGCTCAACCGACAAAATCCCAAGGTAAGGTTTGCACTTAGATTTAGAATTTCTCTCTATGTAGAGCTGGAACAGACTACCAATAGACCCCAGGTAAGTTGTCAAACTGAGCTTAGAGTGTGTATACATACATACATTCCAGTTTAAAATAGAACGGTCATCAGAAAATACATACATATATACATGGACACTAGGGTTTAACAAAGGTTTATAGGTTTTCACATTTTTATTCTACACGTAAAATCACTTTGAATTAAACCAATTAGAAATGTTTCACAAATATTTACATAAAAATTATATTTTTGAGTGTATAATCCTTTACAATTAGTAAATCTAATGGGACCGTTAGAATTGCATTTTGCTAATAACAAACCAAGCAAAAGGGAAACTGAACATACAGGAAACAGCTGAAAGGGTGTGTATTTATAGGTAAATATAAAAAGGTTTACATGATATTTTACTCTATCACAACCCCACATCTCACTACCACATTTACCAACTGTAGAGCAATATGGTTACCACTCCTATTATAAACTAAACCTCTCCAAGACACAAGCAATGCCAATAACAGTCCAAGCTACAACATTAACGTCAATACGCGCCTCTTTCCCACTTGACTGGAGAGACGACTACATTACGTTTCTCGGTATCAAACTATTGAAAAATCTTTCACTCCTACACAAACATAACTATAAACGGCTCATAACCCCTTAAGGACCAAACTTCTGGAATAAAAGGAAATCATGACATGTTAAACGTTGTGTGTCCTTAAGGGGTTAAATTAATTTGCGACCACAAAACAACAAAGGGAGGGCAAATACCGATCATGGTCAGGGAGGATGGTGGCGATAAAGATGATAATACCAAAATACCAGTACCGATATCTCTACCTAAAGCGTTCTTGGACAAATTGCAGAGAATCATTGTACGCTTTGTTTGGGGCAACCGCCAGGCCAGAATAGCAGCACATGTTCTGACCAAGAGCGTGACATGGAGCTGCCAAATGTCAAACAATACTACAAGGCGGCTGTGATATCAGCAGTGATCACTTTTCAGGCAATAGAGAACAGACCTCAATGGACAGATATTGAATCACACTGGGCGGGTACACAAAATCTTAGGGCCACATATTGGACTCCGAAACACACACACGTAGCTTAGCACACACTGCCCTCCCCAGGACAACGCTTACCCTCCGAATGTAGGACCAACTCAGGCCGATCTAACTAGCCCCTCCGCTGCCGACATACGATCCCAGTACTTGGATCTCTCAGAGATGCACTCATATTTACAAGCTGTGCGATAAAGCCACAATTTCACCATTCCCAGATTTTCACTTTCAGTTTACTAGCAACTGCTCAATTTCACCATTTACTAGCAATTTCTACCGTTTAATAGGAACTGCTCCATAAAAGCTGACTGACAAATTATCTACCTTTGAAAAACTAGAATTTTGCCTACTGTTTATGGGTCCCAGCAATATGACACCTGTGGACGCAAAACTCACATTTCACTTCCTCATAAAACCATGTACCATCGATGCTGCTGGCCAGCAACCATCCCTCTAATACGACAGATCTGGGGTAATCTGACAGACTGCTCTCTGCTAGCGAATAAAATCTACCCTCTACGAGACACGCGGTACTGCCGGACCCCAGGCCACCCACCCCCTACAGAAAACCTGGTTAGTTTTACTCCCTGCCGAAGCCTCCAATGATCTTATTGGAGAAAGAACAGTCTGTTGGATAAAGAGATTTCCCCATGCAGGGTTCAAACAATAATAATGTGCAAAGGGAGGGAAAAAAAATAAAAAAAATAAAAATGGGATATTGAATAAACACTCCAGTGAATAAAGAGCACTGTATATTTCAACAAAGAAATATTATCAAAGTCCTAAACTATTGGGTTTGATAGATGGACATCTAATAAACTACTGAGGAGAGGAACAAGCATTAGTGGAAGGGGCATTTATTATGATGCAGCCACGAGAGGAAACAGGACCCCTATCGCTGTGTGACAAAACATTAAGTGAAAATAAGCAGGAATGATTTGAGAGGAGAGAGACTTCTGTGCCATTAAATGTCTTTTAAAGGGATGATTAGTACCAATGAAGCAAAACCTATACATCACACATACACGCAGCACTGTTCAATCTAAAATATGAAGGAACATATATGAGGAAAGTATAAAAGAACGCGCCGGAGATGTCCGCATTTGAAAAGGACAAGTTCAGGTAAAACATTTACCTACACGTGGGAATGTCCAAGTCCCCAGACGGTGAAAGTGCCTCTTTAACACATATTTATTCAAGAATTTTTAAAGGGACACTATAGGCATCAAAACAACTTTAGCTTAATGAAGCAGTTTTGGTGTATAGATCATGCCCCTAAAATCTCATTACTTATTTACCATTCAAGCATAAAATGACTTGTTTCTGTAAACCTAGCCACACCTCCCCATGCTGTGACTCACACAGCCTGTATGACTTTTTTATTTTCAATAATATGTTAGTTAACTTGCTTTAGAAGTTTTAATCTCCTGCTCTGTAAATTGAACTTTAATCAAATACAGAAGGATCCTGCATAATCTAGAAGGCTATTAGCAAAACAGGAGAGAAGACATTCTAAATTAAACATACTTTGCAATAAAGAAAGTTTAAACATTAGATCTCCATTTACAGGAAGTGTTTATAAAGGCTGTGTAAGTCACATGCAGAGTGGTGTGGCTAGGGCTGCATAAACAAAGTGATTTAACTCCTAAATGGCAGAGAATTGAGCATGGAGACTGCACTGGAATGATATATACATTACAGGAACACCTATAGTGTTAAAACTATTCCCACCCCATAGAGTAAAAAAAAAAAAAAAAAAAAAAAATATTAATTATATATATATATATATATATATATATATATATATATATATATATATATATATATATATCTATCTCCCCTTATTTCCAAAGCCAGGCGAGTACCGCCGGCGCTGTCTCCGTCCCTAACCAGCCTCCTTGGCTGACATCAGAATTGATGATCTCAGCCAATCACAATGCTTTTCCCCCAAATCAGTGTTTGTCTGAGTGACCGCCACTGGAGGTGTTCCTAGACTAATGCTAACACTGACTTTTCTCTGAAAAGACAGTGTTTAGATTAAAAAGCCTGCAGGGACTGACTATTCTCACCAGAACAACTACAATAAGCAGTATTTGTTCTGGTGACTATAGTGTCCCTTTAAGCTCAAGTTATTTTGGTGCTTATAGTGCCCTTTTAATGTAGAGGAGCACAAGACCCCTCTAATGCAAGAGGGTAGCTAACTATGTCCTGATAACCGTTGCAACTCGAGAATTTTATGTTGAGGCTCTGTCACTTCTGAGTATATCAAAGATTGTTTATGATACACTCATACCTACTGCTCTGAAATGCCAATGCAATCAAAAGATAGAAAAAGAGACTTTGTCAAATATGTGGTCTACTCCCACGGCTGATGTTAGAGACAGTGCAGAGAAGGCTTCCTCTCATGGGATCCTCCATAGAAGTCTGTATTGTACATTTGCACATATATGAGAGTATGACAGCGACAAACCTCTGTGAGCAGAGGATGGAAGAGTTTGGGATAACTAGATTGCCTTTCAATCTGTCCATCACACACACCAAGTGGTTATGTCACCTTTAGGGGTCAGAAAGCGACAGCCACTTTGAAAGGGACTCTCCAGGCTAGATTTCATATACAGGTTTTTTTCTCTGCCACATAGTTTGATTAGTTCCCCCCCCCCCCATCTTTTCTGATTTTACGCTTTGATGGAACATATTAGCTATATAAAATGGTTTAGCTGTTCATGTCCAATTTAATTGAAGGTTCATGCAAAAGACTTACTAAAAAGTAACGCTGCGATTGAAAATCCCCAAATAACTCACTTGCAGATTACTAACACAAGGTACAAGTGCCCAGCTTATTGGTGGCTTATAAGAGGGATTCTGGTGACAAATCCATTTAACAGAATGCTAACACTGGATTCTCAATCCACTAATGCGAAAGCAAAATATTGAAGAGAAAGCAGATTACTGAAATGCTGTTGAACTGCTCTGGGTCTTTGAACTTTACACAAAACAAAATACACTGCAAAAATACGTCTATATTAACGCATCATGTGGGAAAAAGAACTATGTAGACAAACATCTTCTGCTGAATCCCTAAAGATAAATAATAAAAATCACAAAACAAACATCACTGTCATGGCGAACACTCCCGTCTCTCGACACTAGGCTATAGAGTAACTTAAGCTTCTGCTTTATCCTAGTGCAAAAGGGCACTCAATGTACAATACGAAGTTATCATCATGTACACAGTATCTACATATTCTGGTACAATTTTACAAAGGGGATAAAACCAGCAAAAACATTTTTTTTAAATAAAGTGTGAACAGTTCCTGCTATCCCTACTGCCCCAGAGAGGTGGATTCAAAGCTTACCGATTTTCTTTCTGTCCCCCTTATTGTTATCAGTTATTGTCTGTTCCAACCCTCCCCCCCCCCCCCCCCCCCCTTTTTTATTATTTTCTTTTGATCATGGCTGATCTTGTTACGTGAAGGAGTCCAAGTAGCATGCAAAAACTAGTTCAAAATATTAAAGCCTCCACATGTTAGCTGCACTGGAAAAACAGATTTACAAGAAAAATTACTGGTGTACAGTGGCTCATTTTTTCTTTTATTTGTAGTAAGGAGACTGTCCCACATGATATTAAAGGGACACTATAGTCACCTGAACAACTTTAGCTTAATGAAGCAGTTTTGGTGTATAGGACATGCCCCTGCAGCCTCACTGCTCAATCCTCTGCCATTTAGGAGTTAAATCCCTTTGTTTATGAACCCTAGTCACACCTCCCTGCATGTGACTTGCACAGCCTTCCATAAACACTTCCTGTAAAGAGAGCCCTATTTAGACTTTCTTTATTGCAAGTTCTGTTTAATTGAGATTTTCTTATCCCCTGCTATGTTAATAGCTTGCTAGACCCTGCAAGAGCCTCCTGTATGTGATTAAAGTTCAATTTAGAGATTGGGATACAATTATTTAAGGTAAATTACATCGGTTTGAAAGTGAAACCAGTTTTTTTCATGCAGGCTCTGTCAATCATAGCCAGGGGAGGTGTGGCTAGGGCTGCATAAACAGAAACAAAGTGATTTAACTCCTAAATGACAGTGAATTGAGCAGTGAAATTGCAGGGGAATGATCTATACACTAAAACTGCTTTATTTAGCTAAAGTAATTTAGGTGACTAAAGTGTACCTTTAAGTGAAACACCAGCCTTGTGACAATGGTGTTCAGTACAAGCCTTTAGGGCCAAGAAGTATCTGTAAACATTTTATGCAACAGCCTATCAATTTAGAAATATCTTCAAGGGGTGCCTGAATGAATTGTCTGTAGACCTTTAAAACCCACAAATGAAAATAAATACTTTTTTTTTAAAAAAATTGGAAATTTACAAAGGGAATTGTCGAAACATGTAAAACTAGTTACACATAATATCCCACACAGTATGTAACGGGTTAAAAAGTGTCAATATATCTTTCATGGAAGCTGTGAAGCTTCATTCTACGACACATCTGCCCATCAAAATGATATATGCGAACATATGTAAATTATCACAGGCCGTAGGGGGACTGGAAGAAAAGGACACAAACTGGAAAAGTGACCGCTAATGGACTCAAAACCTGAATGTACAGAAATACAGGAATAAAAACAAGTCAAAGTTTATTCTGACAACTGCCTTACAGCCAAAATATTACAATATAAAAATACTAGAGCTCATATTTGGATTATTTTGCACAGCATATAATCTGATCCTTAGTGTGGCAGAAATGCCTCTGCCACGTGGGGCCTGCTTGCCAGCCTCTTGCCGAAAGACTATGGGCCCTTTAACCCCTTAAGGACCAAACTTCTGGAATAAAAGGGAATCATGACATGTCACACGTCATGTGTCCTTAAGGGGTTAAAAACTCATGTGATTTATGTACTTTTGTACTCCAGAAAGAGACCGAACGTTGGTCCTAATTCCCTGGAACTGTTTTGGGCATATGCAGGACCATATGCCTGTTTGGTCAAAATTATGACTTCCATGGAAATCCCGAACCCCTGAACCGATCTGGGTGATTTTTGGATATGTTGGTCCCCCAGATCGGGGCAACAAGGGAAAATTACTTTTGTGGGGTTTCCATGTGTTTTGGGGGTACTTTCGGGTTATTGTAAAGTTTATGTTTCCTGTGCCTGGAGACAATTGGGTTTAGTACAGTTCTTGGCTCAATTTTCTCTCAGGCACAGGGAGGGATTATCCTGTTTTGTGTGGGAGCCAATGTAATTACAGTGTGTACTTTGTCACAGTACCCTCTCAGGTCCAGTGGTGAATGCCCCTGGTATATGTTATGGAAAACCCCTTGCATGGGGACTCATAAGGCCAATTGTGGCTGCCATTAAACAGTTCAACTTCACCCTCAACACAACCTTCGAAGGCTCGCTGCCTGGGTGTTCTTTTTGACTCCAACCTCTCCTTCACCCCTCATGTCCAATTAATAGCCAAATCCTGTCGCTTCCATCTCAAAAACATAGCACGCATCCGCCCCTATTTAACCCTGGATGCGGCTAAGGTGCTGGTCTATGCTCTTGTTCTCTCTCACCTTGACTACTGCAATACCCTTCTCGGTGGTCTTACGTGTTCCCAGATTGCACCACTGCCATCTATAATGAATGCAGCGGCGAGCCTCATTTTCCTGTCCGCTCGCACCTCCCATGCCTCCCCGCTCTGTCAGTCCCTGCATTGGCTTCCACTTAGGTATAAGGCACAATTTAAATTTCTGGTGCTTGCTTACAAGTCCCTACATAATGCTGCTTCAGCCTACCTATCCTCCCTAATACACAAGTATGTCCTGTCGAGGCCCCTACGCATATCCTCTCTCAGTACTCCCACCTACGCTCGCCTCCAAGATTTTTCCAGGGCTGCACCTCTTCTGTGGAACTCCCCTTCTCCGTAAGAATTTCACCCAGTCTCCACTAATTAAAAAAAAAAATCATTGAAAACTCACTTCTTAAAGAAAGCATATCAATTAAACTGTTAGCAGGTTTTAATCCCCCATGACTCCTCTCCTTCAACTGTCAAAAATTACCTACTAAGCCCTCAGTGAATACTTTTCTAACAACCTACTTCGTATCCCTACTTTTACCCTTTGTGTAACTATATCCCACTCCCTCTAGAACGTAAGCTCATTGAGCAGGGTCCTCAACCTCTGTTCCTGTACGTCCAGTTGTCTGGTTACAATTACATGTCTGTTAGTCCACCCATTGTACAGCGCTACAGAATCTGATGGCGCTATATACATAATAAAATACCACAAAGCTACCATCTATATCACTAGCTTAGTAGAGGTTTACCCACTGGAAGCAGGATCCCTGACTTGGGTGCAGGGTGGGTGGAGGACACCAGCTAAGGGTCTACAGTGCTGATGATTTCTTGTGGAGTGCTTGGAAGTACTCAGTTACTAGAAAGCAGTGATTGGTGAATGCACCCAGCTCGCAGGAGGACAATACTGAACTCAGTCAGCTGCAGACTAGAGTGACACATCCCCACTGGACCGCCAGTGTCTGCAGTGCCCCCCCCCTAACAAAATTGTAAGACGAAGGGAGGGGGGACAATGTTTTGTTGCTTTTTGTTTTTTTAAATCATTCATACATACATATACAGGCTCTATACCAGCCTACACATACACACACTGAAGGGACGTAGTCTGGAGTACAAACATTTGTCACATCTCGAAAGCGAGGCTTGGAACATGACGGAGCTCCGCCGTGATAAGTCCCTCTTTTAGTAAAAAAGAGGCATGAACTGCAGCATATTTCTTAATTAATGGAAATAACACACAGGTACATAAGTAACAATGCATTATCCCCTTATTAAGGGGGTATATAAACAAGACCAGTAAACCAAAAATCATTGCAACATTCTAACGGGCTGAGGAAGCAACGATCCAGTAGTGAAACATTCTGGGAAGGACTGGAATATTGTTATTGGACATTGTTCTTTTTTATGTTTTCAAATAAATATTTTTACTTTATTTTTAATATTCATTTTGGTTTTCGGTATCCTGCTATACACAAAGAATAGCAGTGTAATCCCAAACTACAAAGTGTGCAGAAATAGAGCCGAACTTAGGCTCTATATTTGTGAGTCTTCACTTGGCTTATAACTTTACATAAACAATACAGTACCATACTACTCTATGTCCCCCTCTTGTATACACTCTAATTAGGATTGGACGCTTGCATCCATCAGGGGTGGGTCGCCTTAACTGACCCGAAAGCTATTCCAACCAGAGCTAGGTTCATTAGCTCTCTGCTTGTGAGTGTTCCATTTTTTATTTATACCCCCTATATTTAAGAGCTCTACACCATGATTTGTCATTTATACTTTTAGGTCACTTGGATTGTTTATATTGATTTAACGTAACAGATTATTAATTTTATCAAGCGCTGCACTAATTATTTTTTTTTTTTAAGATTTTATCTTGTACAGCTGCTAGATCTATATAAGCAGACTTGATAACCACTAAGGTATTACATAATAAGGTAGTATGTAAAGAGTTTATAACTTGCACGCGGCCCTTGGATAAATCTTGTTTTTTATGCGACCTTCTGATTACTTAAGGTTGGACAGACCTGATCTATGCTTTAGCCCACAAGACATACAAGCACTTGAACACAGCTTAATATAGTCTGTGGGACAGTGAATTCACAAGATCTCAGATAAATACGTTGTAGATGGGAATGTTTCACTGATCCCTCTTATAACTAGCAAGGCATTAATTTATTTCATGTTTCACTGATCTTTTAACCCTCCACTCATTCTAAGACAAATCAATTCATTGCTTAAATCACTTAGAAATACTCCTATCTTAATAAAGCTAGCTGAATATTAAACTGTAAGGCACTGCTGGCTCAGTTTCCCACACTGGATGACTGTCAACTACACATCCCAAGATACCACAGGGAAAAAGAGTAGGACACAACAACAGCTGCGTTGGGAACAAGTAGATAGACGACAACTGTTTTGGGATCTTGTCAACAAGAAACATGACATCGAGGAACCAGACACAAATTAAATAAAAAATTAAGAGGCAACCAGCAAAGACAATACAGAGTGATATGAGTGGACACGATTAGATATTATGTATGATGCATGCAGTTTGTCCCACAAGCCTGTAGATATAAAGATCTTGGACAGGCCTCTCTACATCTGTCCTAGCAAAATCACACAACTATGGGAACAGGTGACAAACATGGAAGCTTATATATAGAAGGCCACATCACAGAGAAGTGTTGAAAGGTCACTTGAAAGTATATCTGGACACGGGGACTGTTCCAGTTTGAAATTTGTAATTTCATTCTAACAGCGGATACAAGTTCTATTTTGATAACTAAGTTAACATGCCAACGTGGGCACCAGTGAATAAATCATATCAGTGTTGCCCAGAGTAACTTTCCAGCTGAGAAATGCAATTCCTCTCATGCTCAGCCATACACAGATACTCATCTGTTTAGGACAGCAGCGGCAATAATGGTGCTTGCAGTTGCAGCACACGCTGACTGATTAATCGAAGTGTTAAAGAATGTTATAGAAATCAAAACGCAAAGTCCGAGCAACAAAATTCCTAAAGTAAAGGCCAAAAACATTTTTTTTTTTAAAAAAAAGCCGTCTAGTGACACAAACTGCAGCTAAAGAGGGATTTGTTTATAACGGAGTTCACAAATCTTGCCATAATAAACAGCAGTAAATAAATTAGAACACAGTACAACCACCCAACTGTATGTCATACGTGACGTAGAGAACAGACGGAATACAAGATAAATCTATGAGATTATTCACTGATTACAGAGTATCTGACTAGCCAGGCCTAATCAGAAAATGACTCACTACTGTCACACAACTTTTGCTGTACACCTTTATGTACCAACATGGCCATTATTCAGAATATTGACAAGCCAACCACGTGATCACATCAGGTGTTTCAGTAAAAGTATAATTTAATAGGAGAATGACAGTAAGCAAATACCACAATCTGGATGTCAGCCAACATTGTGTAGAAATGGGTCACCACACGCGAATGTGATGCAATACTAAACCTGCAAATAAAAGGAAACCCACTCATTGCAAATACATTCTATAACATATTGTAATAGTTTGCTTAATCACCAAGTGCCAGATATTATGCTGAAAATTAAGTACTGTAACAGCCTGAGACTGATCATACAGATAAATATGTGTCACTCAGAATCAACAAGGTGCATTCTTGTATTCTAGGCCCATCCATTCTCCCTGAAGACATTTAAGGGGGGTTAAAGCAAGGAACCAGCTATTGATTAAATATAGGTCTGCACATACTGCCGTGTGCAGGACAGGCACTCGTATACTACTAGCTGTGCAAAGTACACAAAAAAGTTCAATCACTAAACAACTAACTGCAGAACTGAAAACAGTCACATCTGGGCAATTCTAGTAAACATTCTGCAATTCAGTTTTCAATTCACCGCAGCCAACTGTTAAGTGATTAAACCCCAATGTGGTGGTGTTTTGGGGATTAGTAATTAAATTGAGAATATATTTTCACAGAGAATGCTTGTAGCTGTTGGGTACGCACACGTGTTCAGAGTAAATTCTGTATACTCCTTTCCACTCAGCATTACATACCAGTAAATTACTGCAGGCCTCTCTCATTAATAGCATCACCACAAGGAAATGGTGTACAACACACCAGGGACACTAGCAAGTATAACTATGCCAAGGACACTATATAGGCACCAAAACATCTTTAACTTAATAAGGCAATTTTGGTGTATAGGTAGTGCCCCTTGCAGCCTCACTGGTCAATTACGGTATCTGCCATTTAGAAGTTCGCTTTGATTTGCACCCTAGGCACACCACCTTAAGTAAGTTACATCTGGTTAAAAGTGAAACCAGTTTGTTTGTTTTCATGCAGGCTGTCAGTCACTGCCAGGGGAGGTGTGACTAAAGCTTCATAAACAGAGACAAAACTGACTACTCCTAAATGGCAGTGAATTAATCAGGGGGTAGTTTTAGTGACTATATTGTCACTTTAAAATTAATTATGCATCTGTACAGTTACGATACAATTATAACAAGATTAAAACAGGCTGCCTTATTTTGCATGATTAAGTCCCTAAAACTGATACAAAGTAGAGTAATTCATTACACCAAAAGTCTGCTGAAATGCTAAATTCACATGATTTGAAACAGTTCAGACATAAGAAATGTACAGGCTATTCACCAAGCTATTCACCCCCCCCCCCCCCCCCCCCCCCGTGTACACAGAGTGTGAGGTGCTGGCTGTGCCCCCCCCCCTGTGTGTACACAGAGTGTGAGGTGCTGGCTGTGCCCCCCCCCCCTGTGTGTACACAGAGTGTGAGGTGCTGGCTGTGCCCCCCCCCTGTGTGTACACAGAGGGTGAGGTGCTGGCTGTGGCCCCCCCCTGTGTGTACACAGAGGGTGAGGTGCTGGCTGTGCCCCCCCTGTGTGTACACAGAGTGTGAGGTGCTGGCTGTGCCCCCCCCCCCCCCCTGTGTGTACACAGAGTGTGAGGTGCTGGCTGTGCCCCCCCCCCCTGTGTGTACACAGAGTGTGAGGTGCTGGCTGTGCCCCCCCCCCCTGTGTGTACACAGAGTGTGAGGTGCTGGCTGTGCCCCCCCCCCCGTGTGTACACAGAGTGTGAGGTGCTGGCTGTGGCCCCCCCCTGTGTGTACACAGAGTGTGAGGTGCTGGCTGTGCCCCCCCCCCCCTGTGTGTACACAGAGTGTGAGGTGCTGGCTGTGCCCCCCCCCCCTGTGTGTACACAGAGTGTGAGGTGCTGGCTGTGGCCCCCCCCTGTGTGTACACAGAGTGTGAGGTGCTGGCTGTGCCCCCCCCCCGTGTGTACACAGAGTGTGAGGTGCTGGCTGTTCCCCCCTACCCTGTGTGTACACAGAGTGTGAGGTGCTGGCTGTGGCCCCCCCCTGTGTGTACACAGAGTGTGAGGTGCTGGCTGTGGCCCCCCCTGTGTGTACACAGAGTGTGAGGTGCTGGCTGTGCCCCCCCCCTGTGTGTACACAGAGGGTGAGGTGCTGGCTGTGGCCCCCCCCTGTGTGTACACAGAGGGTGAGGTGCTGGCTGTGCCCCCCCTGTGTGTACACAGAGTGTGAGGTGCTGGCTGTGCCCCCCCCCCCTGTGTGTACACAGAGTGTGAGGTGCTGGCTGTGCCCCCCCCCCCTGTGTGTACACAGAGTGTGAGGTGCTGGCTGTGCCCCCCCCCCCCGTGTGTACACAGAGTGTGAGGTGCTGGCTGTGGCCCCTGTGTGTACACAGAGTGTGAGGTGCTGGCTGTGGCCCCTGTGTGTACACAGAGTGTGAGGTGCTGGCTGTGGCCCCTGTGTGTACACAGAGTGTGAGGTGCTGGCTGTGGCCCCTGTGTGTACACAGAGTGTGAGGTGCTGGCTGTGGCCCCTGTGTGTACACAGAGTGTGAGGTGCTGGCTGTGGCCCCTGTGTGTACACAGAGTGTGAGGTGCTGGCTGTGGCCCCTGTGTGTACACAGAGTGTGAGGTGCTGGCTGTGGCCCCTGTGTGTACACAGAGTGTGAGGTGCTGGCTGTGGCCCCTGTGTATACACAGAGTGTGAGGTGCTGGCTGTGGCCCCTGTGTATACACAGAGTGTGAGGTGCTGGCTGTGGCCCCTGTGTATACACAGAGTGTGAGGTGATGGCTGTGGCCCCTGTGTATACACAGAGTGTGAGGTGCTGGCTGTGGCCCCTGTGTGTACACAGAGTGTGAGGTGCTGGCTGTGGCCCCTGTGTGTACACAGAGTGTGAGGTGCTGGCTGTGGCCCCTGTGTGTACACAGAGTCTGAGGTGCTGGCTGTGGCCCCTGTGTGTACACAGAGTCTGAGGTGCTGGCTGTGGCCCCTGTGTGTATACAGAGTGTGAGGTGCTGGCTGTGGCCCCTGTGTGTACACAGAGTCTGAGGTGCTGGCTGTGGCCCCTGTGTGTATACAGAGTGTGAGGTGCTGGCTGTGGCCCTTGTGTATACACAGAGTGTGAGGTGCTGGCTGTGGCCCCCTACCTCCGTGGGTACGAGGTGCTTGTCCTCTCCAGGCCCCATGTCTCGGGCTCGGGGGGTGAGGGGCTGGTCTCAGGCGGGGGACATGGTCGGATAGCAGGGCCCTGCACACAGCTCGCTGCCAGGAGCAGACGCAATCAATGGAAAAATGGCCGCTGTGTTCACGCGAGACTGGCGTGACGTAACGTCCGCCCGGACACAAGGCGTTCCCATCACCATAGCAACGGCCGTGAGCGAGTACCAAGATGGCGTCAGTGCTCTTTTCCAGGTGCTCCCCATCAAGCCAAGATGGAGAGTCACTGTCCAGGGTGTAATAAGGGATAGAGTTACATCTACACAAACAAACATCAATGAGAATATACCTATAACGACACCCACCTGCCAAAACCCTCAGGGTTAGAATTAAAAACTATATTTAAATTTTACAGAGAAACAAATACAGTGTGTCATTCAGTGCAAACACCAGGTATACATTCCTTATTAGGGGAGAAATTATCTTTATAAATAAATAAGAGAGAGAGAGATAGATGGACAAATAGGTAGATAGATGGATGGATAGAGAAAGAGATGGATGGATAGATAGATGAATTGATAGATAGATAGATAGATAGATAGATACATAGATAGATAGATAGATAGATGGATGGATTGATAGAGAAAGAGATATATGGATGGACAGATAGATGGATTGATATAAAGATGGACAGATAGATAGATGGATGGACAGATAGATAGATATATGGATGGACAGACAAATAGATAGGTAGATAGATGGATGGATAGAGAAATAGATAGATAGATAGATAGATAGATAGATAGATGGATGGATGGACAAATACATAGGTAGATAGATAGATGGATGGATAGAGAAAGAGATAGATAGATGGATGGACAGATAGATGGATTGATAGATAGATGGACAGATAGATATATGGGCAGATAGATGGATGGACAGATAGATAGATGGATAGATAGATAGATAGATAGATATATAGATATATAGATAGATGGATTGATAGATAGATGGACAGACAGATAGATAGATGATAGATTGATAGATAGATAGATAGATGGATGGACAGATAAATAGATGGACAGATAGACAGGCATATAGATATATGGGCAGATAGAGAGATAGATGGACAGATAGATGGATGGATGGACAGATAGATAGATGAATGGACAGATAGATGGATTCATAGATAGATGGACAGATAGATAGATGGACAGATAGACAGACAGATAGACATATGGGCAGATAGATGGATGGACAGATAGATGGATAGATAGATAGATAGATGGATTGATAGATGGGCAGATAGATAGATAGATAGATAGATAGATAGATAGATAGATAGATGGATGGACAGATGGGTAGATGGACAGATAGATAGATAGATAGATAGATAGATAGATGGACAGATAGAGAGATAGATGGATGGATGGATGGACAGATAGATAGATGGGCAGATAGAGAGATGGACAGATAGAGATATAGATGGATGGATGGACAGATAGACAGACAGATAGATAGATGGATGGACAGATGGATAGATGGACAGATAGATAGATGGGCAGATAGAGAGATGGACAGATAGAGATATAGATGGATGGATGGACAGATAGACAGACAGATAGATAGATGGATGGACAGATGGATAGATGGACAGATAGATAGATAGATGGACAGATAGAGAGATAGATGGATGGATGGATGGACAGATAGATAGATAGATGGGGACAGATAGATAGATGGACAGGTAGATAGATAGATGGACAGATAGATAGATGGGCAGATAGAGAGATGGACAGATAGAGATATAGATGGATGGATGGACAGATAGACAGACAGATAGATAGATGGATGGACAGATGGATAGATGGACAGATAGATAGATAGATAGATGGACAGATAGAGAGATAGATGGATGGATGGATGGACAGATAGATAGATAGATGGGGACAGATTGATAGATGGACAGGTAGATAGATAGATGGACAGATAGATAGATGGACAGATAGATAGATAGATAGATAGATAGATAGATAGATAGATAGATAGATGAATGGACAGATAGATAGATGGGCAGATAGATAGAAAGATAGATAGATGGACAGATAGATTGATGGATGGATAAACGGATAGATAGATAGATAGATGGACCGATAGAGAGAGAGATAGATAGATTGATAGATGGACAAATATTGAGAGAGAGAGATAGATAGATTGATAGGTGGATGGATAGATGGATGGACGGATAGATAGATGGACAGATAGATTGATAGATAGATAGATAGATAGATGGACAGATAGATGGACAGACAGATAGATGGATAGATAGATAGATAGATAGATAGATAGATAGATAGATAGATAGATGGACAGATAGAGAGATGGATGGATGGATGGATGGACAGATAGATAGATAGATGGGGACAGATAGATAGATGGACAGATAAAGAGATAGGTGGATGGGTGGACAGACAGATTGATAGATGGACAGGTAGATAGATGGACAGATAGATAGATGGACAGATAGATGAATGGACAGATAGATAGATGGGCAGATAGATAGAAAGATAGATAGATGGACAGATAGATTGATGGATGAACGGATGAACGGATAGATAGAAAGATGGACCGATAGAGAGAGAGATAGATAGATTGATAGATGGACAGATATATATAGAGAGAGATAGATAGATAGATTGATAGGTGGATGGATAGATGGATGGACGGATAGATAGATGGACAGATAGATTGATAGATAGATAGATGGACAGATAGATGGACAGACAGATAGATGGATAGATAGATAGATAGATAGACAGATGTCGAGTGGGTCAAATAATACAAAGACTGCTCTCAAATAAGAACATATTGTCTATCAGTCTTCTCCTCCTATTGTAAATTATCTCAAGAAAATACCCCCTCAGGTTGTAATTGATATTTCCTATATTACAGCTTTCTACATACCCCAATTGCTTTGCAACGTCTATGGAGTCATAGAACTTATCTAAATCACACATAAAAACTTTTGGATTAGCTTTTTAAATTATTTAATATTCTTGGATAAACTTTTAAAATTATTATTTTCTTAATTATATCAATATATAAAAAAAAATCAAATATTAAAAAAGGTTTTCTACATTTTAAACATTTATCATAAATATTTACAATTATTTAATATGAGTGGGCGTGACCGGAAGCCATGCGAGTCGGATACCTTAATTAGAGTTCCGCAACATGGAACCCGGTTATTAGTGTATCTACGGGCTAAATCTAGCTAACAAATACAATATTGCGGTCATGTCGCAAAACAAATCAAAACAGCAACAAGAAAAAGCCAATAAATGGCATTTCTTCCAACACAAACAGGCTGCCTGTCGCTTTGGAAATCCAAGATGGCACTGAAGGCCTAACGACTGAGGACTCTGTACAAGGCCTAGAATCCCTCACAAAGGAGTTCTTACAAGCCTCTTTGGAAGCAATGTCTGCCAAAGTAATTGCAATCTGACATAAATTTACAATAATTGGAAATCAGAACTTTACATATGATAAAGAAGTTCAGTGAATATGAGGAAAGCCCACAATTCTATTGCAGGAAATGGTGCAATGCCTGGACGCATGTGAATTGAAACTGGCCGACATGAAGGACAAGTCAAGGCAGAATAATGACCGACTAAGGGGTGTCCCTGAATTGGTAAAACCTCCGGACCTTTATGAATATGTCTTGTGCCTGTTTAAGCATATGGTCCCAAATTTGCCACAAGATCTATTCCTACTAGATAGAGTCCATAGACTCCAATGCCCCCCACATGTTCCGGATTCAGAAATGTGATCTTTTCAGCCGACTTCTACCATGCCAATTAAGTACTGCTGAAAAATAGTCGCACAAAACGGGACTTATCATTTTAATATTCCAATGTAAAAATTTTCACCGACCTCCCCGCTGCTGCTCTCCAGACCAGGAGGACCTACCAGAAAGTAATCAAAACATTATGAGAGCACTGCATTCTGTAGCGATTGGGATTTACGACCTGTTTATTGGTATCCAGAAATGGAGTGACCATTACGATCAATACTCCTGAAGAAGGCTCTGTCAGGGCTCCGCGGGCAGCGGTGAGGGGAGGCTGCAATCCTCTCGCAGCACTAACCCTCGGTCCGTCGCCGCCCGCGGTCCCCTCTCCCCTTACCGATAAGCGAGCGGCGTCCTCTCCTCTTGACACGCCGCTCGCGTCCTCCTCTCCTCCTCCCAGCGGCAGCATGTCTAACGCTGCACGCTGGGAGCCGGCACTATTATCTAAGCGCCGGGGTCACTCACGTGACCCGGCGTTAAAGCTACAGTGCAACAAACACAGTGGGGGGTATAGATATCCCCCACGTGTGTTTGTTAATACTGATTGGTGGTTAGCCAATCAGGATTCAGGCTAGGATTTAAATACTTACCTTTCCTGTCTATCTGTGCCCTGTTGTGGTCTTTGCTTTATAGTATCGATTGTGAACGTGTGCTTTCTGGTTACGTACCCTCTGGCTTGTTATACTGACTTTGTGACTTTCTCCTACCCTTTGACCTCGGCTTGTTTCTCGTTATTCTGTTTTCTGGTTCCCCTTACTCGGCTTGTCTCCTGACTATTCTTTGTGTGCTTAGCCCGGCCACTCTAAGGACCGGTACAGCACACTTTCTGTGTGTGTGTCTGTGTGTGTGTTAGCGTGTTGGGTTCCCCGGAATCGTGACATTACAACAGGGCCATAATGGAACCTGCTGACATACCACAGCTCCTAGTTAATCAGGAGGCTAGAATGGATGGCTTGGACCACCGTATGGATCAGTTTGCTCAAGCTTTGCAGACCATACTGGCTCGTACTGCACACCTGCAGCCTGCCGTCCAGGAGGCGGTTGCTGCTGTGCCCGAACCCATTGCCACTCCAGTACCCGTTCCTGCTCATGTAGTCCATATGACACCGCCACAGCGCTATAGTGGTGACCCAGCATTGTGTCGTGGTTTCCTCAATCAAATTGACATCCATTTGGTGATGAATCCACGTTCCTATCCCACCGACAGATCCAAAATTGGAAGCTATACTGTCCTGGCCCCTTCCCCAAGGACTTAAGGCAATACAGCGATTTATAGGGTTTGCCAATTATTATAGAAAGTTTGTTAAAAACTTCTCATCCATTATTTCCCCTATCACTAAACTGACAAAAAAGGGTTTACACCCCAGGGTTTGGAATCCTAATGCTATTGTGGCCTTCGAGACTCTAAAAAAAGGCATTTGCCACTGCCCCTGTGTTACACCATCCTGATCCTTCCCTTCCCTTTGTACTGGAAGTAGACGCCTCTGAATCAGGTATAGGAGCAGTGTTGTCACAAAGACAATCGTATGACGAACCCCTCCTTCCCTGTGGTTACTTTTCTAAACGCTTGTCAGAGTCTGAAAAGAATTACGACGTTGGGAACAGGGAATTATTAGCTATAGTGATGGCATTTAAAGAATGGAGGTACTTGTTAGAGGGAGCTAGACACAAGATTTTGGTTATAACCGATCATAAAAATCTATCCTATATCGCAGATGCTAAGAGGTTATCCTCTCGTCAGGCTAGATGGTCTTTATTTCTCTCACGTTTTCAGTACATAATCACATACAGGCCTGGTTATCGAAATGTCAAGGCTGATGCCATCTCCCGCCAGTACGAACCTGTAGATTCTATTACCTCCACTCCTGAGCCCATTGTACCCACAACTAATATAATAGCTACTACCCGTTTGGTTATCTCGTCTCTTTTTCTTGATGGTATCAAGTCATACCAACCCCAAGCACCCTCTGAGACCCCTACTGGTAAGCTGTACGTGAAAGTAAAAGACAGAAAGAAGTTGTTAACTTTATTTCACACAGCCAAAACGGCTGGTCATCCAGGGGTTACCAAGACTTACAAGGGTCTTTTCCAACAGTTTTGGTGGCCCTCACTCAAAAAAGACGTGGTAGATTACGTGCAGGCTTGCCGTGTCTGTACACAGTGTAAGTCCCCTAATGTTAAACCCCTGGGACTCCTTATGCCCCTATCTGTACCCAAGAAACCGTGGACACACTTATCCATGGACTTTATTGTGGATCTTCCTTCATCTGATGGGCAGACAGTAATTTTGACTGTAACGGATAGGTTCTCCAAAATGGCGCACTTCATTCCGCTTAAGAAGCTACCTTCTGCGGTTCAGTTGGCTCAGGTGTTTGCCAAAGAAGTGTTCCGCTTGCATGGTATACCACAAGATATCGTATCTGACAGGGGCCCTCAGTTTGTCTCTCGGTTTTGGAGAGGCTTTTGTGCTGAGATGGGGGTCTCCTTATCGTTTACTTCCTCCTATCATCCGCAATCTAATGGAGCTGCCGAACGAGCAAATCAGTCTGTGGAGTTGTATTTACGCTGTTTCACGAATGCACACCAGGACAACTGGTCCCGTCTCCTTCCCTGGGCTGAGTTTGCCAGGAACACTGTGTCTCATTCTTCTACTGGCGTAAGTCCTTTTATGGTGGCTTATGGGTTCCAACCCGCTGTCCTTCCCGGTGTATTCTCCGACAAGGGAATGCCCGCTTTGGACGAGCACCTCGCCTCCTTACGGAAGATGTGGGATCAGGTCCATGCTGCTCTTTGTCGTGCTGCTGCTACTCAAAAGAGGTTTGCTGATCGTCGTAGGTGTGCGGCTCCTTCTTATGCTCCGGGTGATAGGGTTTGGTTGTCCTCTAGGAATCTCCGCCTTAGGGTTCCCTCGATGAAGTTTGCGCCCAAGTTCCTTGGTCCCTATAAGGTGTTGCGTAGGGTGAATCCTGTATCCTACTCCCTGGCCTTGCCCCCTTCCATGCGCGTACCTAACACCTTTCACACCTCCCTTTTGAAGCCCTTGCTCTGTAATCGGTTCTCTGGCTCTCTCAGGCGTTCCGATGCCCTCCGCGCGGTCTCTAGTGACGTATATGAGGTGGCTGCTCTCCTTGATTCTCGTTTCTCTCGAGGTCGGTTGCAGTATCTGGTTGATTGGAAGGGTTATGGCCCGGAGGAGCGGTCGTGGGTTTCTGTCTCTGACTTGAACGCCCCCTCCTTGATCCGCTCCTTTCATGCGCGGTTTCCTTTGAAGCCTTCGGCTTCCCGCCCTCTGGGCGGTCTTCGAGGGGGGGGTTATGTCAGGGTTCCGCGGGCAGCGGTGAGGGGAGGCTGCAATCCTCTCGCAGCACTCACCCTCGGTCCGTCGCCGCCCGCGGTCCCCTCTCCCCTTACCGATAAGCGAGCGGCGTCCTCTCCTCTTGACACGCCGCTCGCGTCCTCCTCTCCTCCTCCCAGCGGCAGCATGTCTAACGCTGCACGCTGGGAGCCGGCACTATTATCTAAGCGCCGGGGTCACTCACGTGACCCGGCGTTAAAGCTACAGTGCAACAAACACAGTGGGGGGTATAGATATCCCCCACGTGTGTTTGTTAATACTGATTGGTGGTTAGCCAATCAGGATTCAGGCTAGGATTTAAATACTTACCTTTCCTGTCTATCTGTGCCCTGTTGTGGTCTTTGCTTTATAGTATCGATTGTGAACGTGTTGTCAGGGTTTCTTTGCTGTTTTAAACAGCAAAACCTTTCTGTTTCAGTGATTGAGTTTGCAGCTGCAATTACTTGAGCTGCTTCTGCTTGTTGCCACGGTTACTCACCTGTGAGTAGTAATCAACCCTGCTGCTAATCAGTTCTGCCTATTTAAGCAGCTAAGCCCAGAACCTCCTTGCCCTTGCGTGGTTTCCTGTTTCCCAGAAGTCTCCTTGTTCCTGTGTTTCCTGTTTGATCCTGGTTCCTGACTCCGGCCTTGTTCCTGACTCCGCTGCTCTCCGTGCTCCTGATCCTGGCTTGTCTGACTACCCGCTCTGGTGACTGACCCCTGCTTGATTCCTGGACTTTGCTTTTGTTTATTATTTGTTATTTATTAATAAAGGTGTGTTTGCATCTACTTCTGTCTCTGTCTGGTTCCTGGTCCCTGACATTACGCAAGGGCCATGAATACAGATGGTACAGGCAAGACACCTATACCTAACCTGCTTACCCAGTGGGACCAGCAGAACCACCATTTGGACCAGTATGCCCATCTGGATCCAGTACCCGGCCAGCCTGCGATTGCGGCCGCCTCTGCCTCACTTCCTGTTCTAGCACCGGTTGTAACCTCCAAACCTGTAGCGGCTAGAGAAATGACTGGGTCTGTCCCACTCCCTCAGCATTTTGGGGGCGACCCAGCACAGTGCAGAGAATTTATAAATCAGGTTAAAGGATACCTTGAAACCCTGCCCCAGGCATTTCCTACAGACAGTGACAAAGTTCACTTCATGATTTCTTTGCTGTCTGAAAAGGCCCTAGCTTGGGCAAAACCTCTCTGGGAGGCGGAGAAGCCTATTATTTACAATTACCCTGAATTTGTTGCATCCTTCAATAGGGTTTTTGATATTCCAGCTCGCTCCACCCCTACTGCCGAACTACTCATGTCTAATTCTCAGGGCACAAAAACTATTGTCGAGTATGCCAGTGAATTCCGTACCATGGCAGCAGAGGGTGGCTGGAACAACGAGACTCTTGTGGCTGCCTTTGCACAAGGTCTCTCCGATGTGTTTAAAAATGAGATTGCAGCCAGAGAATTACCTAAAGATCTCGAGGAACTGATATCATTTGTCACCCTCATTGATATCAGACTCCGAGAGAGATCCTTATCCAAGGAGCGCCTGCGGAGGCCTCTTGTAAATTTGACACCGAGCTTTTCTTGCCCACCCGAACCTCCCTCACCTCCCTTGCCTCCTGGTCCTGAGTCCTCTGTCTGTGTGGAGCCAAGGCGGTTAGGCTTCTCACGCCTCTCGGCCGAGGAGAGAGCCTTTAGGAGGAGGGAGGGCCTGTGCCTATACTGCGGACACCACGGTCACATGTTAAAGTTTTGCCCGATCCGTCCGGCAAAGGGTCCGTACCCAAGATACTGTCAGGGGCAGATCTTGGGTGGTCTTTCTGCAGACCCAGAGATATGTGTGCACAAACCCTTGGTGCCTGTTATCCTCTCCTGGTCTGATTCATCCATTGAAACCCGGGCGTTACTTGATTCTGGGGCCGCAGGCTTGTTTATAGATTGTGCATTTGCAGCAAAGCACTCTATACCCTTACAGTCTCGCAACTCCCCACTAGCCTTCGAAGCCATCGATGGCAGACCAATACAGCCAACCCACGTGACCCAAGAAACCGTGCCCATATCTCTGGCTGTAGGGGCTCTACATCATGAGACGACCCAATTCCAGGTCATTTCCTCTCCATATTACCAGGTTGTTTTGGGATACCCTTGGTTACAGAAGCATAACCCCACAATTGATTGGCGCAAAGCTGAGATATTATCATGGTCCCAGCAATGCACATTGTCCTGTCTCCAGAAACCGGTCAAAGTTTTGGGCGCATGTTCTGCCTCTTCCTTACCCGCTGAGTACCAAGAATTCCAAGATGTATTTGACAAGGGTCAAGCCAGCGTTCTGCCACCACACCGTCCGTATGACTGTGGTATCGAACTCCAACCGGGTACCAATCCTCCCCGGGGCCGGATTTACCCACTGTCTGTAGCAGAAAATCGAGCCATGGAGGAGTATGTTACCGATGCACTGTCTAAGGGTTTTATTCGGAAGTCATCTTCTCCTGCCGGGGCCGGCTTTTTCTTTGTAAAGAAAAAAGATGGCGAGTTGAGACCCTGTATCGACTATAGGGCTCTCAATCGCATTACTATTAAGAATGCCTACCCCATTCCATTAATCACGGAATTATTTGACCGCCTCAAGGGAGCAACGGTCTTCACCAAACTTGATCTGAGAGGGGCATATAATCTCGTCCGGATAAAAGAGGACCACGAATGGAAAACCGCATTTAACACCAGGAGCGGCCATTACGAATACCTAGTAATGCCCTTTGGTCTTTGCAATGCTCCGGCGGTTTTCCAAGAATTTATAAATGACGTCCTGCGAGATATGCTGCAGCAATGTGTGGTGGTGTATCTTGATGATATTCTGATCCATTCCACATCTCTCGAGAACCATCACGCAGACGTTTCTCGTGTTCTACAGAGACTTCGAGAAAATAGTCTGTTCTGCAAATTGGAGAAATGTGAGTTTCACTGCAAACAGGTTACATTCTTGGGATATGTTATCTCAGATACTGGATTCTCTATGGATCCGGAGAAACTTTCGGCTGTACTTAAATGGCCTCGACCTACGGGTCTTCGCTCTATACAACGGTTTCTGGGCTTCGCCAATTATTATCGGAAGTTCATACGCAACTTTTCTTCCTTGGTTAAACCTCTCACGGACATGACCAGGAGAGATGCTGATCCACAGCATTGGTCACAGGAAGCCATTACTGCCTTTGAGTCTCTCAAAGTCGCCTTTGCTGCTGCCCCTATACTGGCACACCCTAACCCTGCCTTACCATTCATTCTTGAGGTCGATGCGTCTGAGACAGGAGTGGGCGCCCTCCTGTCTCAACGTCCTAACCCAGAGAGTTCCAGGCATCCGTGCGGGTATTTCTCGAGGAAATTGAACCCGGCGGAATGCAACTACCAGATTGGTGATAGAGAACTTCTAGCCATAATTTTAGCTCTCAAAGAATGGAGGCACCTTCTTGAGGGTACTTCAGTGCCAATCCTCATACTCACAGACCACAAGAATCTAACATATCTTTCTGAAGCTAAGCGACTTTCCCCCCGGCAAGCTAGATGGGCTCTCTTCCTATCAAGATTCAATTATGTGGTTTCTTACTTGCCCGGTACAAAAAACATCCAGGCTGATGCCTTGTCTCGACAGTTCTCCCCTCCATCTAGAGAGGAGATAACCCCTACTCCTGTGATTCCTCCGGACCATATACTGGCAACCATCCGTACTAACATCACCTCACCCCTAGGCGAGGAGATTCTGGCTGCACAAAGTAATGCTCCTCCAGAGAAACCTAATGGCCGTTGTTTTGTACCTATTAACCTCCGTACGAAACTATTGAGTACATACCACGACTCCAAAGCAGCTGGACATCCAGGCAAAAACCAGTTAATCTGGTCCGTATCCCGGCAATTTTGGTGGCCTAGTCTCCGTTCGGATGTCACCGCTTTTGTAGCTGCCTGTCCTGTGTGCGCTCAAAACAAAACCCCACGACGCCCTCCAGTGGGTCTCCTGCAAACCATACCTAATGGTGAACGACCCTGGACCCACTTGTCCATGGATTTTATCGTAGATCTTCCGGTCTCTCGTGGCAATACAGTCGTTCTCATGGTTGTTGACCGATTCTCGAAGATGTCGCATTGCATTCCCTTGAAAAAACTACCAACTTCCCAGGAACTTGCAACAATTTTTGGTCGGGAGATCTTTCGTTTGCATGGGTTACCCAAAGTGATGGTCTCAGATAGGGGTAGCCAGTTCGTGTCCAGATTTTGGAGAGCTTTTTGTACGCAAATGGGAATTCAGCTTTCCTTCTCATCGGCCTACCACCCGCAATCCAATGGTGCAGCGGAACGAGCTAACCAAACACTGGAACAGTTTCTGCGTTGCTACATTTCTGACCACCAGAACAACTGGTCTGATCTGCTACCCTGGGCGGAGTTTGCCCACAATAGTGCGATTAATGCCTCCTCCCGGCTATCCCCGTTCCTGGCAAACTATGGGTTTCAACCGTCCATGTTGCCTGATACGTTCTTGCCACAGGAGATACCGGCATTGGAGGGACATGTCAGGGAACTCCGTTCCACTTGGGTGCAGGTTCAGAGTTCTTTGCAACGCGCAATGCAGAACTACAAACTCCAGGCCGACCGCAGACGCCTTCCTGCACCTACCTATCAGGTCGGAGAGAGGGTCTGGCTGTCTTCCCGCAACCTACGCCTCCGTGTTCCCTCACAAAAACTGGCACCCCGATACGTTGGGCCATTTCGTATACTTCGAAGGGTTAACCCTGTAGCTTACGCACTTGACCTTCCTGCTAACATGCGCATCTCAAATGTTTTCCATGTTTCCCTCTTGAAACCGTTGGTTTGTAATCGCTACACCAACTCAGTGCCACGTCCACGTCCTGTTCTGATTGACAATCATGAGGAATATGAAATACGCAGCATCATTGACTCACGGGTCTTCAGAGGACAGATCCAATACTTGGTGCACTGGAAAGGATACGGTCCAGAGGAACGCTCCTGGGTTCCAGCCTCTGATGTCCATGCACCATCCCTCCTTCGTTCCTATCACGCCCGCTTCCCCATGAAGCCCGGACCCACCAACAGAGATGGGGGGAATCGTTGAGGGGGAGGTACTGTCAGGGTTTCTTTGCTGTTTTAAACAGCAAAACCTTTCTGTTTCAGTGATTGAGTTTGCAGCTGCAATTACTTGAGCTGCTTCTGCTTGTTGCCACGGTTACTCACCTGTGAGTAGTAATCAACCCTGCTGCTAATCAGTTCTGCCTATTTAAGCAGCTAAGCCCAGAACCTCCTTGCCCTTGCGTGGTTTCCTGTTTCCCAGAAGTCTCCTTGTTCCTGTGTTTCCTGTTTGATCCTGGTTCCTGACTCCGGCCTTGTTCCTGACTCCGCTGCTCTCCGTGCTCCTGATCCTGGCTTGTCTGACTACCCGCTCTGGTGACTGACCCCTGCTTGATTCCTGGACTTTGCTTTTGTTTATTATTTGTTATTTATTAATAAAGGTGTGTTTGCATCTACTTCTGTCTCTGTCTGGTTCCTGGTCCCTGACACGTGTGCTTTCTGGTTACGTACCCTCTGGCTTGTTATACTGACTTTGTGACTTTCTCCTACCCTTTGACCTCGGCTTGTTTCTCGTTATTCTGTTTTCTGGTTCCCCTTACTCGGCTTGTCTCCTGACTATTCTTTGTGTGCTTAGCCCGGCCACTCTAAGGACCGGTACAGCACACTTTCTGTGTGTGTGTCTGTGTGTGTGTTAGCGTGTTGGGTTCCCCGGAATCGTGACAGGCTCATGTCTACTGGAACAATGTCTCCATATTGGGTATCCCCTGGAAAGCTGAGACCATAATGGCAGCGGACCATGGAGGAGCGCAGAGATCCCGTTTCTACCTGAGGCCTCATGTTTGTTAAGTATTTATGGTTCATAATTTACTTACACCTTTTTTGTGCACTTGAGGCGCATGTTATCTCTCTCTAATCTTTTGACCATCTCACACATCACATATAGCTTATTGTACTATTTGCCCTTGCTAAAATTGACAAACGTGAACAATGCTGCTCATACCTATCGAATGGAGCTTGTCTCGCATGAACCCAGCTCCAAATCTGCCTTTTTTCCCCGTTTAAAAGTAACGCTCTATTTTGTTAGGTTCTAATGTTAACCCCAATGATAACCTAAATGCAGCACTCGTCTGTTATATTGCTTTCTAAAAAAATGATAATTTAATCGTTTCCCAGACACATCAAATGCCAACTAAAAATCTTTCTGTACTTTCCATGTGACGATGTTCCCCACTGATGACATTACTAATCACTTCATGTCATGTTTGTACCATGTTAACTCACCCTTTGAACAATTCTGGTGCTAGATTTTGTATAAAAATAGAAGATAGAAATTGTATCTATCTATCTGTCCATCTATCTCATGGGTATAGTAAGCAGAGTACTATGGTATTGTTGACATGTTTACACAGATAATGCTTATGTACAACCTGATGATGTATAACCTGTTGATCATTATATGACCAACCAAGCCGTAGATATATTGCCAAACAGTCATAAGACAAAGGTTCCGGATACCGTTTCTTATTGGTATATTTCTGG
The DNA here is from genome assembly GCF_036172605.1 of Pelobates fuscus. Classification (NCBI taxonomy): domain Eukaryota; kingdom Metazoa; phylum Chordata; class Amphibia; order Anura; family Pelobatidae; genus Pelobates; species Pelobates fuscus. Next base: position 106,920,071 of record NC_086328.1, on the reverse strand, counting down.
CTTTAATCCATGCCCTCCATGGATCATGACTCCACTCAATGCACCGTACCCTGGGTGCTCCTGTACATAAATTTTTGTTTTGTTTGGGTTTTACACCATTTACCACCTCTACTGCAGGTACATTCACACCCAGATACTCCTATGATGTCATGAACAGATTTGAAAGATACTCAAATGCCCACTAGTAAATTATTTTATACCAAGTCAAACGAACACAATCCTGACAGGTATAGGCATACTGAACCTTCAGCTCCCCTTAGTGCATGTCTCTTTACCTTTGTTGTTGAGGGTCCAAATGATTGCTGCTACTATGACTACCCCTCTTTCCCATTCTCACTGCAACCTTAGGCTACAAACCAAGAAATCCCTACAGTCATAGCCCTGAGGGACCCTTACACCATATCTTAAGACAATCAGATGGCAAAAACACTGTTGAATACGCACCAACTTAGCATTCCAATCAAAACCTACATAATTTTATGAGAGTTTTCCCTCACAAATGGCATGTTACCTAAAGAGTCCCAACATGCCCATGCTGATATTTTGTTTCTGCAAGAAACACATTTCCTGAAGTCGAAGTTACCAAAATTTGGATCCTCCCATTATACAATTCAACACCACGCAGCTTACAAAACCAAAGCCAGGGGTGTATCTATTTACATACATATCTCAGTTGCCTTCTAATTGATTAAAAAACTGGTTGGTCCCCAGGGCCGTTAATGAATTATGGTATGTCTATTAAACAATACTTTTTACACCTTGGTAGAACTCTACGTACTGAACTCTGATCAACGTAGTTTTCTCTAGCACATATTTACCAAGTTATCCTCTCTGTTCAAAAAAGAATCCCTTTAATCTGTGGTGACTTTAACTACATTTTGGATCCCAAAGTAGATACCTCTGTATCTAGTAGATCTCCTAGAAGAGGCAGACTGAAATCCTCTTGTAAAACTCTCTCCAAGCTACTATCCAGCTTTAACCTACACCATATCTGGAACACATTGCACCCCCACAACAAGTAATACTCCCACTTCTCAGCTGTACACACCTCCCATTCCAGAATGTCTAACCCAGGGGACCTATCTGAATATAGTCCAAAAGTATTTTTGTGGTATTATTGTATGGTCGGACCACGCTCCGTTGACCATCACCCTTTAGGATGCTTTTAAATTCTGAGGATGTAATCCTTGGCGCCTTAACAATGCACTTGTACTGATTCTTACCTCTCTAAGACGTTACCTATTAGTCCTAGGTGTGATACAGTTCTATGTGCTGGATCAACTAGTAATCCTGACAATCTTTACCCATATTATCCCTATATCTGTGGAAAGCAGACCTTGGTCACACAGTAGCTCCCAATGAATAAGGTACGATATTTGAAGTCTACAAAAACAATACGTTAAACACTGCACACAGTGAAATTTTGTGGAAAAAAATCTATAGGTTATACATGGCCTCCACTAGATTGTCTGATATGTTAATGTATTTTAAAAATAATTTAAAAAGTTTTTCTAAAAATATAAAATCATTTGAAAAGATACAAACAAATATTAATATGAGGCCTTAGTTAGACTAGATTGCTTATGTCCTTCTTCAGACTAGTTTTACTGATCTATATTTCATGAGATAAAGTTTCACTCCCAGCTTTCCCTTATTGTGAACTATGGTAGACTACAAAGTAAAAATACCTCACCTTTTGCACAACACAAGAGAGTTTACAATGTTATCACAACTAGTAGGTAATCAAATCTATCCATATAACTGAGGTTAAACCTTTAATAGGTTGATAAGATCCTGCTTTGCACCTATTACCTTAGCTGCTAGGACTGCCCAGATAGCCTACAGTACCCAAGGAAGGGTCATTAAACTACCCTATTCACTAAATTCCAAACATATCACACCCCACAAAAAGCAGCGTTCTAGGTATTAGCATACCATAGCACCTGCACCTGGGACCAAAAGTATCCCAGATACTGTTGGTCCCAGAAAAAGGTGCTGTGTACAAAACAACTGTCTGATTATTTTTTGTATGTAAAGGAATACTTAAAGTGTCAGGAACATGAACATGTATTCCTGACCCTATAGTGTTAAATACACTATTTAGGTTACTCCCCCTTATCGAAATTAGAAGGTAATAAAACTCACTTTATTTTCAGCGTCGCGCGAGTCCGCTGGTGCAGGCCCTAACTCTATCCATCTTCTTGACTGACATAATCAGAATTGATGATCTCAGCCAATCCACTACTTTCCCTTAGGAAAATAATTGGATTGGCTGAAATTGTCAAGGAGGCGAGAGCGTGGCCATTCAGCATCTCCTCATAGAGATACATTGAATCACTGCATCTCTATGTGAAAAGTTCAGTGTATGCATGCAGCAGTGCCCCAGGAAGAACCTCTAGTGGCCGTCTGAGGAGTGTCCACTAGAAGTGTTCCTAGGGAGCAATGCAAACACTGCCTTTTCTTTAAGCTGCCTTTTTTCATTAAAGGATCACTATAGTGTCAGGAAAACAAACTTCATTTACTTACTTTAATCCAGCGCCGGGATCCCTTGGCACTGGTGACCTCTCCTCCCCGCCGACATCAGCTCCCAAGTGGAGCAGAATGCGCATGCGCAGCAAGAGCCACGTGTGCATTCACAGTCCATGGGAAAACATTTCTCAATGCTTTCCTATGTACGTTCTGCACGCTGAATGCAATTTTCGCATCCAGCATCGCAGAAGCGCCTCTAGCAGCTGTCAGGAAGACAGCCACTAGAGGTTGGATTAACCCTGCAATGTAAACATAGCAGTTTCTCTGAAACTGCTATGTTTACATCTAAAGGGTTAAAACCTGGGGGACCTGGCACCCAGACCACTTCATTGAGCTGAAGTGGTCTGGGTGACTATAATGTCCCTTTAAGCTGTAGTTGTTCTGGTGGCTATAGTGTCCCTTTAAATTTAAAATTCACTTTTAATTCTCATGTTAGTGAATAACTCTGAGAATGTGTGTGATATGTGTGATATAGAGGTGTTTAATGTGTGCAGTGGATTTGTATGTATGTCAGGGATGTATGTAAAGCATGTTTAATGTATGTGACACACGTGAATTCATTTTGTCCATATAGAATGTTTTTTTAATTATTTTTAAAGGGTGAGATCATTTTCTATCTCTGATAAATGAATGCCACAAAAACTCATCAAATATTATGTGGGTTATTTATTAAATGCCAAATGTTTATACAAAGATTAAGCCTAAGATTTTACAATTCGGTTCTCAATTTACTACAATTTGGAATTTAGTGAAAAAATCCAGTTGAGTATCAGAGGGGATGTAGTTGTAGTAATGAAAGAGTAAACTCCAGCTCTGAGAGACTCAAGCAACAGTCCATGTGGTATTTATAATATGTAGGGTTAAACGTAGCAGGCCAATATAGCGCATTATGACGTATAAAACAATAAATAGCCCAGCCAGGAAATGTTCCAGGGACTTTCAGTGGACCTGAGGAGGTCAACCATCATAAACCGGATGAGCTGCAATAAAAGTGAAAATAAAATATGTTGCATGGTGAGTGAAATCAGTATAATAAACTAACTCCAAGTGAAACAATGTAAATTTCGCAACAACAAAAATAATCAAAAAAAAAATCAATGTTCCGTCTAAAGTCCAGTAACAGAGATAATGGCCAGAGAAAGGGATAGGCAAATACATTGCGAGCCATAGAAACTGCTCCCCAGGGATGGAGTAACAGCCAAAAACATCAATTATTGTCCTGGCAGAGAAACACGCACCCAGAACCTGCAATTCTCTTGTGTTAAAGGAACACTATAGTCACCTAAATTACTTTAGCTAAATGAAGCAGTTTTAGTGTATAGATCCTTCCCCTGCAATTTCACTGCTCAATTCACTGTCATTTAGGAGTTAAATCACTTTGTTTCTGTTTATGCAGCCCTAGCCACACCTCCCCTGGCTATGATTGACAGAGCCTGCATGAAAAAAAAAACTGGTTTCACTTTCAAACAGATGTAATTTACCTTAAATAATTGTATCTCAATCTCTAAATTGAACTTTAATCACATACAGGAGGCTCTTGCAGGGTCTAGCAAGCTATTAACATAGCAGGGGATAAGAAAATCTTAATTAAACAGAACTTGCAATAAAGAAAGCCTAAATAGGGCTCTCTTTACAGGAAGTGTTTATGGAAGGCTGTGCAAGTCACATGCAGGGAGGTGTGACTAGGGTTCATAAACAAAGGGATTTAACTCCTAAATGGCAGAGGATTGAGCAGTGAGGCTGCAGGGGCATGTTCTATACACCAAAACTGCTTCATTAAGCTAAAGTTGTTCAGGTGACTATAGTGTCCCTTTAATAATTGTCTGTAAATCAAGGCTAATAATCCTGTGTATTAAAGATTTACGGTAACGTTCGTTGTACAGGCCCTCCTAACCACATCCTCACCCCTGAAGAGAAGAACATATAAAATGGGATTTGTGGAGAATAGACAAGGAAATTGCTAATTTTTGGTAAAAAAAATAAATTAGATGGGTAGTTTTTCCGATTATGTTAACTTGAAATATAATTGACGATTCCTGCGTCCTTATTTCAGTAAATACAACCCATAACCAATGATGTCAGGTTATTCAATCAGGTGTACATTATTGGGAACTCAAACTACATTTTAAAAGCTAGAAATTATATGGGTTTCCATACTGTTTAAATACTTTTTGGTCCTTTGTAATCATTGACTCATTCACCATTATCTGCCCTTTAAAATACCCTCACTGATTCATCCATCCCTATATGCCCCTTAATATAACCTTACTAACTCATTCGCTATTGTATGCCCCTTAATATACCCTTACTGACCTTTTCGCTATTATATGCCCCTTAATATACCCTTACTGACTCATTTACTATTATATGCCTCATAATATTTCCTTACTGACTCATTTACTATTATATGCCTCATAATATATCCTTACTGACTCATTTACTATTATATGCCCCTTAATATATCCTTACTGAGTCATTAGCTATTATATGCCCCATGATATACCCTCACTGACTCACTCACCCCATATGTGCCCTATAACACCCCCTCATTTACTCATCCATACCTATCTGCCCCATATAACTCACTGACTCATCCATCCCTATCTGCCCCATATTATATCCTCACTGACTCATCCATCCCTATCTGCCCCATAATATACCCTCATTGACTCATTCACCCATATCTATGCCTTAATATACCCTCACTGACACGTCCATCCCTACCTGCCCCATAATATACCCTCACTGACTCATTCACCCCTTATCTGCCCCTTAATATACCCTCATATACCCCTATCTGCCCCATAATATACCCTCACTGACTCATTCACCCCATATCTGACCCTTAATATACCCTCATACACCCCTATCTGCCCCATAATATACCCTTACTGACTCATTCACCTCTCTCTGCCCCATAATATACCCTTACTAACTCATTCACCTCTATCTGCCCTATATACCCTTACTGACTCATTCACCTCTATCTGCCCCATATACCCTCACTGACTCATACACCCCTATCTGCCCCATAATATACCCTCACTGACTCATACACCCCTATCTGCCCCATAATATACCTTCACTGACTCATACACCCCTATCTGCCCCATAATATACCATCACTGACTCATACACCCCTATCTGCCCCATAATATACCTTCACTGACTCATACACCCCTATCTGCCCCATAATATACCTTCACTGACTCATACACCCCTATCTGCCCTATAATATACCCTCACTGACTCATACACCCCTATCTGACCCATAATATACCTTCACTGACTCATACACCCCTATCTGCCCCATAATATACCCTCACTGACTCATACACCCCTATCTGCCCCATAATATACCTTCACTGACTCATACACCCCTATCTGCCCCATAATATACCCTCACTGACTCATACACCCCTATCTGCCCCATAATATACCCTCACTGACTCATACACCCCTATCTGCCCCATAATATACCCTCACTGACTCATACACCCCTATCTGCCCCATAATATACCCTCACTGACTCATACACCCCTATCTGCCCCATAATATACCCACACTGACTCATACACCCCTATCTGCCCCGTAATATACCTTCACTGACTCATACACCCCTATCTGCCCCGTAATATACCCTCACTGACTCATACACCCCTATCTGCCCTGTAATATATCTTCACTGACTCATACACCCCTATCTGCCCTGTAATATACCCTCACTGACTCATACACCCCTATATGCCCCATAATATACCCTCACTGACTCATACACCCCTATCTGCCCCATAACATACCCTCACTGACTCATACACCCATATCTGCCCCATAATATACCTTCACTGACTCATACACCCCTATCTGCCCCATAATATACCCTCACTGACTCATACACCCCTATCTGCCCCATAATATACCTTCACTGACTCATACACCCCTATCTGCCCCATAATATACCTTCACTGACTCATACACCCTTATCTGCCCCATAATATACCCTCACTGACTCATACACCCCTATCTGCCCCATAACATTCCCTCACTGACTCATACACCCCTATCTGCCCCATAATATACCCTCACTGACTCATACACCCCTATCTGCCCCATAATATACCTTCACTGACTCATACACCCCTATCTGACCCATAATATACCCTCACTGACTCATACACCCCTATCTGCCCCATAATATACCCTCACTGACTCATACACCCATATCTGCCCCATAATATACCTTCACTGACTCATACACCCCTATCTGCCCCATAATATACCCTCACTGACTCATACACCCCTATCTGCCCCATAATATACCTTCACTGACTCATACACCCCTATCTGCCCCATAATATACCCTCACTGACTCATACACCCCTATCTGCCCCATAATATACCCTCACTGACTCATACACCCCTATCTGCCCCATAACATTCCCTCACTGACTCATACACCCCTATCTGCCCCATAATATACCCTCACTGACTCATACACCCCTATCTGCCCCATAATATACCTTCACTGACTCATACACCCCTATCTGACCCATAATATACCCTCACTGACTCATACACCCCTATCTGCCCCATAATATACCCTCACTGACTCATACACCCATATCTGCCCCATAATATACCTTCACTGACTCATACACCCCTATCTGCCCCATAATATACCCTCACTGACTCATACACCCCTATCTGCCCCATAATATACCTTCACTGACTCATACACCCCTATCTGCCCCATAATATATCCTCACTGACTCATACACCCCTATCTGCCCCACCTTCACTGACTAATACACCCCTATCTGCCCCATAATATACCTTCACTGACTCATACACCCCTATCTGACCCATAATATACCCTCACTGACTCATACACCCCTATCTGACCCATAATATACCCTCACTGACTCATACACCCCTATCTGCCCCATAATATACCCTCACTGACTCATACACCCCTATCTGCCCCATAATATACCTTCACTGACTCATACACCCCTATCTGCCCGATAATATACCTTCACTGACTCATACACCCCTATCTGCCCCATAATATACCTTCACTGACTCATACACCCCTATCTGCCCCATAATATACCTTCACTGACTCATACACCCCTATCTGACCCATAATATACCTTCACTGACTCATACACCCCTATCTGACCCATAATATACCCTCACTGACTCATACACCCCTATCTGCCCAATAATATACCTTCACTGACTCATACACCCCTATCTGCCCCATAATATACCTTCATTGACTGATACACCCCTATCTGCCCCATAATATACCCTCACTGACTCATACACCCCTATCTGCCCCATAATATACCTTCATTGACTGATACACCCCTATCTGCCCCATAATATATCCTCACTGACTCATACACCCCTATCTGGCCCATAATATACCCTCACTGACTCATACACCCCTATCTGCCCCATAATATACCTTCACTGACTCATACACCCCTATCTGCCCCATAATATACCTTCACTGACTCATACACCCCTATCTGCCCCATAATATACCCTCACTGACTCATACACCCTTATCTGCTCCATAATATACCCTCACTGACTCATACACCCCTATCTGCACCATAATATACCCTCACTGACTCATACACCCCTATCTGCCCCATAATATACCCTCACTGACTCATACACCCCTATCTGCCCCATAATATACCTTCATTGACTGATACACCCCTATCTGCCCCATAATATACCCTCACTGACTCATACACCCCTATCTGCCCCATAATATACCCTCACTGACTCATACACCCCTATATTAGACCCTTTATATGTACCCTTGCTGACTTGTCCAGTCTATCAGGCCCAACAGGTAAAATGAATCGTAAATTGACAAAAAGTCTTTGTGTATCTCTTTCTGTGTTTCTCTATTCTCTGTGACCCCACATTCCTATCTGCCCCACTGCATGTGCTCTTGCTTACATCCAATTTGCCCCTGGCTATAGCAGATACCCCAGCCTCTGCTCCCTGCCCCTGTTATTCCCACAAGCCCCGCCCCTGACCCCCATTTCACCGCTTTCTGACCGCTGGTTCACCCCAGCCCGTGACGTCATGGAGCCTCAGAGCGCAGCCAGCTCGAGTCGCGGAGCCTTTACCGCCAGAATCAGAGCGGGCAGGGTGAGTGGACACTCAGTGAGGGTGAGTAGGCTAATAATACAGTCTGTGGGTGAGCTAACAATGCATTGAGTGAGTGTGAGTGGGCACTCTGTGTGTTTGTCTGGGCAAAATAATACAGCCTGCGAGTGGGCACTCCGTGTCTGGGCAAAATAATACAGTGAGTGTGAGTGAACACTGTGAGTGTGCCTGGGCAAAATAAAACCGTCTGAGTATGAGTGGTAAAACAATACAAAGAGTTGGTGGATGTGCTCTTTAGGATTGTGTTTTTTCACTGAGTAAGCCTGGGACAAAGTGGGCATTCCCAGTATTAATAAGCCTGGCACAGAGTGGGCACTCACAATATTAATAAGCCTGGCACAGAGTGGGCATTCCCTGTATTAATAAGCCTGGGACAGAGTGGGCATTCTCAGTATTAATAAGCCTGGGACAGGGCGGGCACTCCCAGTATTAATAAGCCTGGCACAGAGTGGGCATTCCAAGTATTAATAAGCCTGGCACAGAGTGGGCATTCCCTGTATTAATAAGCCTGGGACAGAGTGGGCATTCCAAGTATTAATAAGCCTGGGACAGAGTGGGCACTCCCAGTATTAATAAGCCTGGCACAGAGTGGGCACTCCCAGTATTAATAAGCCTGGCACAGAGTGGGCATTCCAAGTATTAATAAGCCTGGGACAGAGTGGGCATTCCCAGTATTAATAAGCCTGGCACAGGGTGGGCACTCCCAGTATTAATAAGCCTGGCACAGAGTGCATTTTATCCATAACAGGCACTCCCTGTATTAATCAGCCTGGCACTGAGTGGGCATTCGCAGAATTAGTGAGTCTGGCAGCCAGTAGGCATTTCCAGCATTAGTAACCCTGGCATAGAATTGGCCCTTCCTGTATTAGTGAGCATTGCATAGAATGGGCATTTCATGTTTTAGTGAGTCTGGTATAGAATGGGCATTTCCTGTATTAGTGAGCATTGCATAGAATGGGCATTTCATGTTTTAGTGAGTCTGGTATAGAATGGGCATTTCCTGTATTAGTGAGCATTTCATAGAATGGGCATTTCATGTTTTAGTGAGTCTGGTATAGAAAGGGTATTTCTCGTATTAGTGAGCATTGCATAGAATGGGCATTTCATGTTTTAGTGAGTCTGGCATAGAATGGGTATTTCTAGTATTAGTGAACATTGCATAGAAAAGGCATTTCATGTTTTAGTGAGTGTGGCATAGAATGCTTGGTGTAGAATGGGCATTTCATGTATTAGTGAGTCTGGCATAGAATGGGCATTTCCTGTATTAGTGAGCATTGCATAGAATGGGCATTTCATGTTTTAGAGAGTTTGGCATAGAATGGGTATTTCGTGTATTAGTGAGCTTGGTGTAGAATGGGCATTTCATGTATTACTGAGTCTGGCATAGAATGGGCATTTCCTGTATTAATGAGCATTGCATTGAATGGGCATTTCCTGTATTAGTGAGTCTGGCATAGAATGGGTATTTCTAGTATTAGTGAACATTTCATAGAATGGGAATTTCATTTTTTAGTAAATCTGGCATAGAATGGGTATTTTGTGTATTAGTGAGCCTGGTGTAGAATGGGCATTTTATGTATTAGTGAGCCTGGCATAGAATGGGCATTTCCAGTATTAGTGAGCCTGGCATAGAATGGGCATTTCCTGTATTAGTGAGCATTGCATAAAATGGGTATTTCGTGTATTAGTGAGCCTGGTGTAGAATGGGTATTTCCAGTATTAGTGAGCCTGGCATAGAATGGGCATTTCCTGTATTAGTGAGCATTGCATAAAATGGGTATTTCGTGTATTAGTGAGCCTGGCATAGAATGGGCATTTCCAGTATTAGTGAGCCTGGCATAGAATGGGCATTTCCTGTATTAGTGAGCATTGCATAAAATGGGTATTTCGTGTATTAGTGAGCCTGGTGTAGAATGGGTATTTCCAGTATTAGTGAGCCTGGCATAGAATGGGCATTTCCTGTATTAGTGAGCATTGCATAAAATGGGTATTTCGTGTATTAGTGAGCCTGGTGTAGAATGGGTATTTCCAGTATTAGTGAGCCTGGCATAGAATTGGCATTTCCTGTATTAGTGAGCATTGCATAAAATGGGTATTTCGTGTATTAGTGAGCCTGGTGTAGAATGGGTATTTCCAGTATTAGTGAGCCTGGCATAGAATGGGCATTTCCTGTATTAGTGAGCATTGCATAAAATGGGTATTTCGTGTATTAGTGAGCCTGGTGTAGAATGGGTATTTCCAGTATTAGTGAGCCTGGCATAGAGTGGGTATTTCATGTATTAGTGAGCCTGGCATAGAATGGGCATTTCATGTATAGGTGAGCCTGCCATAGAATGGGTATTTCCAGTATTAGTGAGCCTGGCATAGAGTGGGTATTTCCAGTATTAGTGAGCATGGCATAGAATGGGCATTTCATGTATTAGTGAGTCTGGCATAGAGTTTGTATGGCATGGAGTTGGTAAATATTCCTTACTGCCCCACTTCAATGATTTTATTTTTCTGTTCCATTTTTTGTTCACATATTTGCAGCTTATATTGTATAATAAAGTTAATAAATCGCTGATATCATATAGATATAAAATGACAGCTGTCGTAAGAAGTGCACACCTGCATGACATGGCTTTGCTCCCAAAATGCTTTTTAAGGGATCGTGTAATGCATTCCATGAGATAGTACATGGTAAAATTGAGTTAGAATTAAAGGGACACTATAGTCACCAGAACAACTACAGTTTATTGAATTTGTTCTGGTGATTAGAATCATTACCTTCAGGCTTTTTGCTGTAAACACTGTATTTTCAGAGAAAATACAATGTTTACATTACAGCCTTGTGATAACTTCACTGGCCACTCCTCAGATGGCTGCCTAAAATGTATCCAAACATTCAGTATCTCCACCCTCTGCATGCAGACACTGAACTTTCATTGATTCAATTCATCTCTATGAGGAGATGCTGATTGGCCAGGACTTTGCTGGAATTGTGCTGGCTCTGCCCCTGATCTGCCTCTTTGTCAGTCTCAGCCAATCCTATGGGAAAGCATTGTGATTGGACTAGGCTACCACTTCTGCTGATGTCAGCAGGCAGTGGGCAGGTCTAAAGGAAACAGGGATAAAATATGCAGCTGCAGACTTGAATACAAGTAAGTTTTACTATTTGTAGGGAGGCATGAGGGGGCCTGTGGGGCTAAATAGTGGTTTTAACCCTATAGGGTCAGGCATACATATTTGTGTTCCTGACCCTATAGTGCTTCTTTAACTTATTTTTTCCCATTAACAGATTTGTTTCAAAGGGAAAAAACATGGATTCAAAGAAATCTGGAAAGAAAAGAAAACGTTATTCTTCATCTCAATCCTCTTCCTTTGAAAAACCTGGAACATCTTGGCAGCAAGAGGTACTTACTATTATTATCATCCTGTTTTATATGCAGGGGTTAAAAGCATACTGCAAGCACCATAACAACTACAGGATGGTGCACAGTTTATGGATAAACCTAACACAGATAATATAATAAATATAGAAATGTGTATATAATATTATAAACACACACACACACATAATTTTCAGACAGTACCTGCCACAGAGTGCTTATCTGCTATAGGATGTTGTCTGTTCCTATTGTACAGAGAGCGATTTTACCTCTGGGAATTCCAATATTTTTCACACACATACTTGCAGAACGTCATGTGTCTGCATTGCTATGTCAGATCAGCAGACTGTTTCATATGGAATATGCATTTTACCTCTTACCTTGCTTGTAGAATCCTCATCCTATCTCTTAACCACCACACTTCTTTAATTTACTACATAAACTCTTAATGTGTACATATGCATATCTGTGCAGACACAATTCAATACAATCATACATTTAAATAGATTCTAAGAGTGAGATTTGTGAGAAGTAGGATTGCATATTCCATAGTCTCTGAATCCCAAATGTGTGTGTGATCTGAAACCTTCAGATCTTTTTTTAGCATTACATCTTATTTATTTGTACCAAAGCTTTTATTGTAAAATGTATTTGCAAATTTAGTGCTGCACAATATAATCATACAGAATATTCCTGCCAATCATATTATTTGCTGAAATGTAGTTCCAGAGAACTGCACTGTATAAATTGCAGATCTAAGTCTGCCCTCGGTGGCTTTCTACCAGACAGCCACTGGGGGCGCTTCAGGAATCAAAACAAACTTCCAGCGTCAGATTTTCCCCATAGGAAAGCATTAATTAATTCATTAATAATGCTTTCCTATGGGGATGTCTTATGCGCGTGCGCCCATTGCCATGCATGCGCATTAGGTCGCCCCCACCGGCTGACCCTCGATGCTGGATTTAGGTAAGTGGCTGAAGGGGTTTTAACACCTTCAGCCCTGCGGGAGGGGGGAACCTATTAACCCTATAGTGCCAGGAAAACAGCTTTGTTTTCCTGGAACTATAGGATCCCTTTAAGAAAACACAGAGATAATGTTGTAAAACAAAGGTTCTAATGTACCTTTGAGAGCTCCCAATTGAAATCAAAGCTAAACCATCCTTAATGTTTTGGTATGTTGTAATCAGTCATAAATATATATCAAGATGATATATATATAGATCATAACAGGATTTCCAGAGCAAGCCTTATGTGTGGTCACAAACCGTAGCCTTGTGTCTGCATACAATACTGGTTTAATGTGGAACACACAACAACTTTGTATTCTTTATACTATAGAATCCCTTTAAGACTTACAGGGACACTATAGTCACCAGAACAACTACAGCTTAATGTAATTGTTCTGTTGAATATAGTCAGTCCCTGAAGCCCTTTTGCTGTGGACAGTGTCTTTTCAGAGAAAAGGCAGTATTTACATTGCTCCCTAAGACACCTCTAGTGGCCACTCCTCAGACAGTCACTAGAGGTTCTTCCTGGGTCAGTGCTGCACTGTGTGCAGGAATGACGTTCAGCGCTGAACTTTCCCTATAGAGATGCATTGATTTAGTGCATCTCTATAAGGAGATGTTTATTGGCCAAACCAGTGTTTGGCCCCGCCCATCTCCTTGACATTCTCAGCCAATCCTATGCTTTTTCAATGGGATCAATTCTGATGATGTCAGCCAAGGAACAGGATATGGGGCGGGGCCACGTTTTTTTACCTTTTAACGGTGGCAAGGAGGGGCAAGCTACCTAAATGGTGTTTTTAACACTATAGGGTCAGGAATCCACATTTGTGTTCCTGGCGCTATAGTGTTCCTTTAATTACTTGGCTAGTGATGGCTACTCTGGGCTTCCCATATATTTGAAAAACAAACTATATAAAACAGAGAATCGGGGGATATATATTTTGTGATAGTGAAAAGCTTTGTTTGTTTCTCTTCTTGTAGACATTATTTTATTGCTGTGATATGCAGTTTTCTGATAAATGTATTTGATTACTTTAGTCTGATGAAATTAAGAAAGAGGAAGAGGATCAAAAACTTTTATGTCAACTGGAAAGTCACCTTTACTGCATTAAAAACCGAATGGAAAAAAAAGAACGGAAAAAGGAGAAAAAGAAGAAAGAACGAAAATCGGTGGACGTGGAAAAAGAAAGTTTATTGGACATGTGCACAGGATCGGAAAATGTCTCTCCATTGAAAGATCGCTCAAACAAAAGCAGCGAATTAAAGAGGCATCATGATTTAACTCAGAGTTTTCCTTCAAAGAAAAAATGCAGAGCAACCGATTTAAGCCAAAAAGTTGACTCCTGTTTGGCTCCTTTCAAGATAAAAAAAGGGAAGAGTGAAAAGCAGACCCATTTAAAAATGATGAGAGATACTTCTTCAGATAAACATCACAATGGTACCCAAGGGATGTCTTCCCAAAAAAAGAAATCTCAACGGAACCTAGAGTGTGGAGTATATGAACCCCGAAATACTCTTACAAGTAAAGAGGAACAATTTTCCAACATTTCAACCAGAGTTCCAAAGGTCAAGGGTAGCTTCAAGCATGGTTCTAAATCTTGTGGAAAGGAAGGAGAACCTGTCTGTGATAAGACCATCAATCAGAACGTTAATGAATCCACCACAAAATGTACTACTGAGTGCCTGGGTAGTGGAATCCCAAGCTTCACGGCCAACACACAAATAGGTGAAAAGGTTTTGGATGCCAGCCTTGGGAAGAGCCCCAAACTTGACAGCATGTGTGGTAGTTCGGAGCACAGCCAAGACCTTTTCATCACGCAGAAGACCTATCTACCTGCCCAGGTTTCAAGCAGTACCAGCTGTGAGTCTCCCCCTCCGGGGCAGAAACAAGTGCAAAGAAGCTACAATGAGCAAGCTAAGATGTTCTCCCAAATGTCAACCTTAACAGACACTGGAGCCAGCGAGTTTAATGTTTCTCAAGTGGAATCTACAACAGGGAATTCTGTTATGTTCTCACACAAGGCAACGCAGACCGATGGTGTCTTTAGCTACCTAGCACTTATGACATTTGCAAAAAAAGCCAAAGTTTTGGAATCTTGTTCAGAAAAGCCTCTGGATTTGTGTTTACCTAGCCGTGTTAGAGCTCATAACATCAGTATAAAAAATGAAGTCAATGATGTAATCATAATCAGCGTTAAACCTGCCACTCTGTGTCCTGTAGAGGAGACAACAAGAAAATTCAGCCTCAGCCAATTACGTAAAATGGAAGGGCGGTTTGTGCAGACATTGCTAAATTCATCTTACTTTTTCAAGGGAAAAGGAGAGCGCAATGATGCAGTTCATATTGCACCATTGCTGAGGCAAAAAATGGAAACAAAGAAGCGTGTGAAAAAGTCTAGTGGGATTTGACGTAAAAAGACCTTTTCAGTGTGTGGCTTAGAGCAAATTTCACACACTTTAGCTGTTGATATCCATGTTATGTTGTCTGAAGTTTGTCCATTAAACAGTAAATTGTAGGGAACGGCACATTTTTGGCTAAAATAGAGAACTGGGGGAAAAAAAGCTATGTTGGAAAATCTGTCTATTTTAGCCTGCAATTTGCAGCTCTCTTGTCCACAATTCACAGTTTTCTGAACCCCCCCCCTTTTTCTTTCTTTAAATGTTTTGAAGTTAATTCAGATGTTAGTCATTTAATATGAAATTATTATTGTCAAAGGAACTTTCCAAGTGCAATAACACTGTGGTGGTTATGGTGCCAGGAATGGCCTGCTGACCTCCCAGAGTAAGCAGTTAAACTATTTAAGAACATTGTTACAATTTACCTGGATCCCACTGTGTGCCTGCCGCTTCCTCCCCCTGAGCCAGAAGCTTCTGCCACTGAGTTAAGCAGGGCTGTGCAGGGTTGAGTTCTTTTGGCTGGCAGTGCTCGGCTTACACTCTCAGCCAATGAGCTAATCCAGCACGGTGGCAGGGATTAGCTCACTGGAACAAACAGAAGCTCTTTGCAGGGAAAGCCAGGGTGAGACCCAGGTAAGTTTTCAATCCTTTATGAAACGGTATGACAATTTACTCTGGTTCGTGGAAGGGCACTGGGACAATCCCGGCAACATAACCACTACAGCAGGATGTTGTTGTTATGGTGTTTGGAGTGCTCCTTCAGAGGTTAACTGGTTAATAACTTCAGACCCAAATACATTTTGTTTACCTGCAATTGCAGTGTTTCATTTATAATTAATTAAATGAAACTATAGTTATTGAATGTATTAAACAGAGATTGTCAGTATATTAATAGTTTGTGACTAAAATAGCCAAACTGGAACTATCGGCCATTTTTCCATATCAGCTCTTTTAGCCTGTACTTTGTCATTCAGATTGTAGTTAGCAGCAATTTGTAATCTATTTGTTCTGCTATATTATTCACACTAACAGGGTTATTATTGGGCAGTTGAAGTAAATTCAAAGTTCATTTCAAATTTAAGGCCTAAGTAGCAGAACTGAAAGCATAGGTAACTTGGAGAATTTCTCCAGTTCGGCTACTCTGGCCTTTAATTTTAAATGAATTTAAACTCCCAACAGTTCTCACAGAATAACCCGGTAAATGTTAAGACCAAATATTGACAAACAGCATAGGGGCTGTGGAGGGTCTGTACCTGAATATCATGTCTTTCTTGCAGGAGTTTATATCTTGAATGTCACACAAATTCTATGGTTCAACGTACCTTACCCAAACCATGTACAAAAGAGGATTTTATAACTGGCTCCTGAATGATGTAAACAGGAAGACATATTAATCAGACTACTTCATGTCTGAGAAAACTTTGATCTGTACGGACTTGTCTTTATAGTCTTCCGAGTGAAATTCACACAATACTTTGTGTCATCATTACAAGCGAGCAGATTCTGTATTAATTAAGAGCAAGCATAATTACCCCAGCAGGAGATTTTATGGCAGAATTTAATATATAGAATTTTGTTTTACAGTGTGCAAAAACTCAAAATATTCCTGAATAAAATTATAAATAGGTCCATAACTCTACACAGTTATATAGTGAAAATAAAATACATTGTTTAATTTTACTATGCAAAATAGTATATGGGTATGTGCACAGAACCACTAACATCCTAAAGGAAGACTATAGTGTTAGAAATATAAACATGGATTCCTAAGGCTATATTGATGGAATAAGGTAATTGAGAAAAGCGGTTTAGGTATTCCCCCTGCCACCCTGTAAGGGTTTGAAGGGCTTGTTTTACTTATCTTTATTCCCTCGCCACAGCCTCTCCATCTCCCTGGCTGAAATCATCAAGATTGGTAATCTCAGCCAATCCAATTCTTCCCACTAGGCTTGTGCGCATACACAAGAATCGCCATATGGCGCCAATTAAATTGGATAAACTACTGAGTCTGACCCAGTTCTCACAGGGGGACTTCTCTAGTGAAAGGAAGAAAGACACTAAAGGTGGATTTAAAGGGACATTATAGTGTTAGGAATACACAAATGTATTACTAACACTATAGTGTCCGTTCCCTCCCCCCCTTTTCTCACTTACCTTATTCCAGTGCTGAGGTCCCTCAGCTATGGCTTCAGCTGCTGTGACATTAGCATTGGGTGGGGTTAGGGACCTAGTGCGCAGTAAGCGCTGAATACGTATTAGGCTTTCCCCATAGGAAAGCATTAAATCAATGCTTTTCTATAGGGATTTAGAAAATGCTGCATGTCCTCATGCAAAGTGTGAGGATGTCCATTGTCGTTTCATGGAGTCAAACTCCGTGAAACGATAGGAACTGCCTCTAGTGGCTGTCTGGTAGAGTTGCAATGTAAACATTTCAGTTTCCCTGAACACAGACCACTTCAATGAGATGAGATGAAGTGGTCTGGATGCCTAAGTGTCCCTTTAACCTTGCAGTGGAAACATGGTTAATACAATAAGGCTATTGTACCCAGATCATGCCTTTGAGATAAAGTGGTTTGGGTTATGGAACACAGGAACTTTTGATAATTCCAGGGTTTCTGCACTTATGCACATACTCAACTATTTTGTATATAAAGACAATACACAGTGTATTTTATAATTTTGTAATTGTGTAGAGTTGTGAGCCTATTTATTATTGTATTCAATTATATATATATATATATATATATTGTGTTTTTACACACTGTTTTTTCTTTGTTCACATGAGTTGCGTTTTTGTTTGATGGATTAAGGAAGCGACACATCACATTATTACGATATAGCATTTCATCTGTGTGATATACAGCCCTTCCGTAGCATCTGTGCCTTCTCTGTTGATGAGATATTTGCTGTAATATTTATAATGTGCTTTTATCATTGAAAATATATCAGTGAAATTGTTAAATGTTTTTTTTTCCATAAAATAAAACGAGTAATATGTCAGTTGTCATTTCCTAATATTTAAAACATTTAGGTAGTTTTAAATATCTCTGAAAGTGGAGCAGTCGCCGCGACAACCAAAGGAGACTATAGTAGGAGGGAAGGGGGACAGAATATCCGGCCCTAATAGGAAGGGGGGACAGAATATACAGCAGTAATAGGAGGTAAGGGGAACAGGAGATATGGCTGTTAGAGGAGGGAAGGGACAGGAGATACAGCTGTAACAGGAGGGTAGGGGACAGGAGATATGGCAGTACTAGTAGGGAAGAAGGACAGGAGATATGGCTATTACAGGACGGAAGGTAGCAGGAGATGCAGCAGTAATAGGACGGAAGTGGAAAGGAGATACAGCTGTAATAGGAAGGAAGAGGGACAGAAGATGCATCAGTAATGGGCAGGAAGTGGAAATGAGATACAGCAGTAATAGGAGGGAAGAGGGACAGAAGATATGGCAGTAATAGGAGGAAAGAGGGACGGACAGGAGATGCGGCAGTGATAGGAGGGAAGAGGGACGGACAGGAGATGCGGCAGTAATAGGAGGGAAGAGGGACAGGAATATGGCAGTAATAGAAGGGAAGAGGGACAGAAGATACGGTAGTAATAGGAGGGAAGAGGGACAGGAGATACGGCAGTAATAGAAGGGAAGACGGACAGAAGATACGGCAGTAATAAGAGGGAAGAGGGACAGGAGATATGGCAGTAATAGGAGGGAAGAGGAAAGGAGATATGGCAGTAATAGGAGGGAAGAGGAACGGACAGGAGATACGGCAGTAATATGAGGGAAGTGGGCCAGAAGATACGGCAGTAATAGGAGGGAAGAGGGACAGGAGATACGGCAGTAATAGGAGGGAAGAGGAACCGAAGATACGGCAGTAATAGGAGGGAAGTGGAAAATAGATACGGCAGTAATAGGAAGGAAAGTGTGATGGGTTATTCTGCCTCATGAGCTTTTAGTCCCCAATGCTTCTCTATAAGAAATATTGGATTGGACTTTTAGAAGTGTCTCTGTGACGTGTTGGGAGGCAAGTGAGACTTCATATTGCATGTTTCCTGATTGGAGCTTCTACAACTGCTTTTACGACCAGTGCTAGTTTTGATCTACACATTTCCTTGTTAAATATTATAAAATATGTTTATTTCTTGTATGATTTCAGCATCTAAAATAAGTGCTGGAAAAAAATAATTAAACATTTTTTACCCAAATTTTTATTTAGATTTAGGGGAAGCTGAATCTAAATAAAAAGGAGAACACAGAGGCATTAGCAATACAGGTTTGTATTCCTAAAGCTATCATTCCTTTAAGCAATAGACAAGGCCTGAGACAAGCTTATTAGAGTGACATTCTCCCTCCCCCATCCAATGCAACAAATTTTCTCTCATGCTGCATCGTGTTCAGTGTCTCCAAAGGCCATTAGTTTCACTGATGACTTCATTATCTTTTTTCAGCCAAAAGACAAATTTCTGGTCGCCAAGTATTATACGTCATATTGATGTTACTTCCACTCAAAGATATGTAATTGATTAAATGTAAACATTCTTCTTCCTGGAACATCGAATCCTCAAGAATAATTGTTCCTTTTACCAAAAAGCAGCATAATGCCTAATCTTGCTGCTTGACATGTCACCGTGAGCAGAAAACAATTATTTATGTTGCATTTCTTCTCAGACAACGAATGTGTCCAGGATACAGAAACAGTAATGTAAAATGCTAGGAATATAATTGGAAGCGTTATACCCCCATATAGAGCACTCTAACGCTGTTACAGTGAACCCACAGCGTTACCCGGCAGGGAAAGTCCACGGGCGTTTACCCTGCTCTGCGTTTCCACAGGCTTCTGTGATCCAGGCAAACGGCTCGCCTGAGTACAGCAGTAACTGCTGCCATGTTGTCCTGCTTTAACGTGTCTTGTTTGTGCGCCCATGATCATTACGTTGAAAGGCCCAGTTGCTGCAAAGACAAGGTAATGCACTCTGATTTTTTAAGTTTTATTTACTTATTACCTATATTTTGCAAACATGTTTTTGCGATGTCTTAAAAATTAAGTTAAATATAGGGATTTGCTCATCTGTCCGGGAACCGAGAACTTCCGCCATGTCTGCTTGTCAATCATAGTTAGAAATCTTGCCCTTTTCTGCCGTTGAATAGAGGAGAAACCGAAACAATGTTTCTTTACTTTTCCTCATTAGCCTTGTGTGCCTTGGCAGTGCCAGGACTGAACAGGATTGTGATGTAATTTGTTAAATCTTTAATGTACGGTACATTTAATTAAAATGTGTGCATCACACGAAAGAGTGACTAGCTAAGCACTCTATTAGCTAGTTGTGGCTATATGACCCTCATATCTCACTGTGGGAGGCCACTTACAGGTTAATAATCACCACTTTTCTCATTCCCCTTTTCTTGGGCTTTAGAAAGAAGGTTACAATATAAAAGTTAGGCATCCAGAGGATATCACTGGTCTCCCCATACTCTCAGCTAAAGACAGATTCACTATTCCCCTGAGAAGAATTTCAGATTGTACTCACAGATCCCTTAAAATTATGTTTACAGTCTTTTTTTTTACCCTGAAAGTGGAGTCATTAAAATAAGTAATTAAAAATACATTTAATAACATATTACCTTATGTAGTGAAGCTTTAATATTATTCTAGCTCATCACTTCTTAATACATCACCTGATCATATTTATGCTGTGATAACTGGAGAAATCTGTAAACCATAGCATTTTAAGTAATTTTATTTATAATTAGGAACTTGAAGATATTTTAGTTTTTGCCTTTAAAATAGAATAAAGCAGGTTTCCATGTTATCCACAAGATGGCGCCAAAGTTTTGTGCAATAGGGATTGAAAAATTGTTTGCTAATGGAAAGAGTGCATTGAATTCACAAACTGTATATACACAAGATTGTCTTTAAAAAAAATCATACATTTCTCAATTATGCTTTGATTTAAAAATATATATATTAGAGATCGACCGATATTGATTTTTTAGAGCCGATACCGATAATCTGTAAATTTTCAGGCCGACAGCCGATAACTTACCGATATTCTGTACATTTATCATTTTTTAAAAATTAACTATTTTTAAAGGTAAATGCACAAAATATACATGCCACATGTAGTGGATGCAGTGTGTTTAGACAGGGGAGCTGTGTATATTTGTGTAGTGTGTATATAATGAATGCAGTGTGTGTTTGTGTAGTGTGTAAAGTAAATGCAGTGTGTGGTGTGTGTAAAGTGAATGTAGTGTGCGTATAGTGAATGCAGTGTGTGTAGTGTGCGTAAAGTGAATGCAGTGTGTGTGTAGTGTGTGCATAGTGAATGCAGTGTGTTTGTGTACTGTGTGTGTATATACTGAATGCAGTGTGTGTATACTGAATGCAGTGTGTTTGTGTAGTGTGTGTGTGTGTGTGGGGGGGGGGCAGGATCGCCCTTGCTTGTATTGCGGGCCCTACCAGTTTCTTACATATTAGAAATTTATCATTAAATGTTGAATTTTAATATTCACAAATTAAGGTTGCACATTAAGTTCTCTACTGTACCCTTACTGTTTCCTGTAATTAACAGGGTATTCCACTCCATAGGATACAAGACCAATATCCTTTCTCTCCTGTTCCCCTCACACTTTTGTTCATTATTGTGTAAAGACCGCTGGTATGGCTTTGAGACATGTGTACAATGTGGTTAAAATAGAGGTGTACCTGTAAGGATTATGCTTATTTATTTGACTAATTTTCTGTTTTAAACACATTGTGAATATGTTTTATTTCATGTAACGGATTTCACCCAGGATTCACCGCTGTCCATGGTCCTGTAATAGAAATGCAGATTAATTTTCACGGACAGAAGAGAACTGGAATTGAGCTATACATTGTGTATACAGGGGAGACTGCATGTTGAACTAAACATTGTGTATACAAGGGAGACCTTATGTTGAGCTATACATTGTGTATGCAGGGAAGACTGCATGTTGAACTATACATTGTGTATACAGGGGAGACTGCTTGTTGAACTATACATTGTTCATACAGGAGAGACTGCATGTTGAACTATAAGTTGTGTATACAGGAGAGACCTCATGTTGCATGTTTTCTTATTGGAGCTTCTACAACTGCTTTTACAACCAGTGCTAGTTTTGATCTACACATTTCCTTGTTAAATAATATTATAACATATGTTTATTTCTCGTATCATTTCAGCAGACTAGGCTCCAACACTCTAAACTAGTGTTATATTTTGGGCAACAAATGTTCTTGTACTGTCATCTACTAGGGTTATTTAAGGTTCCAGTACTCTCCTATACTGGGAGAAAAAAGGGTTCAGGGGACTCTTCTATACTGGGGAAATAAAAGTGTGGTGGCCTATCCACTAGTAGCTGGGATGTTGCTGCCAAGATCCCCTTTCCACCTTGTGTTTATAGCCCAAGTTAATATATAGCTCAGTGTTTATAGCGGATATCGCTGTTCCACCCAAACACCACCCGCGACTTAGTGAATGGTGAAAAAGAACTAGTTTATTGGGAGAAACAACACTCTTTTATACCTTGGACCCCAACAAGGGGTCACCAGGAAAACAGTAGCTATTGCACAACATCTGGAGACTAGGTGTCTGTACCTTACCAGGTAATTTTATTAATGGGCAGACACCCTCATGCCTATGAACATTGTCATAGTAAAAACAGGGTTCATGTACCCACATTCAAAACAAAAAAAAGTCCTTGAGAAGGTTTCTCTTGATGCTTAGCCCAGGTTAGCTGGAAGTAAAGTTTTGACCAGGTCACGACCATCCTCCTATCCGGCACAGAGTTCCACAACGCTGGGTAGGAAATTCAGGTCATCTAATATGAAGTACATGGAGCACCTTAAAGTCCTTGCTATCGTTTAGTGCAGGCTTCCCCAAACTCCGGCCCTCCAGATGTTGCTAAACTACAACTCCCATGATTCTCAGACGATCTATTTCATTGATAGAATCATGGGAATTGTAGTTCAGCAACATCTGGAGGGCCGGAGTTTGGGGAAGCCTGGTTTACTGCCTCACCACCTCCTCTATCATCCCTCCATAGCGCTCTGATTGGTAAATCTAGGACAGAGTGCACCCTCAACAAAGTTTTTTCAGACTGCGGCAAGTCCGAAATACGATTTGGAGGTCCAGAGGGTTTGTTTGTTGCATCTAGTCAGGTGTGCTGTGCCTCTATGACTTTCCTGCTGATTTGTGGACCTCTGTAAAGGGGTGCTAGGCTGGGAGGCATGGACTGGAGGGGTAAATGTGGTGATTATAATTATTTTAGAGAGAGGCGGTGGTTGGGTTCTGGGTACCAGTTCTGGGTTACCAGATGGTCCGCCATAAAAGTTCCAGTACTTCCCTATAATGGCATAGAGGCATAAAAAATACAATACTGGGGTAATAATAGTTCCAGTAGTCTCCTATACTGGGGGAATAAAGGTTCCAGTATTGTCCTATACTGGGGGAATAAACATTATGGTACTCTCCTATACTGGGGCAATAGAATCCGGTACTTCCCTATACTGGAGGAATAAAGGTTCTGGTACTCCTCTGTACTGGGGAAATAAAGTTTCTGGCACTCTCCTACACCCAAGTAATAAAGTTTCTGTCACCCTCCCATACCGGAGGAATAAAGTTTCCGACACCCTCCCATACTAGAGGAAGAAAGATAAACATTGCGCACATCCGCCCCTACTTAACGCCAGATGCGACTAAGGTGCTGGTCCATTTCACTGTCCTTTCTCGCCTTGACTACTGTAATCTGCTTCTCAGTGGTCTTACGTGCTCCCAACTTGCGCCATTACAGTACATAATGAATGCGGCAGCAAGGCTCATCTTGCTGTCCGCCCGCACCTCCCACGCCTCACCTTTCTGTCAGTCCCTACATTGGCTTCCTGTAACATATAGGGCTCAATTTAAAATTCTTGTTCTTGCTTTCAAATCTCTACATAATGCTGCTCCCACCCATCTTTATCCTCACTAATGCACAATTATGTCCCGTCTAGGCCCTTACGCTCTGCTGAAGACTTACGTCTATATTCTGTCCGTACTCTCACCTCTAATGCTTGCCTTCAAGACTTCTCCAGGGCTGCACCGTTCCTGTGGAACTCACTTCCCTCCTCCGTTAAATGCCCACCTAGTCTCCACCTCTTCAAAAAATGATTAAAAACCCACTTCTTCATAAAAGCGTATCAATTAAACTGTTAATAGCTCTCAACTGATTCCTCTCTTGTACCTGTCATTAGTCTAATACTATCCTTACCTTTTGTGTCATTTTACCCCACTCCCTCTAGCATGTAAGCTCATTGAGCAGGGCCCTCAACCCCTCTGTTCCTGTACGTCCAATTGTCTGGTTACAACTATATGTCTGTTCGTCCACCCATTGTAAAGTGCTACGGAATTTGTTGGCGCTATATAAATAATAACATAATAAAGGTTCCAGCACTCTCCTATACTGAGGGAATCAAAGTTCCGGTACTCTCCTATACTGGGGGAATAAAGGTTCCGGTACTCTCCTATACTGGGGGAATAAAGGTTCCAGTACACTCCTATACTGGGGGAATAAAGGTTCCAGTACTCTCCTATACTGGGCGATTAAAGGTCTGTTCGTCCTCCCATTGTAAAGTGCTACGGAATTTGTTGGCGCTATATAAATAATAACATAATAATAAAGGTTCCAGCACTCTCCTATACTGGAGAAATGAAGTTTCCGGCACTCTCCTATACTAGGGGAAAAAAAGGTTCTGTCATGAACCTATACTGGGGGAATAAAGGTTCTGGCACTCTCTTATACTGAGGGAATCAAAGTTCCGGTACTCTCCTATAATGGGGGAATAAAGGTTCCGGTACTCTCCTATACTGGGGGAATAAAGGTTCTGGTACTCTCCTATACTGGGGGAATAAAGGTTGCAATACTTTCCTATACTGGAGGAATCAAGGTTCCAGTACTCTCCTATACTGGGGAAATAAAGGTTCCAGTACTCTCTTATACTGGGGGAATAAAGGTTCCAGTACTCTCCTATACTGGGGGAATAAAGGTTCCGGTACTCTCCTATACTGGGGGAATAAAGGTTCCGGTACTCTCCTATACTGGGGGAATAAAGGTTCCGGTACTCTCCTATACTGGGGGAATAAAGGTTCCGGTACTCTCCTATACTGGGGGAATAAAGGTTCCAATACTTTCCTATACTGGGTGAATCAAGGTTCCAGTACTCTCCTATACTGGGGAAATAAAGGTTCCAGTACTCTCCTATACTGGGGGAATAAAGGTTCCAGTACTCTCCTATACTGGGCGATTAAAGATCCAGTACTCTCCTATACTGGGGGAATAAAGGTTCCGGTACTCTCCTATACTGGGGGAATAAAGGTTCCGGTACTCTCCTATACTGGGGGAATAAAGGTTCCGGTACTCTCCTATACTGGGGGAATAAAGGTTCCGGTACTCTCCTATACTGGGGGAATAAAGGTTCCAATACTTTCCTATACTGGATGAATCAAGGTTCCAGTACTCTCCTATACTGGGGAAATAAAGGTTCCAGTACTCTCCTATACTGGGGGAATAAAGGTTCCAGTACTCTCCTATACTGGGCGATTAAAGATCCAGTACTCTCCTATACTTGGCAATTAAGGGTTCCAGTACTCTCCTATACTGGGCGATAAAAGGTTCCAGTAGGGGCGGGGCTGGACCGCCGAGCTGGATGGTCGCAAGTGAGACCAGCTCCTGCAACCTAAGCCCAGATAAGCCTGAAACAACACGATTAACGATGTGAAACCGACCGGCAATGGTGGCCCTCAGTGGGTAGAGGGCTCTGGATTCAGGGTGAGGCTGGCTCTAAGGGCTTCAGTCCCCTGGAGGAAGATTCCTCGCTGACATTTTCGAGGCCTACTCCGGCAGTGAGCGGGGCGGACGGCCGCTGCCCCGCTGTCCTGTCAAACAGCGCTAAACCACATGTCAACCCACCGGGAACCGGCTCCGTACCCCCCCCTTTGGACCGGGGGGGTGATCCCGGTCCCCACCCTCAGAACCAAACCACCGCAAAGCAACCCAGATGCAGCAACAGGGCCGTCGAGACCCGTAACCCAGCCACCAAAATCAAGATGGCGGAGACCATGCGAGATGGCGCCGAAACCAGAGCCCCAACAAGCTGCACACCCGCACCGGCAGAAACCAGGGCGGACCGTTGACAATAACGGCACAGATCCTGACTGCAGCAATCCGCCTGCACCCTCAGACCTCAACAAACCACCCACCTCCACCGCGACTGAACGCACAGAGGCCCCCCGCGGGGTCCCGGCGCTTCCCTCATCCTCCGGGCAGGGACACGAGACAACCCACAAATACAGGACTCACCCTCTCATCGTGATCCGGCTCACATCGCGCACAGGTCGGCGGCGGGACAGTTGAAAGTCCAGGGGATCCGGCAAGCCTGAAAACACACTGTCTTCGGCAGTGTGGCTCCCACATTGAGACTCCAGTTTTTTTTCTCGTCTCCTCACTTAAGCTGAACTGGTCACAATCTTGATTATATGAATGCTTTGTTGTTAGAGCTGGCACTCCAGCATATTGACGGGCATCTTTCATGTTTTGGCAATAAAAAACCTGTGCCCTCAGCTGAAGTAACACTTACATGTCAGCAAATACAGCATACTGAGGTTCATATAGCTTGTTGCTAACCCGCAGACACAACTTATTAAGCCTGTCTATATAGCCCACAATAATGTTTAAATTGCATTAAGTTAATTTCAGGTTTCTCAAGCAACTTGTCTCATTTTCTGGCTGTCTAAAAATACAGCATAGCATATTACAGATACACGAGCTTAACCAATCAAGCAACGTTACATGTTGAATACCTAACTTGATTAGATGACATACCTGCTTAAATATGCCTGTGGTGAGCAAAATGTGTGACTTAAATATGACCAATCTATATTCGACTAAGTTAATGTCAGTCCATATGGTATGACTTAACCAGGCTTACTGTCTTCTTGTTAAGTGACATTATATGTATTAACCAGTTTATCCTTTTTTTTTTTTTTTAAAAAAAACAATGTGCAGTACATGCCACAGTCTCCTGCCTCTTGAAATGTCTGTATTCACTGTGGTGGCATGGCAAGCCTGTCTTATCATACTGCAATATTTATAGTGTGTTACTCATGTGTATAGGGGGCTATCTGGGGTGGTGTATTCTTTTAGTATATTCTACTGTATTCCTCATCAAAACATGTCTACAATCGGTACCTATCGTTTAACAGCAATCTACTCATCTAGCTATGTTTGTTTAATCTGTTTACTTTCTATTCAAAAAATGTGCAGAAGTATAGCATGCCTAGTCCAGATCTAACATTTTGTTTATTACGCTTGTTGCTGCTGTCGTGGCACTGCAAATATATCTGTGTTTTACTATGTGCACAATAAAAATAAAGAATTATAAAAAAGGTTCCAGTACTCTCCAACACTGGATCATTAAAGGTTCCAGTACTCTCCTATACTGGGCGATTAAAGGTCTGTTCGTCCACCCATTGTAAAGTGCTACGGAATTTGTTGGCGCTATATAAATAATAACAAAACAATAATAATGGTTCCAGCACTCTCCTATACTGGAGAAATGAAGTTTCCGGCACCCTCTTATACTAGGGGAAAAAAAGGTTCTGTCATGAACCTATACTGGGGGAATAAAGGTTCTGGCACTCTCCTATACTGAGGGAATCAAAGTTCCGGTACTCTCCTATACTAGGGGAATAAAGGTTCTGGCACTCTCCTATACTGAGGGAATCAAAGTTCCGGTACTCTCCTATACTGGGGGAATAAAGGTTCCGGTACTCTCCTATACTGAGGGAATAAAGGTTCTGGTACTCTCCTATACTGGGGGAATAAAGGTTCCAGTACTCTCCTATACTGGGGGAATAAAGGTTCCAGTACTCTCCTATACTGGGGGAATAAAGGTTCCAGTACTCTCCTATACTGGGGGAATAAAGGTTCCAGTACTCTCCTATACTGGGGGAATAAAGGTTCCAGTACTCTCCTATACTGGGGAAATAAAGGTTCCAGTACTCTCCTATACTGGGGGAATAAAGGTTCCAGTACTCTCCTATACTGGGGGAATAAAGGTTCCAGTACTCTCCTATACTGGGGAAATAAAGGTTCCAGTACTCTCCTATACTGGGGGAATAAAGGTCCAGTACTCTCCTATACTGGGGAAATAAAGGTTCCAGTACTCTCCTATACTGGGGAAATAAAGGTTCCGGTACTCTCCTATACTGGGGGAATAAAGGTTCCAGTACTCTCCTATACTGGGCGATTAAAGGTTCCAGTACTCTCCTATACTGGGGAAATAAAGGTTCCAGTACTCTCCTATACTGGGGGAATAAAGGTTCCAGTACTCTCCTATACTGGGCGATTAAAGGTTCCAGTACTCTCCTATACTGGGGAAATAAAGGTTCCGGTACTCTCCTATACTGGGGGAATAAAGGTTCCAGTACTCTCCTATACTGGGCTATTAAAGGTTCCAGTACTCTCCTATACTGGGGAAATAAAGGTTCCAGTACTCTCCTATACTGGGGGAATAAAGGTTCCAGTACTCTCCTATACTGGGGGAATAAAGGTTCCAGTACTCTCCTATACTGGGGAAATAAAGGTTCCAGTACTCTCCTATACTGGGGGAATAAAGGTTCCAGTACTCTCCTATACTGGGGAAATAAAGGTTCCAGTACTCTCCTATACTGGGGAAATAAAGGTTCCGGTACTCTCCTATACTGGGGGAATAAAGGTTCCAGTACTCTCCTATACTGGGGGAATAAAGGTTCCAGTACTCTCCTATACTGGGGAAATAAAGGTTCCAGTACTCTCCTATACTGGGGGAATAAAGGTTCCAGTACTCTCCTTTACGGGGGGAATAAAGGTTCCAGTACTCTCCTATACTGGGCGATTAAAGGTTCCAGTACTCTCCTATACTGGGGAAATAAAGGTTCCAGTACTTTCCTATACTGGGGGAATAAAGGTTCCAGTACTCTCCTATACTGGGCGATTAAAGGTTCCAGTACTCTCCTATACTGGGGAAATAAAGGTTCCAGTACTCTCCTATACTGGGGGAATAAAGGTTCCAGTACTCTCCTATACTGGGCGATTAAAGGTTCCAGTACTCTCCTATACTGGGGGAATAAAGGCTCCGGTACTTTCCTATACTGTATATAATATATTGTCTATTGAAAAGACACTCCGCACTGGTCAGTAGCCAAACAATAAAAAAACTTGCTCTCAGTGACTAAACTGATGATGTCATCAACCTATTGTACATCTAACTGCATTTTGTCACTAAAATTTAGAGACTTTATGGGGAGGAAGAAGTTTAATAAATAAAATATTTCCTTTCTCGGATTTGTGAAGATCATTCTATAACAGATTGCAGTGTGAGTCTCTGTGGGCTTTCATTGAAATAATACAGAGCGTTCGCAAACCTTCGAAGTTCATGAACTGAATCCTTTTCTGGATGCAGAAAATAGCAAATGAAAGAAGCCAAATTGGAATTAAATGGCTGCCACGCGGTATGTTTTTTCCTTTGAAAGGGTTGAAAGTAATCCATTAAATGTAATGAAGCAGGAGAGGTATTGAAGGCTCGGCCGTATTAGTCAATATTGCTATATTACGCTGCCATTACTGCGTCTTCGGGGAGAATATCCCGTGTGCTTGTGTAAGGAATAAAATCGATCCTGCGGTCAGCATAACATGGCATTAATAATTCATACGGTTTAATAAATCTCTGGAATACCTTGCATTGCTTTACATTCGTGGAATTAGCCCAATCTGCTTCCCCTGCCTGTAAAACCACCGTGTTCTGCAACAACTTCCCAGCTAGTGATGAAAACTAATATCGGCAACTGCAGATCAGTAATTTCTGATTCTTTAGAAACCCCCATAACCGGCTTCTTGCCTCATAACAGTTTATTGCATACAGTGCCACATTTATTCACTTATTGAATCGGAGTGGATTAAAATCATAAATAGAGAAATATGTGAAAATTAGGCACATTGTAACTGTAGCAGAGAGACACATTTTCTCCAAATCTGCTATTTTAACCTATGGGGGTTGGAGGGAAAAGCTATATTTACTCTGGAGATTGCTATACTCATTATACTCCCTTGGATTATAATCACTTGTTCTTTTAAGAGCATACTGCATTTACTCTCTGGATTAGGAGAGGTCTACCCATGGGAACTGGATCTTAGTGACTTTGTCCCATTTTAGATTGTTCATTTTAAATAGAGATGAAATGTAGTTATATTCCTTATAAATAGTGAATGATGGTCTGCCTAAATAGACCATACACTATGATTATCTGCATACATGGAGTTGGTCTAGTTCTGCAGTGTAATGATTAAATAATACTTGAAAAAATGAACCACTGACAAATTAGCATCCCTACTCCCAAGCTGGCCCTCACCTGGCGAAGTAATCAATTTCTCAGCTGGTGTTCTGATCAATCTCTCTGCACAAAGCCAGGAGACTGTAAATTACATCACTTCAAGCCTTTCCCCATTCTACATGCATTACAGTCCCAGACAGGTCAGTCTGCCATGAAACGGAGCAGCAGCCCAGGAAAGTAAGGGAGAGCTCTGGGCACTTTTCAAGGATATTTACAGGCTGTGATGCAGCGTTTTAACCCCGTAAGGACACGTGACATGTCATGATTCCCTTTTATTCCAGAAGTTTGGTCCTTAAGGGGTTATGCAAACACTTGCTTTTATTTTATGATGTGTGCATCATGGCTTAGTACAATCAGAAATGGCTTGGTACAATCAAAATGTTTATTTTCTGCTGACATCATGTGAATCTTTATTCACAAAAATGCCGACAGATTCCTTTACAAGCTTTGATCAATTTTATTTCCAATTATGGCCTTAATTCACCACTTTTGGATAAGTGTTTCAAATTATTTAAAGGGACACTATAGTCACCAGAACAACTACCGCTTATTGAATTTGTTCTGGTGAGTAGAATCATTACCTTCAGGCTTTTTGCTGTAAACACTGTCTTCTCAGAGAAAATGCAGTGTTTACATTACAGCCTAGTGATAACTTCACCGGCCACTCCTCAGACGGCTGCTAGAGGTGCTTCCTGGGGCAGTGCTTCACAGTGTGACTGACATTCAGTATCTCCTCCCTCTGCATGCAGACACTGAACTTTCATCATAGAGATTCGTTGAGTCAGTACATCTCTATGAGTAAATGCTGATTGGCCAGGGCTGTGTTTGACTTGTGCAGCCTCTGTCCCTGATCTGCTGCCTTGACAGTCTCAGCCAATCCTACAGAGGAAGCATTGTGATTGGTTCAAACCACGACTTCTGATGATGTCAACAGGCAGGGGCAGAGCCACCATCTGCAGATTTGAATACAAGTAAGATTTCACTATATTTAGGGAGGCAAGAGGGAAAGGGGCTGGATAGTGGTTTTAACACTATAGGGTAAGGTATACATGTTTCTGACCCTATAGTGTTCCTTCAATACTTTTGGAGAAACTTTAAAAAATTTTGTTTTTTTCTTCAAAATATTAGAATATAAAAAAAAATGCATCAAATATAAAAATAAACAAAATATTCAAGTATGAAAAATATTAAATAATTTGAAAAGCTTATGCAAAAGGATTAAATCAGGCCCATTGTATTTTATTTACATTTAGCAAATAAAAAATGAGTACTTATCCTTTTTTATGCTAATTTTGTAGACTTGTTCAAAGTATTGTATTACTATGGATACTGTACATTTTCCAATACTTTATACAATATTTCTGAAATGGACAAATGATTAAAAAGATTAACGAATAGCAGAAACATTTTAAGGTATCCTTAAACAATAATATCTATATATTGCTTTCCTGTCCCAATTTCCAACTCTGCATCCTATATTTTAAACAAAAGTTACATTTTCCTTTTCAAAATAAATCAGTAATGAAGGGGTTAATGAAATAAAGTAGCAACAAAATGTGGATTTGTTAATTCCATTCCATTCTTTTTTTTTTGATTATCACCTCTGAAAAAGTTCAAAGTATTCAGTTAAAATAATAAATACAAATTTAAATTGCACACTCTCTAAACTATATCCATTTAACTATTTGTGTTACTATGCTTCTTGTCCAGAGAAATAGGTAAAACTTATCGTACACTTTTTTTTTTAATTTGCTCTGTATCCATGATGCTGTTCTAATCCATTTATTCCAAGCATTATCTGCAGAAAGTACAGAGGTAAGTCATTACTCCGAAATCACATTAACAGTCAACCGAGTGATCGATTGGAAGATGCATAACCCAGCGAGTATTGGCGACTGATCCGCCTTCTGGTGATTAAACTCCTACAGCTGTGCGGCTCTGCGAGATTGAAATGCTAATATGGATTGTAAGGGAACGTCAAACTGCAGTGATGCCGGCATATCTCTGCATTATGGGCACTTATACAACTTTACCAAGCGGGTGCTGTGCCCATTAAATGCGATTCATTCGCCCGCATGCATGCTGAATCTTTATTTCATGGATTATCCTTATTCCTGCGCAACACAATAGTCATTCACTAGCCTGGAATTCAAAGTGAATTTCACATTTTAAATGGAAAAAGACATACTGAAAAACACTGATGGGGAAAAGTTAGTTTGTAACGGACCGCCTGGCACCCCGAATGGGTGCCTCCGCCAATTGCTGCTTCCTAGTAACTCCAAGTACTTCCAAGCACTCCACCCAACACTATAACCACTGTTGTCCCCGTAGCCAGCGTTAAAGCTTGGTTGGGGTCTTGCTATCCTCCACCCACCCTGGACCCAAGACCAGGATCCAGCTTCCCATGGGTAGACCTCTCCTAATCCAGAGAGTAAATGCAGTATGCTCTTAAAAGAACAAGTGATTATAATCCAAGGGAGTATAATGAGTATAGCAATCTCCAGAGTAAATATAGCTTTTCCCTCGAAGCATGAGACGAGGCTCTATGTTGAGGGTGAAGAAGAACTGCTTTAATGGGAGCCACACACAGCCTTTTATGTGAATCCCCATGCAAGGGGTTTACCGTGACATATTGCAGGGGCATTCCCCACGGGATCTAAGAGGAGGCTAGTTAGATTGGTTAATTTTAGCGTCTAATAATGAAGTCAGGTATTACTTATCACTCCACGTCACTGCATAAACAAATTGATTTAACTCCTAAATAGCTGAGAATTGAGCAGTGAGAGTGCAGAGGCATGATCTATACACCAACACTGCTTCATTATGCTAAAGTTATTTTGGTGACTATAGTGTCCCTTTAAATGTGAAAGACAACCCTCACTTCTCACATTAGTAAATAACCCTGTAAAAGTTGTGGTATTTGCATCAACTGAGTTTGTGTGTTGCTCACGGTTCATTTACTCGCAGTCTTCACTACGATGCCAACAGCATGCAGTGCAAAGGAGAGATCTGTGTGGTGAACTTAGATATTAAATGACATTTCACTAATAAACTTGCTACCACTTTGGTTGACACACTGTATAGATAAACCTCTCTGCTCATCAAAGTAAAATATTGTTAAACATGACAGGCAAAACTTAAGCAACACCGAATATGGCTTCATTTGCCCATTATGCATAAGTAATGACGGTGCAAATGCCCAAATCTGAGTGGGCTGCGTGTGAAGCCTACAGAACTACCCCAAACCTAGATTTCAATCCTGAGAGGATTTCTCCTTTCAATCCTTATTTAATATGCAGTAAAGCCTTACTTTGTATTTAGTTTTTGATTGGTTTCTTTATTGACTCGTCCTTATATTTTTAGTACGATAGACATTTTTGTTTGTTAGAGATAGATCACGTGGCCTTTGTTATCCCTGGTATACCTGTTTATCTGGGCTAATTATTTGGTTTATGGTAATTGCTTTACAATTTTGTAATAAATCCGATCATGAACCACTTTGCCAGAGGTGTCTCGGTCCTGCCCCCTGTAGACGTGAGGGACCCTAAAGTTGTGTTACTTTATATTAGCAGATGCTAAACTCATCTCGGTCATATATTTTTTAAATCAGTTGGCTAATATTATAGATCTTACTGGCAGAGTGTGAAATCACCAAGAGAGGGGCTTAATCATCGACTTATGGTTAAAGTGCTTTGTCATAATATTTAGATTATGGTGATTTAGTCATACGACCATAAATAAAGGATAACTGTCATCAAATTTTCACTGATCATTCTTAATGTCTATTACATCGAATGAAACGTAATTATATACGTTTAATTTTTTTATAGATTTTTTTGAGACTTTGATTTGGCTGAGCGGCCATGTTGGGTCAGACTTTACGGTTATCTGACCAACTGCTTCTCAATATAACTTATAAATACTTTATAAATATAAAGGTTTACACAGAGCAATTACAGCAGCAGGCGAGTTAGGTTGAGCAGCAGTTAGTCAGATAAGAGTAGAGTCTGATCCAACATGGCCGCTCGGCCAGATAAAAATGTGAAACTTCTAAAAAAAAAAAAAAAAAAAAATTAATCTACATCATTTATAAATATCATTGAGTTTCATTAAATGTGAAAACATTTAAAAAAAAATGAGAAGTGAAAATTTAAATACATGTTGCTTGCTTGCGATTAATCCGCTGGATTTACCCAGAAGCCCCCTCTCAGGTTGCTGTTTACCATCACATTTGTTAACAGGAGTCAAGAAGTTAAAATCTGCATCACAGTTTTATAATAGCATTCCTTTTCCTTTCTATAATGCAAAATCAGTCTTTATCCTCATTGAAAATTGAAAATGGTAATTAGGCGGTTTCATTATTTTCCGCTATTACCTGCTTTGTCCCTGGGTGCACTTCGTTTATGACGCTCATTATAGAGCAATTTTACAATTTAAAATATCAAGTGCCATGTTTTACATCAATAGGGCCATTATGTAGCTGAGATCCACTTATTGGAGCCCCTTCATCCCTAATATAAATTCCTCCCCCCCCCCCCTGTACATGTGCAATGCCGGTCCATTTCTCACTGTGAGCGGACACTCTGTCAAGTCATGACTCAAACTTTCCCATCAATCTTTAGTAAAAAGGCTGCGGTATGTCCTCATAAACAATAAGCAGAATATAGAGAGCCAAGGCTGACTGCCGCTGCTGACTTATCAGACAGAACAGCGAGACAAAAGGTGCGCTTTAACCCCTTAAGGACACGTGACATGTGTGACATGTCATGATTCCCTTTTATTCCAGAAGTTTGGTCCTTAAGGGGTTAAAGAAAGTTTTATCTGTAGTTAAAACGAGCATTATGAAACGCTTGATGTATGTGGTGGCTCTAAGGGGTTTTTCCAATTAGTAGTGACTTATAGTGGTCTGGTAACAGATTATCAAAATTTTTATTATAATTAAGACGTTGAACGCACCCATAACTTCTTAATTAGCAATAAATTATACGGGTCAGTGGTTGGTTAAAAGTAAATCGCTGTTTAGTAATTTACCCCAAGGACAACAATTGCGAAATGTATCTTTTTATTGTCAGATTAGTTTAAAAAAAAAAAAATCCAGTATTTCAGAATTTTTAAATGATTGGTAGACGCTAGCTCATTCGGTGGGGGGGAAATCGGGGAACACACTGATTCCTACCTTAATTATAGATTTTTCCTGCTATTTTAACTCCTCGTTTCCTGAACATATCTCCTGGCTCCTTCCTTGTTATAAGAAGTCCCGAGACACCTGGCTCATTTTAGGTCAATTTAAAACTGTTGCTGCTGGTGTAAAACACAACCAGACGTCCTCTCTTGTTAATTTTACATTTCAGAAATTCCCAAGCTAATCCCTGGAATATATAAACATGAGATTAAAGCGATCAAAATTCAAAAGCACAAAATCCTTCATTGTAAGCCTGTTTGAGCAGGGCTCTCTCGGTGACTTGTATCAAAATTATTTTGTTTGTTCAATTTCCTGCTGTTGTATATCTCTACTATGTAACACTGTTGGCACTATTAAAATGCTCTTTATAATGAGCGTAATAATGAAACAGAGCCAGTTTCTGAAGGTAATTGTAACGTTCCATTGACAGGTGTCCAGGGTAGGCAATGTTTGTGCTGGCAAAATAATTAACAAAACACTGGGTAATATTGTTTAACAGCGAAACAATCACACAATAATAAGTTGTACTCACAAACATGTGACGTATCATGTGCTCCAAAGGTGCCTTTCCTGAAGATGAAGGGGGTGCTATAGCCTCCTCAAGGCCTCTAGTCTCGACCAGGAACCAGATAGGGATCCGAATAACGGGTATCAACAAGATTTTTCTATTATGGCAACAATCATAAATTATAAATGATAAAAACAGCCGGTCCTACGCATTTTGTTCCTTTGGCTTTTATCATTTATAATTTTATTGTTGTTGCCACAAGCTGGCAAAGCATCAAGGGAGGTGTAGTCCACAATAGCTGGAGCGCCGAAGGTTGTCCTACCCCTGGTCTATTCCATTTAAACTGTTAAATGGAAAACCTGTATTTGAAAACATAAAATGTTTAATATGACCCCTTATTCCACCGGTTAGCGTGTTTCACATGTATTTTTAGCGCTGTGGAGATCTTTAAGTATTTTTAGCAATGCTGCTACTCTGACGAGTGTGCAGTGTCCACGCTAAGCTGCATTAACAAATGTTTTTCTCTTTATAAATAATAAATCATATTTTTAATAACATTAATGCAGTCAGCGGCAAACGCTGCACTTTCACCTTGCGTGACACGAAGTGCCGGCATCTCACGCCGTTAAATAAAACCCCACAAAGGGCCAAGCATCTGTCTGCTATCGAGCAGAAACCATTTGATAAATCTCTGGAATGTTTTATGTCCCTGGTAAATAGATGAGAGACTTTCATTTCCAGCCTCCCCTTAGGAAGTTGCAACTAAATTACAAATTATAGTCTCTGCCCAAACGACGGGAATTGTGGCTTCTGCTAACAATGAATCTCGGGCTGGGAGCTTTATGGTTTCATTCCCTGGAGTTAGAGTGCGGCCATTAACATGGCCCCTCTTGATAGATTGTCTTTTACCAGCCCGTGTCTTCCTCAAAGTCTGAGAGATGTTATGTACATTTTATGTCCGACTAAAAGTTGTATCGCGTTCAAAAACCCAGGCTCGAAAAACCCAGGAGCAAAAGGCACTCCTGCCATTCATTGTGCAGATAGGATCTGTAATGTCCTAGAAGAATATGTCTTATTTAGTGCATGCATGAATATGTATAGAAACGTCCAACAATTAACATTTATGCCCACTAATTATAGAAAGCTAAAACGTAATGGGTCTTGCATAAAATGGAGTATACTTCACCATCTTCGAGGAAAAAGCAAATTGTCATCTCTGGCGCATTGTTTGGCCATGACGAGCGCACCTTGATATTTATTATATCTGGGAAAGTAATGGAGAGAGGTTAAAATTTAGAGAGAGAGAGGGGTTAATGCTGAAGAACCACATGACAGAGGGAATTAGTTTACAGAAAGGGTAATTGCTATTTGCACCCAAGATGTGATATTCTAGAGTAGGGGTTCCCAACGCAGTCCTCAAGTACCCCCTACCAGTGCAGGATTTTCCTTTGCAGTTCTCATTTATGCTGAATTACTGGGGGGATAGATGCAAAAAACAAAAACACAAACATATCCGCCTCCAGAACACGGTCTGGATAGTAGGAGGGAAAGAGCTTAAAAAATACTGTAATCTTTATTCAGACATAGTTAGATAGTTACATAGGCTGAAAAGAGGCGTATCCATCAAGTTCAGACAACCATATAGTCATAAGAATCTACACATCAACAGACAGACAGGTTAGGCTCACGCAAAATGGAAAAATAAATTGTGCTAAAATAAATATCAAAAGTAAACCACTGTCCAAAAATGGCTTTTGACGGACAGGACTGTAACAGAACAATGGTTTAGTTATTGGTCTGTCATCATGTCAGGCCTATGTTGTCCCTTGTTTTGACAAAGATGCCATAACCATAACCACGTTTCCTTAATGCTTTATGTACAAAGCATAATTCTAAAGCTAAAGCAGTCTCTGCAGGATTACATTGTGTCACAGTAAATGAGTCCGGGACAATGTTTTATGGTTTGCCAGTGCAGGCATAACCTCGGTACACAATTAAGGAGAGAGGGTGGGGTCTGTTAATTAGATTCATTGTGTCCCCCTTTGTCTGGAATTACCTGTATCTGATGCCTTCTGTTAATTAGAGTTTGATAATTTTAATAGCATTACCTGCAAATTAATTACCTGTTTTAAATTAGTCAGAGAAACTGCTATGTTTACATTGCAGGGTTAATCCAGCCTCTAGTGGCTGTGTTCCTGACAACCACTAGAGGCGCTTATGCGACGCTGGATGCAAAATCGGAACGTCCATAGGACAGCATCGAGAAATGCTTTCCTATGGACTGTTTGAATGCGCACGCGGCTCTTGAGCTCACCAGTGCCGAGGGAGCCCGGCGCTGGACAAAGGTAAGTGGCTAAAGGGGTTTTAACCCCTTCAGCCCAGCGGGAGGGGGACTCTGAGGGAGGGGGGTACCTAAGGGTTATATAGTGTCAGTTTGTTTTCCTGACACTATAGTGATCCTTTAAATTAAAATAAAAACAGCAAATGTGAGAAAATGTGTGTGTCTCAGTCAGAGAGTGTGTGCCTCTCACTGTATGTCTGTCAGTGTGTGTCTAAGTCAGAGATTGGGGGTGGAGCTTGCATACAGTGAGGTGATCTTCTATGCAGGGGCAGAGCTTGCACAGTAGTGGAACTAACGTGGAGTGGGCCCTGGTGCAAAAACTGTTTTACAATTTTTACTTAAAAAAAAGAAAAGAATATTCCCCTTTCCCTGATCTTACCTTGCAGGGAAGGGGTGGCACAATGATATCCGTGGTGGTTGAGAAGGCTGCCTATCCGTCGGTTACAGGGGAGGTCACAAGATGAGAGGTATCTCTCTTGGAGCTCTAGCACTAAGACAGACTGACCCATACAAACCCACAGACTGACCCATACACACACACACACAGACTGACCCATACACACATGGACTGCTCCTGCACATATACAGACTGACCCATACACACAGACACACAGACTGACTCATACACACACAGACTGCTCCTCCACATATACAGACTGACCCATACAAACCCACAGACTGACCAATACACACACACACAGACTGACCCATACACACACGGACTGCTCCATACACACACGGACTGCTCCTGCACATATACAGACTGACCCATACAAACCCACAGACTGACCCATACACACACACACACAGACTGACCCATACACACACGGACTGCTCCTGCACATATACAGACTGACCCATACAAACCCACAGACTGACCCATACACACACACACACACACACACACAGACTGACTCATACACACACAGACTGCTCCTCCGCCATGGCCCCCCCTAGCTACGCCACTGCTCTCAGTAGGGGGTTCTAAGGGGTAAATGGACATAACTAGTGAAATTGTTTAGATGAGAGGTATGCATCAGAGAGCAACAGGAGTCAAACGTTCCCAAGTCTGTAAACTTAATAACCTGGGACTCCAGGTATTAGGAGTAGTAGGATTATTAGATACGGATCAGTGTGTCCCCCTTTCGGAGGTGTTTCTTATGCCTGTTAAAGCCCCACTTTTCTAAAACGTGCCTGCCTACGATTGGCTGTGTACATGTTGTACAGCCCTCAGATGATGGGGGTAGCTCCTTGATCTCTAATACTATTAGACACGGATCCGTGCTTTTCTTTATATTATGCCCCGGAGGAATCGCCTCTCCGAAACACCCCTGCCTCCGATTGGCTGATTACATGCTGTACAGTCCTCGGATGGCTGCAGGGACTCTATTGGCCAGTACACCCACAGCTAATTATCATACCAGGTATATATACGGTAAACAGGAGACCCAGCCTTTGATTCCACTGATGAAGGTGTGATTATACACTGAAACAAGAATCGGGCTTTGTTTTTTTTAAATTATTTTTCATCACACACTATGGTGTTTAGCTTTAGGGGTATACGTAGGCGCACTATCTTATAGTGTGTGCCGAGGTGGCCTCAGGGTTTCCAGGAGTCTGGATGTGAAAAAAGTTTGTATCTCCCTTTATACGCCTTAATGGAAGCCTGTCTAAATAGATACACCTTTATTTAGACTCAAGGGTATAGATTTATTTAATAGCTGTGCTGGTATTTGTAGTTTAGTGTATTTTAGTGTGCGCTGAGCTTTGAATGTAACTTAGTTGAATTAGGTTTACAGAATTATGAACTTTTGATTCCTGTTGCTCTGTTTTGTTTAAATAAACCATGCATAGTATATCTTCTTTGAGAAGCTAGTCTCTGTCTGCTTTGCTAGGCTCCCTTTCTTACATATTCTTTTAATCCCTTTATGGACAGTGGTTTTCTTTTTATATTTATTTTAGTACTGTGACCTTTACGTCTGTCAGTGTGTAGGTTTTGATGAATATATGGCGTTGATTGAATAAAGATTACAGTATTTTTTTAACCTTTCCTATCCAGATCTTGTTCTGGAATAGGATACGTTTGCTGTATTTTTTTTTTTTTTTTGCCTTTGTCTCTAGATTCATGTGGGTTACCTCCTTACAATAGAATTTAGGTTTTGATTATCTTTCTCCTGCATCTTGTTGTTCCTTCCTCTTCCTAATTTAGTGGGGAATAGTAATTATACTGTTATGATAATTGTAGCGGAACTCCAATAACCCGACTGGGTATCTCCACTGGATGCTCCTCATAGCTGGAAGAAGCGCTGGTTAGTGAATAGAACTCTTTCCCCCCAGTAACTAGAGGACACCTAGTTCTGGGAGTACAATTGATTTAATTGAGCTGAATGAAGTGTTTTATGCACAGACTCCCAGCATGGAGTCTCCATTCGAAACAAACAGTGCCTTCCCAGACCTCGCTTAAGCTGATTATCTCCCGGATACAGAGGACCTAACATAAAATACCCCAAAAACAATGTGAAAACAAGCAGGAACCCCACATCACATCACATATCCCCAGATAACTAAGATCCATAGAGAACAGACGAATCGCCACCGGGGTAAAGAGTGGACCGGCCTCTAGCAAAGTTTATGCTGAAATCTGTTCCGGAGCTAATCTATGCTTGCTTGTCGATTATCAGGAGCTCCTGCGGACAAAGAAAAGGGCCCCCCCAG
The DNA here is from genome assembly GCF_036172605.1 of Pelobates fuscus. Lineage (NCBI taxonomy): Eukaryota > Metazoa > Chordata > Amphibia > Anura > Pelobatidae > Pelobates > Pelobates fuscus. Next base: position 106,878,409 of record NC_086328.1, on the reverse strand, counting down.
GCTCTCAGTGAGCGACTGATCCCATTAGTACCTCCCCTCCAAATAGCACTCTCCTGCCCGGTTGGGAAGAAGAGTAAAACATAGGGGTAAGTTGACAGGGCCTTGGGCAGCGATGCAGCCGAGCTGGGGTCCCACGTACTTTGGGGCTAGTTCCCGCTGGATATCTTTCAGTGTTTTGGAACCGAATGTCTGCCAAGGTAGAGGTGCTTTCAGGTATTTACAATGTAAGGGATACAACACTGAGCCAGTGGTAGTGGAATAGCTCTTTCCGGGTTATATATGAGTAAAATGGTCTATGTTTCACCATAACAATATTAAATAAATGTTAACAGGGTTATTCACTAAAGTGAGAATTGTTCGGAATTCAATAGAAATGGAAAGTAAATTTAAAATCTACAGCCAAAATAGCTACACTGTAAAAACTCTCAAAGTCGGCTATGCTTTTAGTTTAACTACTTTGCTTAAATGCAAATGGTAAGTCCTACTTACCTGAAACTGTCCCTCGCAGACACCGCCATCCTCTTCTGCTGGGTCCTCTTCTAATCCTGTCACTGAGGTATGAGGGAGAGTACAGCATTGAGGTGTATAGAGGATACCCTGAGAGCTCAGAATCCTTCATAGACAGAGCCAATTCCATGCAGCCGTCACTGGTGATGGCTGGTAGATTGACACTTCTAGACGGCGGTTGCTCCGCCCAGTGTCTAGAAGTGTCGGGAAAAATACTGAGACAAAGTAGAAAAAAAGAGGAAGAGATTTGAAAAAGGTAGGTACAGTGTGACCATGCCGCTTTAAGGAAACGGGGAAAAAAAATGTTATTTCAACAAAATAATTGACTTTGTGAGTTAACAAATTCAACAGAAAGCGGGGAAAAGTTCCCTTAAGAGGGAAATCAGCTTGTTTGCCGATCATTAATAATGATTCAGCAAGAAGTAAAACAAATTTTATACAAGCATATTAATAATCTACATTCTGCTTAGCAATTGTTAGTAAACGCCGGTTTAAAGTTTTCTGCAGTTAATAATCTTTGCTCACTCTTTCCAGGTATATCTTGCTCCCTGATTTATCATTTTTTGCTAAATTACATTTCAAAGAAAGCAATTACCCAACAAGACCGGCATGACAGCTGGGCACAGCGTAAATTCTGTCTGAAACATATATCAGTGTCTGCGGCAGTAACGGCGTTGGCGAACAAGGCAAGTGCCTGTGAGGGTTCTGTCTACAAACATAATCAATAGTCCACAGGCATTTTACAAAAACTTACATTTTGGATCTACAAAAGGTAAATTTAAAAACGGCGTGTAGCCAAACACAAATCTGCAGCATTTAACCTCTTCAGGTCCTGGTTCTAGGCAAAGCACTTTAATTTACAGTGTTCCAGGCAGATCAATTGTCATAAAAGGTTTATAAAGCATGCAAACAAAAAAATAAATAAATTACGCATGTACATATTTAAATACACACACATCTGCTGACATTTTGTATTCTGTAATTCAGGGAAACAGTAGCCACTTTATTAAATAAGCCTTTCTTATGGTTACGTCTTGTCTTTGCCCTTGGTGGTTTCAATTCCTTGTAACGTGGATTTATCAAGGTGCTAGACTATTCATCGAAAGATTCTGATCACGCTGACGCAATGACATCACACTACTGCTGCAGGTTTCTCTCTGTTTTGTTTACAGAATTGTCTCTTGCTGGTTGTTTGTTGTTTTTGTGCCAATATCTGTAAACTCATTCAGCCCATGTAGGCGCACGTTCTGTGATGGCCGTGCTTGGTGGCCGGCCCTTTTAGGGTAGCCCATCCATTCTTTCAAGCCTAAGTTAATTTGACTGCACATAAAATGGTTTACTGTCAGGAAATTTAAGAGCATGTCAGTAAAAAATGTATTCTCTGAAATCCAAAGCTACTTTACGTTAAAGTAAAAGAAACTCTTCATGACTGCTAACAGTCAACCCTAGTGGTTCTAAACGGCATTTCTCTAAAGGATGGCTGAGTGTCTTGGGAAGTGTAGTCCGCAATAATCTGGAATGCCACCCTTAGTCATCAATGGTCTAGAATCACTGCCAGGAGTATGCAAGGGTTGTGCTGCCATTATAATAACAAGACCCCCAGCATTTCACAATATAACATGTTGGTGCTAAGGGTACAAAGACCTGAGAGTGGCAAACGAATGGAGTGCATTGCAAGTGGTTTGCAATTTCTCAAATCCAGCTGTTTGTCCGGATTGGTCACTTAGGCCTAGATTTTGCAATTCAGTGCTCAGTTCACCACTGTTTACGAGTATTTAGTAATTAACCCATTTGTGCAGATGACTCATAATGTCATGGGTCTTTTACGAGTTACAGACAAGTGTAGACACACATTTTTATTTTTGGGGGCAGATTTTGCTGCTGTCAGGTGTTTCGCAAAGACCCCATCTTGGCTGCATTAAATTCTTGCTGAGGTTTGTACCTTCTTCTATAATTCGTATTTCATCTCTTTGGGATATTTACAATCCGAACCTTTATTAACGTTGACAGATTCACTGCTCATCTTAATGAGATGACACATTGTAAATCTCTGAAACTTCTCCTGCGACCAAAGATCCCAGGTTTCTCATTGTACGAGCGTGTTAAATCATGCAACAACTCTTAACACAGGCTCCTGAATCATCGCTATGATCAGAAATAACAGCCTGGCTCAGATTCTTGGACACACCGACTTTAATAGCCATTTGTACAAAGCCTCGGAATATGTTGGTGCCCCAGACATCTGATGGGAAAACATACAAGGTTATCTAATAATCATTAAAGGTACTTCCTAGATAGAAAATCTACTAGGGAGTACAGAGAGAAGTGGGTTATAGGGGTGGTAATAAGGGCATAACCCTGCATATAGCGCAAAATATTCAAAAAAATAAAAGGTAAAACATCCCGTACCGAAACGGGCTGCTCTCCTTTAAACCACCCCAGAAACAGCGTCTAGGAAAAACAAATAAATTTTATTGAATAACCATTAAAAACAAGTCACCTAGGAACTCCTATGGCAAGCCTATTAACTGCAAGGCTATAGTGACAATTGCATATGAACAATCACTGGTAATTGCAGCAATTAAACTTGTACAAAGTTACTGCTAAAAGTGAAATTTGCAATAAAGGCTAAGCCTTGCAGAAAGTCAGGGCTTGCAGGGTTACAAGCACATAGTAGAAATCGAAAGGATAGGGGAGATAATATACATTGAGAAGAAAATATATAGAGTAGGAATGTTATAGCAATGGTATAGCGTAAATCCAGTCAAAAACAGGAGAGAACTGGAAAGGATTAAATAACCTAGCAAAAAAATCCCTACTAGGGCTCACCCCAGCGTACTGAGCCAGACCCGATCAATCCCAGAAGTGGCTATGACACCCTATCAATAGGAGTCCACTAAGGTGTAGAGAACAAAATAAACAAAAATCACATCGGTGAAAAATGCCCTGCCCGACGCGCGTTTCGGCGGGATAACCGCCTTTCTCAAGGGCAAAATTGGGCAAAATTGCCCTTGAGAAAGGCGGTTATCCCTCCGAAACGCGCGTCGGGCAGGGCATTTTTCACCGATGTGATTTTTGTTTATTTTGTTCTATACACCTTAGCGGACTCCTATTGATAGGGTGTCATAGCCACTTCTGGGATTGATCGGATCTGGCTCAGTATGCTGGGGTGAGCCCTAGTAGGGATTTTTTTGCTAGGTTATTTAATCCTTTCCAGTTCTCTCCTGTTTTTGACTGGATTTACGCTATACCATTGCTATAACATTCCTACTCTATATATTTTCTTCTCAATGTATATTATCTCCCCTATCCTTTCGATTTCTACTATGTGCTTGTAACCCTGCAAGCCCTGACTTTCTGCAAGGCTTAGCCTTTATTGCAAATTTCACTTTTAGCAGTAACTTTGTACAAGTTTAATTGCTGCAATTACCAGTGATTGTTCATATGCAATTGTCACTATAGCCTTGCAGTTAATAGGCTTGCCATAGGAGTTCCTAGGTGACTTGTTTTTAATGGTTATTCAATAAAATGTATTTGTTTTTCCTAGACGCTGTTTCTGGGGTGGTTTAAAGTAAAGGAGAGCAGCCCGTTTCGGTACGGGGTGTTTTACCTTTTATTTTTTGAAGGTTATCTAATAAAATGAGAATTCACAGTGAATATCAGATTCAAGGTAAAAATAATCAAGCTGGAAAAATTCTCCCAGTCAGCTATGCTTCCAGTTCAGTTACTTTGTCCTTAAATTTGAAATCCACTTTTATTTCTCATGTTAGTAAATAACCGCTTGTAGTTGTAGCCAAGGATGTATTTACCACAAGGCGAACAAGGCATTTGCCTAGGGCGGCACTTTCAAGGGGGGCGCCAAAAAATGCCACCCCAAGCTCCCAGACAAATGCCTTGTGTTCTGGGGCTGTCCACCTTACTGTGAGTGAGTAAAAGAGTGAGTGAGTGAGTGAGTGTAGCTGTCAGTGTGTGTGTGTCTGTGAGTGAGTGAAAGTGTGTGTGTCTTTCAGTGAGAATGGGTGTGCCTGTGAGTGTGTCAGTGTGTGTATGTCGTTTTATGTGTATCTGAGAGTGTGTGTCTGTCAGTGAGTGTGTGTTGGTTAAACTGTGTGTGCCAATGACTGTGTATCTGTCAGTGAGTGTATATCAGTGCATGTATCAATGAGGGCATGTGTCTGTCAGTCAAATAAGTGGCCTTGACACGAATTGGGGGGTCAAATTTAGATTTGGGGGGTTCACGAATTTAGTCGTGCCTAGGGCAGCATAAATCCAAAATACACCACTGGTTGTAGCCCCATTTTACGGTGCCCATGCACCAATGTGTTTAAAGGGATTCTATAGTGCCAGGAAAACAAACCTGTTTTCCAGGCACTGTAGAATTTTACACTGCCCCCCTCCCTCGCGCCCCCCGCCTGCACAACTGAAGGGGTTAAAACACCTTCAGTCACTCACCTGAATCCAGCGCCAATGTCCGTCGGCGCTGGATCAAGCTCCGCCCGCGCTCCTCCCCATCAGCCGGCGGGAGAGACCTAATGCGCATGTGCGGCAATGGCCACGCTCGCACTAGGATTTCCCCATAGGAAATTATTATTCAAAGCTTTCCTATTGGGAAAATCTGACACTGGAGGTCCACATACAGAGTGTGAGGACGTCCAGCTTCAGATAATGGACCAAAGGTCTGTTTCAATTCCGGAAGTCCCTCTAGTGGCTTTCTGGTAGACAGCCACTAGAGGAGGAGTTAACCCTGCAAGGTAATTATTGCAGTTAATCAGAAACTGCATTCATTACTATTGCAGGGTTAAGGGACCTGGGACATTGCACCCAGACCACTTCAATGAACTGAAGTGATCTGGTTGCCTACAGTGTTCCATTAACTTGAGGTTCCCATTCAGATTAATTTAATTCCAGCGTTCTACTGTAAATTGTCACTTTGTGTGCTTTAATTGATGTGGTGACCCTCCCGTCAAGGTTTGTGAAGCCCAGATTAATCTGACTGTCAGCTTTATCGAGAAAATGAGGCTAACCACATCTACACCCTGTTCCAAATTATTATGCAAATTCTATTTAAGTGTCACAAAGATTAAATATTTTGTTTTTCAGTTTAACTCATGGATGGCATTGTGTCTCAGGGCTCTTTTGATCACTGAAAACAATCTCGGACACCTGTGATAATTAGATTGTCAGGTGAACCCAACTTAAGGGAAAACTACTAAAGGAGGGTGTTCCACATTATTAAGCAGAGTACCATTTTCATGCAATATGGAGAATAAAAAGGATCTCTCTGCTGCCGAAAAGAGTGAAATAGTTCAATGCCTTGGACGAGGTATGAAAACATTAGATGTTTCACGAAAACTTAAGTGTGATCACCACACTATTAAGAGATTTGTGACTGATTCAGAGCACAGACGGGTTTGTGCAGATAAAGGCACATTGAGGAAGATTTCTGTCAGATCCACGCATCGGATCAAGAGAGCAGCTGCTAAAATACCATTACATAGCAGCAAACAGTTATTTGAAGTTGCTGGTGCCTCTGGAGTCCCACGGACATCAAGGTGTAGAGTCCTCCAGAGTCTTGCAACTGTGCATAAACCTTCTATCCGTCCACCACTAACCAATGCTCACAAGCAGAAACGACTGCATTGGGCAGAAAAATACATGAAGACTAATTTTCAAACAGTCCTGTTCATTGATGAGTGCCGTGCAACCCTGGATGGTCCAGATGGATGAAGTAGTGGATGGTTGGTGGACGGCCACTCTGTTCCAACAAGGCTGCGACGTCAGCAAGGCGGTGGTGGAGTCATGTTTTGGGCCGGAATCATGGGAAGAGAGCTGGTCGGCCCCCTTTAGGGTCCTCGAAGGTGTAAAGATGACCTTTGCAAAGTATGTGGAGTTTCTGACTGACCACTTTCTTCCCTGGTACAGAAGGAAGAACTATGCTTTCCGTAATAAAATCATCTTTATGCATGACAATGCACCATCTCATGCTGCAAAGAATACCTCTGCATCAAAGAAGAGATGGGGATAAAAGAAGAGATGGGGATAAAAGAAGAGAAAGTCATGGTGTGGCCTCCATCCTCCCCTGACCTCAATCCTATTGAGAACCTTTGGAGCATCCTCAAGCAAAAGATCTATGAGGGTGGGAGGTAGTTTACACCCAAACAGCAGCTCTGGGAGGCTATTCTGACATCTTGCAAACAAATTCAAGCAGAAACTGTCTAAAAACGTACAAGTTCAATGGATGCAAAACTTGTGAAGCTGCTATCAAATAAGGGGTCCTATGTTAAAATGTAACGTGACCTGTTAAAATGTTTAAAAAGTGAAAATGTTGTTATAAGTTTGATTGAAATAGCTTTCGATTTCAGTAAATATGCTGCAAACACAACAAATGACAATTTTCAGTTCTTTACAACCTATAAAGTGTTTTGAAACTTACTGTGAGTAATAATTTGGAACAGTGCATTGTAAGTTTTTTATGTTTAAAAAAAATACTGTCATCATTAGGAGGTTTGTTCAATAAAATTTTAATTGTACTCTTAATAGTTGATAACATGAGAATTATGCTGACTGTTATTTACATCAATTATTTAGGTCAATAAGAAAAATATCATGTGCATAATAATTTGGAACAGGGTGTATAGTGCTTTAATGTCAACAGAAGAGTCCTAGAAATCCCCAAAGCCCCACTAGATTTTATGCTCCTTTGGGCAGTGCCCTCTTCGCCTTCTTTTCCAGTATGTAAAACGGGCTGTTTTTGTTAGAATTTAATGTTTGGCACTATATAAAGATTTGAAACTGTAATAAGAGTGGGCAGCTACTGTGTTTGCCCTAAAATGAGACCTGGCTCTTATATCAATTTTTCCTCAAAAAAACACACTAGGGCTTATTTTCGGGGGATGTCTTATTTCGTGGGAAAAAATGGTAGCAAGCATATGCTAGAAAGCAGGTCGACATTCGGGGGAATGCCCCCGAACATAGACCAGTTCACTAGCGCATAGAATCCCGCATATCTATGTTAGGAGAAATTTCCCCAAGCATAGATTAGTTTACTAGCATGTGGAATCCCGCAAATCTATGTTCGGGATTATTTTTGGGGGATGTATTATTTTCCGGGGGAAGCTGTATATATGCTATGTCTGCACTGACCACAGATTGTGACCTGGTCTTGTTTATGCTATGCCTACACTGACTGCAGATTGTGACCTGATCTTGTATATGCTATGCCTGCACTGACCGCATATTGTGACCTGGTCTTGTATAGGCCATGCCTGCACTGACTGCAGATTGTGACCTGGTCTTGTATATACTATGCCTGCACTGACCGCATATTGTGACCTGGTCTTGTATATGCTATGCCTGCACTGACCGCATATTGTGACCTGGTCTTGTATATGCTATGCCTGCACTGACCGCATATTGTGACCTGGTCTTGTATAGGCTATGCCTGCACTGACTGCAGATTGTGACCTGGTCTTGTATATGCTATGCCTGCACTGACCGCATATTGTGACCTGGTCTTGTTTATGCTATGCCTGCACTGACTGCAGATTGTGACCTGGTCTTGTATATACTATGCCTGCACTGACTACAGATTGTGACCCGGTCTTGTATATGTTATGCCTGCACTGACCGCATATTGTGACCTGATCTTGTATATGCTATGCCTACACTGACTGCAGATTGTGACCTGGTCTTGTATATACTATGCCTGCACTGACTGCAGATTGTGACCTGGTCTTGAATATGCTATGCCTGCACTGACCGCATATTGTGACCTGATCTTGTTTATGCTATGCCTGCACTGACTGCAGATTGTGACCTGATCTTGTATAGGCTATGCCTGCACTGACCGCATATTGTGACCTGATCTTGTATATGCTATGCCTGCACTGACTGCAGATTGTGACCTGATCTTGTATAGGCTATGCCTGCACTGACCGCATATTGTGACCTGATCTTGTTTATGCTATGCCTGCACTGACTGCAGATTGTGACCTGGTCTTGTATAGGCTATGCCTGCACTGACCGCATATTGTGACCTGGTCTTGTATATGCTATGCCTGCACTGACCGCATATTGTGACCTGGTCTTGTTTATGCTATGCCTGCACTGACTGCAGATTGTGACCTGGTCTTGTATATACTATGCCTGCACTGACTACAGATTGTGACCTGGTCTTGTATATGTTATGCCTGCACTGACCGCATATTGTGACCTGATCTTGTATATGCTATGCCTGCACTGACTGCAGATTGTGACCTGGTCTTGTATATGCTATGCCTGCACTGACTACAGATTGTGACCTGGTCTTGTATATGTTATGCCTGCACTGACTGCATATTGTGACCTGATCTTGTATATGCTATGCCTGCACTGACTGCAGATTGTGACCTGATCTTGTATATGCTACGCCAGCACTGACCGCAGATTGTGACCTTGTATCTTCTAAAGTTTTTTTGAATATGCATCAAAACTAATCTTAACCCAGCAGACAATCTTACCAGGTCCTTTGCAATTCCTTCAAACATTAACTCCTGTTTTGATCCGTGAAGTCCTCCCAGTATCCCAGTAAACCAATGTATCAATTTCTTCTCATTCAACTAACTGATACTCTGAATCTGCAGTGCTAATTCTGAGATCAAAGGGCACATCAAGGGGTGAAATATTAGCATTTAATGTAAATTACTGAACTACTGCAGTGCAAGAAGGGGTAGAAATGACACATATCGTCACAATGTGACAAGACTCTGGGATGTGGCCCACGCATTGGCCAGCAGACATAATGTTTATTGGTTACAGTGTCCTTCCATGTTTTGGAGTAATGGCGTGTTCTCCAATCCATCACTGCACACCCTCGGTAGCTAACAGCAGGCGTCACAGAGTGATTGCTCCATTGGATCCCTTTAATCATCACTTGTCTACAAACAGTGACCCCATGCCTTTTAATTTTCTGTCCTCGATTGCTTTTTTTTTTTTTTTTTTTTGGTCTAAAATTTGCAAACTATTTAATAAATTCTCCAATTCCTGACATTCGATTACTCTGATCTAATTATAGGAGAGGGTATCTGGGCTATTCATTAAACGACAAATAATCTAGAATTGACCGGAAAATTACAAACTTTTGGCCCAAAATAATGAAATTAGAAAACAAATTCCAATCCAGTTACATTTCCAGCTCAGCTCAGATCAATTTTGGACAATTTCAGGTGTAATGAATAGCGCTCTATGTGCCAGGTGTCTATTTGCCTTATAACCCTCCCATCCGTCGAGCAATGCCTCATACAACCTTACATCATTTAGAAGTTTCTAAAAATAAAATTCCATTAACTTGAATCTTTTTTTCCCACTTTAATCGATTCTGAAGAAGAGAAGAGGCAGTTGCTGGGATCCTGGCATGCGAGATCTAAACATGCCTGCGTTAATATATTTTGACATGAGCTGTGCCCCCAGAACCTTATTTAAAGGCCATCTGCAAATACCAGGCGGTCATTTCTCTGGAATCTATTAATCATGCCCAAATTGTCTTTAACCCCTTAATGACACAACTTCTGGAATAAAAGGGAATCATGACGGAATATATCCGTCGTCTGTCCTTAAGGGGTTAATGATCACACATTCATTTTGGAACTCTGCTGGGTTAGCGCTGGACGTACATTGAACCAAGAGCCAAAGATACATCGATTGTCTAAATGGAAAAAAAAAACATATATTGATTAATCGTACAATAAATCTCTAGGAAAATCCAGATAATGTCATCTCTAATACAGAGTTTAGATCTCTGAAATAAAGTCCTTGCAAACCTTGTTAATTACAGTTCAATAAATTTAGAATGTTAGTAAAATTTTAAAGTCCAAACCCTGGGCTGGCTGAACCGGTTAAAACAGGGAGTTAAAACGTTAGAACCACAGTTGTTGTACAACTACCATTATTTTCCTTCCCTGTGAGCTTTCTGGCTGTGAATACATTCATACACAATGCATGTTAGGATGAGGGTATATTTTTCTTTACTATGAAGCTCTGTGATACATTCATACATTGAGCAGATCCCTGTAAGTTGTATTACTGTGGAGCTCTGTGATACACCTATACACGTAGCACATTACTGGGAATATTATTGCTGTGGAGCTCTGTGATACACTCACACATGTAGCACATCACAGTGAGCTTTATTGCTGTGGAGCTCTGTGATACACTCATGCACACTGCACACTACTGGAAGTTTTATTGCTGTGGAGCTCTGTGATAAACTTAGAATCCCTGTTATATCTGTTTTGCTCAGATATCCCATGGCTGTCTCTCAGTGTATATCCCCCGTCAGCTCCTCCTAATACAAATTGAACAGATCCAGCATTTTTAACAATGAATCAATTTTTTAGACCTTCAGAACACAGAATATAAATAAATAAAAAAAAGATTAAAAAAAGAAATAGATATATATAAACCAACAGTGTCTTACTGCGCCATCCCCTCCCTCACAGACACAGAGCCATCATGTCTGATCATTTTAGGAAGCAATTGACATGTTTTATTATATTGCCTGCTCCAGATACAGTAATTGAGTAGTGTTTTATTGGGGTTATAAAATAAACATATTATTTTTCCTAATGTCTTTATAAATATACGAAGCACATGCAAAATGCTGCTGATAAATCTAAATTATGCTGTTTTTCGTTCCCCTTCTACCCTGAAGAAGTGTTTGGCTGTGAAGGCAGCAAGAGAACGGCTGATTACCGCTCCCATGTGACTAATGATACCCGAACACGCTGATACAGGTATCTCGACACGCAATGCTGCTTCCATTCACGTAACCCACAATCACACCCTATGTAGTGCTACACAATGAAAAATAAAATATTATTATAAATATATGTATGCCACAGTATTCCTAGCATTAAAGTTTAACTGGAATTGCTTTATTCAATAAACACCAAATTGTGATGTACCTAAAATCCCACATAAAAAATTCAGCTAAAGTAGCCAAGCTGCGAGAACATCACTTGAATGGCTGTCAGTATTACAGACGCCAGGGGCGTGTTTACCCCAGAAATGTAAACATCGCTGTATCTACTAAAGGGTAATATTTTATTTGCGGAGTTAAAACTAAAGGACCACTGCACCCAGACCACTTCAGTGACATACATCATTGAGATGAAGTGGTCCGAGTGCATTTATGCCTCGTTTCCACTGAGCGGATCGGTTCGGATCGGTTCAGTACGGTTCGCTATTTTAAATGTTTACATTATGAAAGTGGCCCATACAACCGAACCGTACCGCACCATTCAGGGTCCTGCTTCAGATGTAGGGCCATAGGAAATGGAACGGTTCAGTTAGGGTGGAGCTATTATACAATCCATTGATTGGTGGACAGGAAGAGCATTTTTTCTAAACCCTGCATGGCCCCTGAAGGTCTGACTTGCAGTGGAAACGCTCAGCAGAATAGGCTGGACCATTCTAAACCTTCCAAACTGTACCGACCTGAACCGATCCGCTCAGTGGAAACGAGGCATTAGTGTCCTTTAAAAAGCAGTTGCTTCATTGCAATACATTGATACAGATGCATCTCATTTTTTATGTGTTAGATTGATAATATGATACATGATATATACATTATATACATTTTCTGTTACTCTAGCCATTCAATCTGCAATACTTATAGTTATGAATGTATACAGCGTTTTTACAGATAGAATGGATTGCTATAGTTCATGCTTGAAGGATATCCTGGTTGCGCATGCAAATAATGTGATTTCATACCAACACTGATTGCAGCTGTTTATTGAACAAAGTCAGTTATAATGGCGGTCATGTATACTTTTTTTTTTGTTAAATGGCGTAAGTGATTTTACACCTGGGCTTATTTTTCTATCCATATTTGCTACATTCTTATATAATATAATCACATAACCATAACTGTATATATGTCACCCTGCTTTTAGAAACCACTAAGGGACAGGAAAGGAGAGACCACTAAGGGGCAGGGTAGGGGGGTAGGATAGACTAAGGGATGGGGGGAGCACCAAATGACGGGGGGAGGGTAGGAGTGAGCACTAGGAGACAGGAGGGGAGAGCTCTGAGGGATGGGAGGGAAGAGCACTATGGGAAAGGGGGCAGGGAGATCACTAAGGGACAGGGGAGATTACTAAGGGACAGTAGGGCAGGGACAGGAACAGGAAGGGAGAGAGGCTGAGGAAGGAGGGAAAGAGAAGCACAAAGGGACTGGTAGGACTCAGCCCCTATCCTACCCCACAAGCTCTCTTTCACACTACACACACAATGCCTCCCTATACATACACCGAAACACACAATGCATCCCTTACACACAGAGAAACATACAATGCATCCATTACACACAAAGACAATGCATCCCTTGCGCACATACACAGAAACACACAATGCATCCCTTACACACACAAACACACACTGCTTCTCTTACACACACAAACACAAATAATCTCTTACACACACTCAATGCACCCCTTAGAGACACACAAACTGCATCCTTACATACACAGAAACACAACTTGCATCCCTTACACATACATACACAGATTCACACAATGCATCCCTTAAAGACAACCAGAAACACATAATATATCCCTTACACACAAACACACACTGCTTTCTATCCCTTACACACAAAATATACACTGCATCCACTAAACACACACAGTGCATCACCAACACAAACTGGTATTTCTATACACTACATTCCATAAGCACTCACTTTAGATCCTCTACACTAACACGTAACACATCTCCTGCACACTCCACTTCCTGAGAGCGACCTCATGGGTAGAAAGTATGTAGGTGGACTTATGGGTGGGCCTTATGGGCATACTCACCGTCAGGCCCTTGGGGCCCAGACCTTGAACTGTGCAAGGGGCCCAAAAAACCCTTACATTTATTACATTTATTAAAAATATTTGCAATTAACCCTATGGGCGGCAGCAGGAAACAGATAGATGTGTTGTTCTGTACAGGTGTTAGCCGAGGGATGATGATTTAATAATGAGGTATAATAGACAGGAGAGGTTGAGGGGTGGTAATGGACAAGGTTCTCTGTTCCCAAGAAGTGTGTTTGGAAGCTGTGTACCAACGTTATGTGGCATGCGGGGCAGAAATATATTTTGGCAACCTCAAAACCGCTTTTTTATGCGTTCCACCATGCACCCCAAACCTCCTTTTTATAAAGGAAATTACACGCACGTACTCACAATCATATACATAGACATTCATATTTACATACAAACACAGACATTAATGTAGAAACACACAGTCACAGACACACACACACACACACACACCTCCAAACATTTCACACGGACAAAGAGGGCCACTTTAATTTCAGGGGCAGGGCTGTTCTTACTTAGTAATAACAATTTATAGAACTAAAATGTATTTTAGATCAAGAACAATGTATCCTATTTACACAGACTGATTTCTAAACACATTTAGTGTACTTTTAAGATGCAATTTTATGGCCGTGGAGTTTTGCTATACACTCAGACACAGCAACAATACAGAGCTCCTAGAAAGGAAGCATACTAGGATAGAAAGGAGGGACAGAAGGATTTAGGCACAAAACAGGGTCTGCCCCTCCTAAATAGGGACATTCAGGCGGTATGCACAGGGAGAGCTGTAGTCCAGTGGGAGTTGCTGTGATTCAGTGTCTTTACGCATTCCAAGGCTGGGGTGACATCATCCCAGTTCCAACAGTAATAAAGAGCGCACGTGGGAGCTGGTAAATCAGTGCAGAGTGATGCCAGCAGCCCCTTTGCTGCCCACTTCGCAGCAGACGTCACACCCACCAGCAATGTGTCGGTAGGCAGGTGTCTACTCTGGCGGGAGAGGGAATGCTCTGTGCACCCCTCTGCTGCAGGTCACCTGGAGTGGTCCACCCCCCTACTTGTTGGCTTCTGTTTGGGAATGTGGGTTCCTTTTCAGATCTGGGTGTATTCAGAACAGGATCGCTCAGAACATGCAATGTCCTGTGATCTTAATTAAATCCTGAAAGTCAGATCTTTCTTTTTCCGGTGGGTTAAGCCGAAGTCCATATTGAATTCTCAAGTACAGAGATTCATTAGATGAGCAGGTTTGTTTATGGGAGCTGTGGGTTTTTAATTACATCCAATGTTTGACATTTTCTTTAATTTCCTCCTCAGTTTTCCGAGCTTTCTATTTTTATTGAACAAAATGAGATAGGCAGGATCGGACCATCTCTTGCCTGTTGTTCAGTTGAATGCCATCTTCGCCCTAGAGATTTTACGTGCATTCACATACTAACTGCATGATATTTCATTATATTTGAAAAGGCCTTTATTTCTTAAGTAGATTTTAAATACAGGGAATTGGAAGCCTCTCTGAGATTCTCTCTTTAGAATGGTTTGTAGTAGTATTTTTAGAAACTCTGGCTAACATAAGTATGTCTATACTGATATTCCCCAAAAAATCCTTATGTTCATTTAGCAAGCAGCACATTTTAGAGAATTGGAAACAGACCTGCAAAATTTAGATGCAAATTCTTACTCTGTAAATTTAGGAAATTTAATTTATTCATATTGTAGTTCAGCTTATATTGGTGATATTTTATATTATTAATGTTGCCTTTACCGTAAAACATACAAGTAAATATACTGAATTCCTATGTCGATCTGCTCTGCTATAAAATTCTCTTTCCTAATAATTGTCATTGGCCTGTCACCTTTTTATTATGTTTTGATCAATCCTTTCATCCCAGATCTTGAAAAATGCACCTTGTTTTTAGGGGAGACAGGAAAACTTATTGTGATTATTTATATTTTTTGTAACTTCAAGTTTGAAGCATTAGCGCCCAAATTATACTAACAAATATAACCATCTTGCGTTATAGAAAAATAAAAAACAAAACATAATCAAATTTTTTTAATTTACCTTTGTACTCATAAACCATAACAGAAGGGGGCGAAACGAAGACCGGCAGTATATCAGCAAGGCATCCTGTGCCACAGTGGGTGCCATTTTTGACACTCACGGGATTTTGCTGGTGTGAGCTGTAACCAACAGTTTGCCAGCCAATTGGGCAACTGTGTATGCACAGAAAGTGATTTGCATTGTGATGGTGCATTGAAGGCCACGTAAAAAATAAAACAAAACGTATAATAATATATTTCATATTTTCTGAACCTCATATGTCAGGTCCTAGTCTGCCTTCTGACTATAATGATTAAAAAAAAAAGTTTTATTGGCCATGAAAAAAATATTACCACTTAAAACATAACCAAGGCTGCGTTAACGAGGACATTCACGAGTTTAATGATTAATTTGCAGAAAATGGAAAAACATAAGGTCACAAATTTTCTACCATCCCTTCAAAGCGTGTCCTTATTCCTAACTCGTTAACGTATCTTTTCGAAGGATGAAGCTCCACATTCTAACTCATTATCATCTTCATTTCATGAATAATACACTGAGTTTTGTGACATTTTTATTTGCACAGTACTCCTTGCGGAATTATATCACCTTTTTACAGATTTTTCTGGCGTTGGGTGGGGGTGGGACACACCATTCAGAAACTGACTATGAAGAGTTGATCTAGGTGGGTACAGTTGACCACGAGACTCCCCCCCCCCCCCGCCCTCCCCCATCAAATAAATCAAAACAACCTCATCTTGTTTTCATCCTTGGCATTTAGTCTAGAACTAATTACTTATGCTCCCTCGGATGTGCAGAAAGCGATTCTTACTTGTGGAATTTAAAACGCTCAAGGGAATCATTTGCAGTAACACGGAGTAGGTTTTCTTAAAGATGACCTTTTAGTTAAGTTGCCAAACTAAGAGAAAATACAATTTTCTACATTTGCGCATTATAGATTGCAGTATCACTCATCGGAAATCGTGCTAAGTACAAGGGACAAGAGACACAATATGAAACGTTAACACCTTCAGCAATAGACACAGTGCAGTTTGCTAGCACTATTCATGCATATTAGCGTAGTAGGACTCTTGGTAGAGTGTGTCACGCAGAACTTGGTATTCCTAAAGCTATGGGTGAAGTAGCGCATCACTTAACTAGCACTCATGCGTACATATGTATTCATTGTGCTGTGTTTGAGACAGTTTGACATACGATCACCTGTATACTGGGGGTGTATTCTCTGAAATGGGTATTGTGGAAAATGGATTACAAAACAAACACATTTTTGTCTAAAATAGCCAGGTTGAAAAGAAATGGTGTTGTAAGAGTGTTGGGTATATTAACTGATAAATTTACATTTCTTCGTCATTTCTCCACAAATGTCTGGTTTGATGGATAAACCTAAATGATTTGGTGAATAATTTTATTAATATTCTAAACAAAATTCCAACAAAATTTGAATACAAAATTCATCAAATGAATTGATTAGAACCCAAACCATCATTTTACAAAGAGAAAATATGAATCAAACTCCTTTATTCAGACATCAGATGGATCTGGCTACGTTTCTACCTTCAGTTGGGTCTTCATCATGTTTAACTTCCTTCCTTGATACAAATATAGGAGGATTTATTCCGGTTCTTTTTTTATTGCATTGGTGATATTACAAATCCCACACTGATTAACTCTCGATAGGAGTCAGTTTGTTTACAATATTATAATTTAATTAGCAATCAATAATCTGAACGTTGAAACTTGTACAATGTACTTCTGTCATAGTGAACCACACTGTCGATATTACTAATAAGTAGAGCACCCAGTGATAAATGTAAAGGGTATCAGGAAATAGGCATATTCTTGGAGTGGATGGACAGATTCTCAGGGTACATGGTCTCTAATCAAGGAGTGCCCAAAACGTAGATCCCCAAATGTTTTAAAACCACATGGGAGTTGTAGTTCTACATCATCTTGGGGATCTACCTTTTTGGCACCCCTGGTCTAATCTAAGGATGACTGATTAACAGTTTCTCATTACTGGGAGATTACTGGGTGATTTGTAAAATGTTAAATTCTTATATGATTTTATCATAATCCTCACTGATTTGAAGATTCTTGCAATTCCCAATTATCACATTTTTTTTGCTAGAATATCATTCTAGAATTGAAAAGCTGCTTGAATATAGATGATGCAAAAAGTATGTTTTTAAGTCTACGTAAGTTCCTTTTTACCTAAAGACCAGAATAAGAGCAGTTTTGTACTGGTGCAGTTAGTGACTCCCTAAGGGGTGCTTATTGTCTTTCTTGGTAAGCCCCATATTCTCTTCCAGACTTTTCAGACACCGTGATGTGTCTTCTTCCGGCTGAGAGTCGTGCTAGTATTAAAAAAATTCCATCTTATCTCTCTTTACTTTTAATCTGTTTCTCTCTGTGTGGAAAGTGAAAGATTACTTGGAAATAAAAAAATAAATATGTAAAATAGGAGATGAACAGAGTATAAATATGTGAAAGATGTGCCATTGAGATGAAGAATACGTGTGCAGGATATAGCCCGGTTTGCAAATTGGGATGTTTGTAGCTTTTTCCACTGATAGAAATGTTACTTCTTCAACTGCAAAATTGACTAAACCGGCAAAATAAATCTGCCCGTGGCATGTAGTCAGCAGATAACAGATTCAGACAGCGGGATTCGCTCTATAGCAGGGGAGCGATTTCACTCCAACTCAGAGTCTGTTCCAAGACTTGCTCTGCAGTATAAGCAGATTTTCTACATTAACACAGTACTGGCCGCCTATATATCAGGCCGAGGAAATAAACCTGTATCTAAAACCCCAGGATTAAGCAAATTTCAAGGTATTTCTCCATTAACCCCTTTGTTACTGACTACAGAGCTCAAGGGGTTAAGTGTGTAGCCAAGGATGACGAATGAGAAAATACGAGTTATTTTTTTCATTTTATTTTCTATGCAGGGCATAAAGCAACGCTATAATGTCATTTTTTTTTATTGCACAATTTACCTTTAGACTGAAGCTGAAATGTAAAATAACTTCTTAGCGGTTATTATCTTTACAAATTGCTAGTGTTTGGTAATTTATCTCTTTCATCCTGCTAGAATAGCCATTAAATTTGTATTTATCTGCGCTGGATGATAATGACGGTGAAACCCAAGAGGTGAATAGCTGCGAGATTGGGAGAGGAGCTCTGTAATAAAGATGAATCAGAAGCTGGGGGGCAGAGGGGGCACGAAGAGCAGGGGCTGCCATTAGCCGGACTGAGCAAGGTAATATAAAAAATTCACTAGTGCAAAGTTAGGTCAATGAGTTGCGGCAAGGTCACAAAGTGTTAGACAAGGTCATTAAGAGCATGGCGAAGAATGTGTATGACTACTGTGTTTTGGCAAAAGTTGAAAGTGGTGAAACAAGGTCACTGTAGTTAAGTTCACAAAGAGCTCATGTGGGGTAATAGGGCAATGAGCAAAACCATTATCTATTGTGTGAGGGTTAATAATGGCAAATGGATGCACTGTCGCACAATGTCACAGGATGCTGAACAAGAAAAGAACAGGCACAATGTCACATGATGCCAGACAAAGACAAAACGCATACAATGTCACAGGATGCCAGACAAGGACAGAACTTTCACAATGTCACATGATGCCAGACAAGGACAGAACTTTCACAATGTCACATGATGCCAGACGAGGACAGAACATGCACAATGTCACAGGATTCCAGACAAGGACATAAAACGCACAATGTCACAGGATTCCAGACAAGGACAGAACTTGCACAATGTGACATGATACCAGACGAGGACAAAACACTCACCATGTCAGAGGATGCCAGACAAGGACAGAATGTGCACAATGTCACATGATGTCAGATGAGGACAGAATGCGCACAATAACACAGCATGCTGGACAAGGACAGAACGCACACAATGTCCCATGATGCCAGACGAGGATAGAACATGCATCATGTCACAGGATGATGGATGAGGACAGAACGCACACAATGTCACATGATGCCAGACGAGGACAGAAAACGCACTATACCACAGGATGATGGATAAGGACAGCAGACACACAATGTCACATGATGCCAGACAAGGACAGAACACTCACCATGTCACTGGATGCCAGACGAGGACAGAACATGCACAATGTCACAGGATTCCAGACAAGGACATAACACGCACAATGTCACAGGATTCCAGACAAGGACAGAACTTGCACAATGTCACAGGATTCCAGACAAGGACAGACAGGGCCGGCCTTAGGCATTTTGACGCCCTGTGCGAAAAATCTTCACAGCGCCCCCCCCTCCCCCCCCCGTCATCCATGTATGCTGTAATGTTTGTGTTGTCTGTGTATGTGATAGTAGGTGTGATGACTGTGTGTGATGTGTATGCTATGTGTGATATTTGTAATGGGTGTATTAACAGTGTGTGATATGCGTGTATTGGTTGTATGTGACACACACACACACACACACACACACACAGAGTCAGACGGCCATACACACACACAGGAAGACATCCACACACACACACACACAGGCAGACAGTCAGTCTCACACACACACACACAGACACACACAGGCAGTCAGTCATACACACAGACACAGACAGTAATACACACACAGAGGCAGACAGTAATACACACAGACAAACACGCAGACAGTCATACACACAGACACACAGAGGCAGACAGCCATACACACAGAGGCAGACAGCCATACACACAGAGGCAGACAGCCATACACACAGAGGCAGTCATACACACAATCACACACACAGAGGTAGACAGTCATACACACAGAGGCAGACAGTCATACACACAGACACACACACAGAGGCAGACAGTCATACACACAGACACACACACAGAGGCAGACAGTAATACACACAGACACACAGTGGCAGACAGTCATATACACACACACACACACACAGGCAGACAGTCTCACACACACAGACACACACAGGCAGACAGTCAGTCATACACACAGACACAGACAGTAATACACACAGACACACACAGAGGCAGACCGTAATACACACAGACACACACAGAGGCAGACAGTCATACACACAGACACACACAGAGGCAGACAGTCATACACACAGACACACACAGAGGCAGACAGTCATACACACACACACAGACACACACAGGCAGACAGTCATACACAGACACACACACACAGGCAGACAGTCATACACAGACACACACACACATGCAGACAGTCATACACAGACACACACACACATGCAGACAGTCATACACAGACACACACACAGGCAGACAGTCATACACAGACACACACACACAGGCAGACAGTCATACACAGACACACACACACACAGGCAGACAGTCATACACAGACACACACACACACAGGCAGACAGTCATACACACACAGACAGTAATAAACACAGGCAGAGAGTCACACTCACCTGACAATCCCACAGTTACCTGTGGAGTTCATTGTGGAGGCAGTGCAGCTCCTGGTGACTGTTTGGTGGGGAAGCAGGGACTCCTTCCTGCTTCCCCTGCAGCAGTTTTCCGGCGCTTTTAGCTCCGCCCCCGCCGCACGGTAAGCTCCGCCCCCGCGGCAAATTAAAAAAAAAAATATATATATATATATTTTTATTTTTTTTTTTAAATCCACGGCGCCCCCTGCTCCATGGCGCCCTGTGCGGCCGCACAGCTCGCACACCCCTAAGGCCGGCCCTGACAGAACTTGCACAATGTGACATGATACCAGACGAGGACAGAACACTCACCATGTCAGAGGATGCCAGACAAGGACAGAATGTGCACAATGTCACATGATGTCAGATGAGGACAAAGCATGCACAATGTCACAAGATGCTGGACGAGGACAGAACGTGCACAGTGTCGCAGGATGAGGACAGATTTGGTCATAAAAATGGGGCGAGGTCATGGAGAGACTGAGCATGTGCTTATAAATACTTAATAAGAACATGAAGACTTGACCGGGTTATTCACAAAAGAGAGAATACAAAGTGAATTTAATCTATGCTCTCAGTTTGGCTTCTCTGGCCTCAAATCTGAAAATCGCCTTCAATTCTCACTTAAATAAATCACACTGTGAGAAGGTCACTCAGAGGCTGGGAAGGTCACAGTGAGAATGAGCAGAACTTTATAGAATTAGTGCAGGTAAAGCAGGACTTCTAGATCATGTTAGTCATAAACCATGACGATTAAACAATAAATAAATGCACTGATTGCTGAGATTTTCCACTTTCCTTCACGATCAAAAAACGTGTGCTGTATCTACTCATCCTTACTGAGACACATACGATTTAATAATGAAATATTGCACGCCCCGGATGCTTTGTTTGAAATCCCTCCACCTTGATTCACTTCAGGATCTGTAAACATAAAACGGAAATATCTCTGTTGGACGCGGGACTAGTTACAGCGTGAGAATCGTCCGATCAGTCGACTGTGACAAGCATATTATGCTGTCTGCGTGCTGCCACGAACTGGAAAATACAAGACAAAAACATGACTTTGAACAAACAGATATTATGCTAACGCACAATTTAAATCAGAAACTGCTTTTCTTTACTTTTTTTTTTTTTTCACTGTCTGGCTGAAGACTACATCATCTATAAATAGCTTCCCGTTTTGCATGCGTTTGCCAAATTCTTCCCAAAGTCTCCACGGAATGATCTGTCTCTAAGGTGAAATTCTAAGCGTCCTCTAGTAAATATAAACTGAAAAGCTTCAAATGCTGCTTTTGGCCTATAGGCACTTTGTCCGAGCGATGCCAACGTTCTGTTATTTTCCTATAAAAGATGGCAGATTTTATTCCTGGTAGTGCTATTAAATCACATAAAGCAACATGTAATTATACGTATAATCCTGAATAAATTGGGATTATCCTTCCTTTGTCACATTCCTGCAAACATTGATCATTAGTGGCAAACACGAATGTCTCCTTTATTTCACCACTGAGCCACGGATCCTACAATATCGCACGAGGCATCTGATTCATAAACATAAACCCTCTCTAGGAGGCATCTGATTCATAAACATAAACCCTGTCTAGGGGGCATCTGATTCATCAACGTAAACCCTGTCTAGGAGGGATCTGATTCATAAACAGAAACCCTGTCCAGGGGGAATCTGATTCATAAACATAAACCCTGTCTAGGGGGCATCTGATTCATCAACGTAAACCCTGTCTAGGAGGGATCTGATTCATAAACAGAAACCCTGTCCAGGGGGAATCTGATTCATAAACATAAACCCTGTCTAGGGGGCATCTGATTCATAAACATAAACCCTGTCCAGGGGGAATCTGATTCATAAACATAAACCCTGTCTAGGGGAAATCTGATTCATAAATGTAAACCTTGTCTAGGGGGCATCTGATTCATAAACGTAAACCCTGTCTAGGAGGGACCTGATTCATAAACATAAACCCTTTCTAGGGGGCATCTGATTCATAAACAGAAACCCTGTCCAGGGGGAATCTGATTCATAAATATAAACCCTGTCTAGGGGGCATCTGATTCATAAACATAAACCCTGTCCAGGGGGAATCTGATTCATAAACATAAACCCTGTCTAGGGGAAATCTGATTCATAAATGTAAACCTTGTCTAGGGGGCATCTGATTCATAAACGTAAACCCTGTCTAGGAGGGACCTGATTCATAAACATAAACCCTTTCTAGGGGGCATCTGATTCATAAACAGAAACCCTGTCCAGGGGGAATCTGATTCATAAACATAAACCCTGTCTAGGGGGCATCTGATTCATCAACGTAAACCCTGTCTAGGAGGGATCTGATTCATAAACAGAAACCCTGTCCAGGGGGAATCTGATTCATAAACAGAAACCCTGTCTAGGGGAAATCTGATTCATAAACGTAAACCCTGTCTAGGAGGCATCTGATTCATAAACGTAAACCCTGTCTAGGAGGGATCTGATTCATAAACATAAACCCTGTCTAGGGGGCATCTGATTCATAAACGTAAACCCTGTCTAGGAGGGATCTGATTCATAAACAGAAACCCTGTCCAGGGGGAATCTGATTCATAAACATAAACGCTGTCTAGGGGAAATCTGATTCATAAATGTAAACCCTTTCTAGGGGGCATCTGATTCATAAACAGAAACCCTGTCCAGGGGGAATCTGATTCATAAACATAAACCCTGTCTAGGGGGCATCTGATTCATAAACATAAACCCTGTCCAGGGGGAATCTGATTCATAAACATAAACCCTGTCTAGGGGAAATCTGATTCATAAATGTAAACCTTGTGTAGGGGGCATCTGATTCATAAACGTAAACCCTGTCTAGGAGGGACCTGATTCATAAACATAAACCCTTTCTAGGGGGCATCTGATTCATAAACAGAAACCCTGTCCAGGGGGAATCTGATTCATAAACATAAACCCTGTCTAGGGGGCATCTGATTCATAAACATAAACCCTGTCCAGGGGGAATCTGATTCATAAACATAAACCCTGTCTAGGGGAAATCTGATTCATAAATGTAAACCTTGTCTAGGGGGCATCTGATTCATAAACGTAAACCCTGTCTAGGAGGGACCTGATTCATAAACATAAACCCTTTCTAGGGGGCATCTGATTCATAAACAGAAACCCTGTCCAGGGGGAATCTGATTCATAAACATAAACCCTGTCTAGGGGGCATCTGATTCATCAACGTAAACCCTGTCTAGGAGGGATCTGATTCATAAACAGAAACCCTGTCCAGGGGGAATCTGATTCATAAACAGAAACCCTGTCTAGGGGAAATCTGATTCATAAACGTAAACCCTGTCTAGGAGGCATCTGATTCATAAACGTAAACCCTGTCTAGGAGGGATCTGATTCATAAACATAAACCCTGTCTAGGGGGCATCTGATTCATCAACGTAAACCCTGTCTAGGAGGGATCTGATTCATAAACAGAAACCCTGTCCAGGGGGAATCTGATTCATAAACAGAAACCCTGTCTAGGGGAAATCTGATTCATAAACGTAAACCCTGTCTAGGAGGCATCTGATTCATAAACGTAAACCCTGTCTAGGAGGGATCTGATTCATAAACATAAACCCTGTCTAGGGGGCATCTGATTCATAAACGTAAACCCTGTCTAGGAGGGATCTGATTCATAAACAGAAACCCTGTCCAGGGGGAATCTGATTCATAAACATAAACGCTGTCTAGGGGAAATCTGATTCATAAATGTAAACCCTTTCTAGGGGGCATCTGATTCATAAACAGAAACCCTGTCCAGGGGGAATCTGATTCATAAACATAAACCCTGTCTAGGGGGCATCTGATTCATAAACATAAACCCTGTCCAGGGGGAATCTGATTCATAAACATAAACCCTGTCTAGGGGAAATCTGATTCATAAATGTAAACCTTGTCTAGGGGGCATCTGATTCATAAACGTAAACCCTGTCTAGGAGGGACCTGATTCATAAACATAAACCCTTTCTAGGGGGCATCTGATTCATAAACAGAAACCCTGTCCAGGGGGAATCTGATTCATAAACATAAACCCTGTCTAGGAGGGACCTGATTCATAAACATAAACCCTGTCTAGGGGGCATCGGATTCATAAACAGAAACCCTGTCCAGGGGGAATCTGATTCATAAACATAAACCCTGTCTAGGGGAAATCTGATTCATAAATGTAAACCCTGTCTAGGGGGCATCTGATTCATAAATGTAAACCCTGTCTAGGGGGCATCTGATTCATAAACGTAAACCCTTTCTAGGTGGCATCTGATTCATAAACAGAAACCCTGTCCAGGGGGAATCTCATTCAGAAACATAAACCATGTCTAGGGGAAATCTGATTCATAAACATAAACCCTGTCTAGGGGGCATCTGATTCAGAAACATAAACCCTGTCTAGGGGAAATCTGATTCATAAACATAAACCCTTTCTAGGTGGCATCTGATTCATAAACATAAACCCTGTCTAGGGGGAATCTGATTCATAAACATAAACCCTGTCTAGGAGCCATCTGATTCAGAAACAGAAACCCTGTCCAGGGGGAATCTCATTCAGAAACATAAACCCTGTCTAGGGGAAATCTGATTCATTAACATAAACCCTGTCTAGGGGGCATCTGATTCATAAACGTAAACCCTGTCCAGGGGGAATCTGATTCATAAACATAAACCCTGCCTCCTTCAGAAACATAAACCCTGTCTAGGAGGCATCTGATTCATAAACATAAACCCTGCCTCGGGGGAATCTGATTCATAAACATAACCCCTGTCCACGGGGAATCTGATTCATAAACATAAACCCTGTCTAGGGGAAATCTGATTCATAAACATAAACCCTGTCTAGGAGGCATCTGATTCAGAAACAGAAACCCTGTCCAGGGGGAATCTGATTCAGAAACACCAGGCCTCTTGTACTGCGCTACAGAGTATGGTACCTCTTAGTACATTGAAATGACATTCACTATACTAATCTGTACAGCACGCTAAAAGTGAGTGACTTACATATTAAAGTGCTGAGAATAGCTTAAATTTAGATTTTAAAATACAGCAAGGAGAAAGACGTACCCATCACATATTTGTAAATTGGAGCTCACAGGGGTGTCCTGTGGGGCCGGAGAGGTTCACATTGCAAGTTAATTAAATGTATGTCCTTTCTGTCGAGATGGACAGCCTGAATGCCAGATGCACCGGGGACATTTATCCAGTGGGGATTGGACTGCGTCCAGCAGCTACTTGAGGCAAAACATTGAAATGTTGTCACCGGCTACTGATTTCCAGTCACTTTCAGTCTCTGACGGCCTAGAACAAGCGTCGACAAGGTGAGAGAAGCTCTTTATTCCCAATGCTAATAAAAATAACACTGGATGGGCAGACGGCGAGAGCGGCGGCTCGCAGGGAAATGGGCCAATGAGTAGCTGCTCTCTGATGCAGTTGTTGAGTTAAAAAGTGATCAAAACATATTTAACCCCTTCACTACCGAGTTATTTAGTAAATGCATAGACTGATATTCATTTAAAACAAGGAAAGAATAACTAGCAAACGTAGGATGAAACAGCAATTTCTAGTACAGAATGCAGCTCAGGAATACCTAAAACATTCTAAAATATGGTAATTTACACAATACATTTTTTTCATTTATTTACACTTTTTTTATTTTAATCGAAATACTGGAGGGCTAAAATTTCAGATGGTTAAATCACCCTGTTTAGAGGTATCTAAAGAACATGACGGCGTGTTTGGGCATACATTATCCTAAAAAAGCCATCATCTTATTAAATCAATGTCTGATCAACCTACATTTAATATATGAATGTATTTGTAAATGTAAATTAAGTTTAAGATAGCCAAACTAGAAAATTATCTAAGTCAGCTGTGCTTTTGGGCCTTAAATTTGAAATTCATTTAAATTCTCACTTTATTGAATAACCCTGATAGAAACAGGACAGGCCTGACGCAAAGCATGAAAAGCAATATAAGAAAATAAAAATAAATAAGCAAAAAAGTACAACACGAACGATTGTGATACTCGGAATGTCCAAAATCACCAGATGTCTAGCACAGACATAACCAGTGCGATCATTCCATGCTTCGCCACAGTTGGAAAATGTGAGTTGACCGCACACATTGCAAGACCAAACATCTCGAAAATGGCAAAATATTAGCAATGGGGAGTCATGTTTTTTTCTGTAATGTTGCAGACAGACTCCCCTATCAGTTGAGCTGTGGGAGAGCTCAGCTGGAGACGAAGAGAATATGAGATACAAAATATTCAGGTTGCAGAACCTTACAGAAGTGATGGGGGTCCTCGAGACCTCTTTTTAACTTCATGTGATTTTATTATGAGCATTACACCACGATTCAGACCAGCAGCTGTAAAGACAAGGAAATAAATGCTCAGCAAGTGACTTGATTTCTCTAATGAGCTAAGGAGCTATGATGTCTTAATGAGAAGTGGCTGACATGCTGCTTATTCACTAAGCAGCTAATTGTAGTGAACTGAAAACGAGAATTCAAAATACAGGAACAAATAAATAGCTGACCTGACAAACTCTTCAAAACCGTTACGGTCATAACTTGACTAACTTAGCCTAAATTTTACAATTTGGTTTTCAGCTCTATACAGCTTGATGTTTAGCAATTAAACCCTTCTGTCATAAGTAATAAACCTGCCATCTGCTCTCAGTACATTGCAAGACCTAGGGCACAGAGTTCCCGTTACTGCTTGTTCTAGATGTATCAAAACAGTGCTCTAGATCAGTGTTTCCCAATTGGTGTCGCGAGAACACAATTGGGGTTCCACCAAAAATTTTTAAAATAAAATGCCCGCAGGCGGCAAGGGAGCAGTGGGCAATGATCTCCCTCGCACGCATAGCAGTGATGCTGGAGCCGGAATATGACGTAATACTAAGAGGCGCACGAGGGAGCCGAGCAGGTAGATAACTGCCACCCTTGCGCCAGCCGCTCAAAAGCCCAACTGGACCCCAGGGACCGCACGCTCAGCCCAGCAGCTCCAATGGGACACAGAGACTCCATGCTAGCACTCCCAAAATAATAAATTGTATGTGTGTCTGTTAGGGAGTTTGTGTGTCTGTCAAAGAGTATATGTGTTTGTCAGTGAGAGTGTATGTGTTTGTAAGTGTGTCTGTCAAAGAGTATGTGTGTCAGTGATAGTGTGTCTGTCAAAGAGTGTGTGTG
Source organism: Pelobates fuscus (assembly GCF_036172605.1). Lineage (NCBI taxonomy): Eukaryota > Metazoa > Chordata > Amphibia > Anura > Pelobatidae > Pelobates > Pelobates fuscus. Next base: position 106,850,304 of record NC_086328.1, on the reverse strand, counting down.
TGTATCTCTGTGTCAAGGTTTGTGTATGTGTCATTGTGTGTATCGAAGTGTGTATGTCAGTATGTGTGTGTATGTGCCAGTGTGTATCAGTGTGTTTGTATGTGCCTGTGTGTGTGTGTGTGTGTGTGTGTGTGTGTGTATCTGAGTGTGTCAGTGTGTGGATATGACACTGTGTGTATCTGAGTGTGTATTTGTGTGTCAAGGTGTGAGTGTGTATCACTATGTGTCAGTGTGTATATGTGTGTCAGATACATAGTATATACATACACACACACACACACACACAAAAGCACAGATACACACTGACACAGAGATACACACAGGCACATACAAACACAGAAATACACACCGGCACATACAAACACAGATACACACACTTTGACACAGAGATACACACACCTTGACACACAGATACACACTGTGTATCAAGGTGTGTGTATCTGTGTGCCAGTGTGTGTGTATCTGTGCGTCAGAGTCATACACACTGGCACATACAGATACAGACACCTTGATACACACACATAAAAACACAGATACACACACTTTGAAACACAGATACACACACCTTGACACACAGATACATACATACATAAACACACTATGAGCCAAGGTGTGTGTATCTGTGTGCCAGTGTGTATCTGTGTGTCAGATACATACACACACACACACATACACAATGACACACAGATACACACACTAGCACATACAAACACAGATACACACACCTTGACACACAGACACACACTGGCACATACAAAAAACAGTGCTTTTTTTTTCGGGGAGGGGGAGTCCACGATGTTGATACACTATGTCAAAGGGTTCCACGGGAAAAATTGATTGGGAACCCCTGATAGATGTAGATTTGGTGTAATGTACAAGTAGCTTTTAGTTATTGGTGGGAACGACAAGTTTCTAACCAATAAAGCAGTGTCCAGGACTGGTTGAGAATTGTGGGAGTTAAGATCATACAGCTACTGTAGGGTTAACACACAGAGTAATTAATAATCTACTATAAACATACAGCCCCGCTCATCAATCATCTAAGGATTTTATATATATATATACATATATATATATCCAGGATGAAAACATACTAAGACAGAGTTATGTCTCTAAATTGAGACATAAGTATAAAGAAATAGTGGAAGTGCACTCAACCCTTCATCCAGGAATCCAGGGTGCTCCACTGGACAAGTCCCAGCACCAGAATGGACCAAATATGAAATTATTATTTGTAGAAAATAATCCAGGCACTCCAATGAATTCCAAAATATAGGCAATTTTATTAGAACCAGAAGCTACACAGCAACGTTTCAACCCCTCAGGGTCTTTATCAAGCTTTGAATTTTGGAATTCGTTGGAGTGCCTGGATTATTTTCTACAATTAATAAATTGAGACAAAAGTCACAAGTGTCTCAATTTAGATGATACGTGAGATATGTTGGAATATTCAGAGGTACAGTACAATTCAGTACTAGGAGTTATGCTGAAATTTTATGTTAAGTTGTTAGGTGTGTTACAACATTGGGAGTTATATTGCAATACTGGGGGCTATTCTGGAATGTTGGGAGCTATGTTGCAATGTTGGGAGGTATGTTTGTGAGTATGCTGCAATGTTGGGAGGTACAGTGCAATGTTTGAGGTTATGTTGCAGTGTTGTGGGGTATGTCGCAGTGTAGGGTGGTATAGTGCAATGTTGGAAGTTATGCTGCAATGTTGGGAGGTACAGTGCAATGTTTGAGGTTATGTTGCAGTGTTGTGGGGTATGTCGCAGTGTAGGGTGGTATAGTGCAATGTTGGAAGTTATGCTGCAATGTTGGGAGGTACAGTGCAATGTTTGAGGTTATGTTGCAGTGTTGTGGGGTATGTCGCAGTGTAGGGTGGTATAGTGCAATGTTGGAAGTTATGCTGCAATGTTGAGACGTATGTGTGAGGTATGTCGCAAGGTTGGGAGGTTCGTTGCAGTGTTGCGAGTTATGTTGGATTGTTGGGAGCTATATTGCTGTGTTGGGAGGTATGTTGCAGTGTTGGGAGGTATGTTGCAGTGTTGGGAGGTATGTTGCAGTATTGGGAGGTATGTTTGTGAGTATGCTGCAATGTTGGGAGGTACAGTGCAATGTTTGAGGTTATGTTGCAGTGTTGTGGGTTATGTCGCAGTGTAGGGTGGTATAGTGCAATGTTGGAAGTTATGCTGCAATGTTGAGACGTATGTGTGAGGTATGTTGCAAGGTTGGGAGGTTCGTTGCAGTGTTGCGAGTTATGTTGGATTGTTGGGAGCTATATTGCTGTGTTGGGAGGTATGTTGCAGTATTGGGAGGTATGTTGCAGTGTTGGGAGGTATGTTGCAGTGTTGGGAGGTATGTTGCAGTATTGGGAGGTATGTTGCAGTGTTGGGAAGTATGTTGCAGTATTGGGAGGTATGTTGCAGTGTTGGGAGGTATGTTGCAGTGTTGGGAGGTATGTTGCAGTGTTGGGAGGTAAAAAGAAAAGGAAGGACCCAAAGAAGATGAAATACTTCAAAGGTCCAAAACCTGCAGGTGGTCCCTAATTAATACCTGTACATGTTAAAACTTAACTTTTATTATAAGTAGATACAAAATATCTAAAAAATATACTGATACCTATAATATAAAATGAAAACCTATTGGGGAATATACCCTGCACACGAGTCAAGATGTTATGGTTCTATGTCTGCCTACATTGTTTATTAATTACTATTATTTTTTCATTTTCATTTTATATTATAGGTATCAGTATATTTTTTAGATATTTTGTGTCTACTTATAATAAAAGTAAAGTTTTAACATGTACAGGTATTAATTAGGGACCACCTGCAGGTTTTGGACCCTTGAAGTAGTTCATCTTCTTTGGGTCCTTCCTTTTCTTTTTTTCGTTGTATACACATATGTAAGGGTTATCCCCTATAAGGTTGTCCCTGACACACATTCAAGCTAGTTCCCCCAAGGGGTTTCTAGCTTTCTTTAATGTTGGGAGGTATGTTGCAATGTTGGGAGGTCTGTTGCAGTGTTGTGTGGAATGTTGGGAGCTATATTGTGTGTTGGGAGGGATGTTGCAGTGTTAGTGGGTATGTTGGGAGCTATATTGTGTGTTGGGAGGGATGTTGCAGTGTTAGTGGGTATGTTGGCAGTATATTAATGTGTTGGGAGGAATGTTGCAAGGTTGTGAGTGATGTTTGGAGGTCTTTTGCAAGGTTGTGAGTGATGTTGGAATGTTGGGAGGTCTGTTGCATGTTGTGAGTGATGTTGGAATGTTGGGAGGTCTGTTGCAAGGTTGTGAGGTCTGTTGCAAGGTTGTGAGTTATGCTGTGAGTGATGTTGGAATGTTGAGAGGTCTGTTGCAAGGTTGTGAGTGAAGTTGGGAGGTCTGTTGCAAGGTTGTGAGTGATGTTGGAATGTTGGGAGGTCTGTTGCAGGGTTGTGAGGGATGTTGGAATGTTGGGAGGTCTGTTGCAAGGTTGTGAGTGATGTTGGAATGTTGGGAGGTCTGTTGCAAGGTTGTGAGTGATGTTGGGAGGTCTGTTGCAAGGTTGTGAGTGATGTTGGGAGGTCTGTTGCAAGGTTGTGAGTTATGCTGTGAGTGATGTTGGAATGTTGGGAGGTCTGTTGCAAGGTTGTGAGTGATGTTGGGAGGTCTGTTGCAAGCTTGTGAGGTCTGTTGCAAGGTTGTGAGTTATGCTGTGAGTGATGTTGGAATGTTGAGAGGTCTGTTTCAAGGTTGTGAGTGATGTTGGAATGTTGGGAGGTCTGTTGCATGTTGTGAGTGATGTTGGAATGTTGGGAGGTCTGTTGCAAGGTTGTGAGGTCTGTTGCAAGGTTGTGAGTTATGCTGTCAGTGATGTTGGAATGTTGAGAGGTCTGTTGCAAGGTTGTGAGTGAAGTTGGGAGGTCTGTTGCAAGGTTGTGAGTGATGTTGGAATGTTGGGAGGTCTGTTGCAGGGTTGTGAGGGATGTTGGAATGTTGGGAGGTCTGTTGCAAGGTTGTGAGTGATGTTGGAATGTTGGGAGGTCTGTTGCAAGGTTGTGAGTGATGTTGGAATGTTGGGAGGTCTGTTGCAGGGTTGTGAGGGATGTTGGAATGTTGGGAGGTCTGTTGCAAGGTTGTGAGTGATGTTGGAATGTTGGGAGGTCTGTTGCAAGGTTGTGAGTGATGTTGGGAGGTCTGTTGCAAGGTTGTGAGTGATGTTGGGAGGTCTGTTGCAAGGTTGTGAGTGATGTTGTGAGGTCTGTTGCAAGGTTGTGAGGTCTGTTGCAAGGTTGTGAGTTATGCTGTGAGTGATGTTGGAATGTTGGGAGGTCTGTTGCAAGGTTGTGAGTGATGTTGGGAGGTCTGTTGCAAGGTTGTGAGTGATGTTGGGAGGTCTGTTGCAAGGTTGTGAGGACTGTTGCAAGGTTGTGAGTTATGCTGTGAGTGATGTTGGAATGTTGGTAGGTCTGTTGCAAGGTTGTGAGTGATGTTGGGAGGTCTGTTGCAAGGTTGTGAGGTCTGTTGCAAGGTTGTGAGTTATGCTGTGAGTGATGTTGGAATGTTGAGAGGTCTGTTTCAAGGTTGTGAGTGATGTTGGGAGGTCTGTTGCAAGGTTGTGAGTGATGTTGGAATGTTGGGAGGTATGGTGGCATGGCATATAAAGGGATGAGTTAAAAGAGGTGCCCTACATCACAAATTTTACTCTATGGGGAGCATTGAACCCCTCACAATTTAGCACCACAGGGCAAGTCTGCACCGACAGAATCAGAAATAAGATTTATAAAACTAATAACAGAGCTGCTGTAGTACCAGTAAAGATTTGCTGAATGAAGCACTTGCTGTAAATCGTGAGCAGGGGGCTCAGTGATTAGTCTGCAGCTTCGTTACTCCACTCATTATCTGCTGCTGGATTGCAGAGCTAGACATGATCTCTGACCTGCTTCTTCAGTTCCCTCACTTACAATATTACACATCAGAGAAAATCCATTGGCAATTACCAGGAGTGTGAACCGACACCGCAGAATCACTCGGAATATGTATGAAATATTCTCTGGAGTTTATAAGGAGAGGTTCAGTTAATATCACTGAATTAATGCTCCCGTAATGGAGGTATCTGAGCGTTACTGGTTTAACCTCCATCCCACCGACGCTTTTCTCTTTGAGGTGCGTTCTCTTGCCAATTTCACAGTAAGTGATGCCCACTGCAATTCGTCATAAATAGTTTAATAGTTTAATCCATTTACTTGGAGCCATTACTCTTTGTATCTTGCAACTTTCTGTGAAGCAGATTGCTCGCAGTCAGTGTCATCAGACAGTGTTTTCCAATTATGTCCCAGGTGGGGACTTAGAAAGGTAAAAATGGCCAAAAATGGAATGTCAGAGGTTATTAGACTCATGCTGAATTGGCACTGTTTTAATAAGAGCAAAAACTCAATTTAAAAGAACACAATAGTCACCTAAATTACTTTAGCTAAATAAAGCAGTTTTAGTGTATAGATCATTCCCCTGCAATTTCACTGCTCAATTCACTGTCATTTAGGAGTTAAATCACTTTGTTTCTGTTTATGCAGCCCTAGCCACACCTCCCCTGGCTATGATTGACAGAGCCTGCATGAAAAAAAAAATGGTTTCACTTTCAAACAGATGTAATTTACCTTAAATAATTGTATCTCAATCTCTAAACTGAACTTTAATCACATACAGGAGGCTCTTGCAGGGTCTAGCAAGCTATTAACATAGCAGGGGATAAGAAAATCTTAATTAAACAGAACTTGCAATAAAGAAAGCCTAAATAGGGCTCTCTTTACAGGAAGTGTTTATGGAAGGCTGTGCAAGTCACATGCAGGGAGGTGTGACTAGGGTTCATAAACAAAGGGATTTAACTCCTAAATGGCAGAGGATTGAGCAGTGAGGCTGCAGGGGCATGTTCTATACACCAAAACTGCTTCATTAAGCTAAAGTTGTTCAGGTGACTATAGTGTCCCTTTAAATGAACGCAGTGAAATGAGAGGCCTTACATTTGTGGGTACAGTTTTCGGTAGCCCTTTGATTTAGGGTTGGGAATTTAGTGTTAGGGATCAGGTTTTGGGCTACTTAGGGTTCAGGAGAATTTAATATTCGGGGGTTCCTGGCTCCAAGATGGTGTGAACTATAACTTCTATCACTCTCAGCCATTCTGTAAAGATGTGGGGGTACAATGTTGTCTGTAGCGGTGTAGGCAGTGCTACAAAGTATACATAAAGAAATTCCTCACATCATGAAATCATTCTCAAGTTAAAATATAATGCAAAATTAATCAGTTTGTGTTTTCCTCCGAAAGCTGATGAATTGTGCCCAGGCTGTTTCCAAAAGATCTAAATTGCTCTGAAATAGGCGTGATTCTTCAGAGCAGTGTTCTTTGTTGTTATAAACATCTCACTCTTCTCGTGGGAGTATGTGTTCACAAAAGAGGACAACAGGACAACAAATGGATATATTAAGAAACACATAACCACATTTTATGTAATACCACTGTAATACCCTGCAGGGATGTGTCATGGTCATCGCTAGTAAATGCACGGAGAATATTTCTCTCTACAAGTAGTCATACCTCTATCACAGCTTTCTAAAACACATTGAAGTTTCAAAGACATTTCTAAACTCAGGTCTTTAACTTCCTCTCAACTACCTATACACAGCTTTATCCACTCTATGTGACTTTAGAAATAGGGTTATATTAACCGGAAATATTCATTTTTAATTTTTTTCTATCTCTCGCTCTCTTTCTCTCCCCCCTGTCTGGTATGCATTTGAAAAGTATCAGTGTTGCCATGGTAACCGGTGTCAACACTCTGATAGAGTAGCCAGAACAGTGTACCTGGATTGCATCCTCTGAGGGTGCAGACCGCAAGCTCCCTAACCTCCTGCATAGCGGTGTGCTGCTGGCGACATATATCTTTCATCCCCGCATTGGTCTTCAAGCTCTCTGAGCTTCCCTGGCATAGCGTTGACCCTGCATGGGATGGCCAGAGAGATCCTTTGAACGCCCCTATTGGCCTCAGCAGTATGGCCCATAAGGTGCAGAATGAAGGCAGACAGCCAATAGTTACTTTATATTATTATTATTATTATTATTATTGTCATTTATATAGCGCCAACAGATTCTGTAGCGCCTATATGTACACACACTCTGCATGTTATAATCAATACATACTGCCTCCACACAGGGCATATAGTGTGGAGGAGGGGGTCTTGAGTTGTAATTTAAGCTTAGTGTTTGTATGTAATGCAATATAAATATATGGTAAAAATTACCTTAAAAAAATAAGAAAAGAAAAGGAAACATATATAACCATTCTCCATCCATACAAAAATGCTGTTTTTGCCCATTATGTCAAAACAACTTGGTAGTGAATGGGGTTAAACAGGACCTGTTACTAAATTCCTTTGCATTAACCATCAGTGTAAATATTTACATTAACCTGTGTTTTATGAACAGGTTTCAGTGTTTATAATAATTTCACACTGTCACAAAAACAACCAACAAGCAGCTATATATTGCTAAACTACATATCCCATGATCCTCTGGTTTGTCAGCAGCTTCAGAGCTGAAAAGCAGAACAATTTAAGTCTTATTTGGACTGTGAATGAGATAAAGAACAAATCCCTGAAAACAGAGATAAATTCAGTGTGTCCAGGTCGTATCTCTGTAGGGGATAACCCTTGTAATGCAATACAAAAACGAAACTGGAGTGTGAACCAAGGACAGGTGTCCAGGGAACACTAGTGAGATACTGGTCTTTAAGAAAATCTCTAGAGTAGACTCGGACTACTGCACTACCTCTGAATATGAGATCTCAGATACAGATAGTGAACCTACAGCAGTGCCGCAAACTAGACAAGCGACACAGAGAGGCAAAGGAATCCTCAAAAAAGGAGTGTCTTTTTTAGGGCAACTACAGAGGGAGGGGGAACAACCCATACAGTACAGGCAAACTCGCAACAGGGGGAGAACTCGCAGACGGTACTAGAAGGAGACACTAGAATAATTAATATCTCAGACACCCCTCTCACCATGTTACAAGAACAAGTAATTATGAAGGGTCTATCTTTCGTCCCAACTCCACCATTCTGCAAATTTGAATGGATTAAAGATATAAACTTGTTTGGGAGAAAGCTAGCCCTTCACAAATTCTTTAAAGTGAGAGACGAGAAAAAAGCCAAAGAACTAGGCTTTGATGAAAGAGAATATCAATGTGTTCTTGACTTGGTGTCCCTTCTTGAAACCAATGATAATGCTTCCCCCCCACCTTATACGGATCTGCATCCAAAAAGTAAATTTACTCCGAACTTTCGTGAATTTAAAAGCATTGACATGTTCGTTGAGTCCACAACCAATATGATTAAGAACCTGAACATTGATACCTTTAAGGTTAAACCGAGACATAACCTTACAAAAAGGGAATGGAAAGCAATAACCGATTTAAGGGACAATGAACAGGTTATCATCAAACCGGCAGACAAAGGGGGCAACATTGTCATTCTAAACAGACTCCACTACACTCAGCTAGCTGAAAAGATACTCGATGATGCAAGCACTTATAAAGTCTTACCATCAAATCCTACTTCCAAATTCCTCTCTGAGTTCAAAAATCTACTTGATAAAGCATTTGATCACGGTGTACTCACAAAGGACGAATATGCGAGTATCTTTGTAAAAAATCCAGTAATATCTACCTTCTACTGTCTCCCCAAGATACATAAAGGCTATGAACCCTTGACAGCTAGACCGATTGTATCAGGTACTAACAATCTAACATGCAAAGGTAGCACCTACGTAGATAAAATTCTACGACCCTATGTAGAAAAACTACCGTCCTACCTCAGAGATACAAAAGACACTCTAAGATGCATTACATCAATCAAAGTACCACAGGGGGCGATGCTTTGTAGCCTCGATGTGGAGGCACTCTACTCCTCAATACCCCATATAGGTGGGATACAGCACGTTGGCACTTTCCTTGAAACAAGGGGCTCTAGCCACTCACACCATACTACCTTTGTACTAGACCTTTTAAAGTTTATTTTGACTCATAATTTCTTTCTTTTCAACAACAAATTCTATCACCAGGTGCAGGGCACTGCGATGGGGACATCTTGTGCCCCCTCCTATGCCAACCTGCACCTGGGATGGTGGGAAAAACATATTGTCTACTCAGAGCGCCTAAAACATTATATGGACTACGTCCATCTTTGGAAACGCTATATAGATGATATTCTGGTCATATGGACAGGAACCCAAGAACTATTCACAGAATTTGTGGAAGTTTTAAATACTAATGACCTGAACCTCCGTCTGACCATGGAAATTGGGCTATCATCTTTGAATTTCCTAGACTGCACATTCACTATTACTGAACAACTCACGATTCAGACCACTCTATATCGCAAACCCACTTCCACTAACAATATGCTCAACTGGCGTAGTCACCACCCCAACCCACTAAAGAGGGGTATTCCAGTGGGACAGTACTTGCGCCTTAAAAGAAATTGCTCATCTGTGGAAGACTTTATAGAGAAAGCAGCCATACTGAAGGCAAGGTTTAAAGCCAAAGGGTATCCTAATAGATGCCTGAAACAGGCATACCAAAGAGCACTCTTAAGTGAACGTGAGGATCTCTTGGACAACCGTCCCAAACCATGCCCCCCTAAAACTATTAGATGTGTGGCTAAGTTCGATGCAGGATGGGGCCCAGCGAAAAAGATTTTGGCTAGGTTTTGGTCATTACTTACTCAAGATAGACACCTCAAAGATGTGATCCCCCCACATGTCTCAATAACAGCCAGAAGAGGCAAAAATCTCAAGGACATGCTAGTACCCAGCCACTTTTCCAAACGCAATACTAGCAAGGAAAACTGGTTAAATGTGTACGGCACCTACCAATGTGGACGCTGTGTGGCCTGTCGCTACATAGATAAAGACTCCAAATCCATCACAGACTCCTCAGGCACACTAACCATCCCTATCAAACAGTTTTTTAATTGTAACTCCACAGGACTAGTCTACCTACTCACATGTAAATGTGGTAAAAAATATGTGGGAAAAACTATACGCCCCTTCAAGAGGCGTATGATGGAACATATCCACTCAGTTCCATCAAATAGGGATACCCCTGTGGCTAGACATGCTAGAGGACACCATAGTGAAACATTTAGATGCTTCAAATTTGCAGGGGTTGAGAAGGTCATTGTGGGAAAAAGAGGGGGAGATCTGGATCTGATTTTGAGGCAGAAAGAATGCTATTGGATCCAGACATTGAACACTCTATCCCCTTGTGGCCTCAATGAAGGCTTCACATTCACCCCTTTTATTGCATCATAAACCCTTCATACGATATATATTAGTTGCTTGTCACTTATCCCTACAAGTATCATTATACTAATATGTCATTTTCATGGACTGTTGTAAAAAGAACTACGGCAGCTATATGTGTTTTTTGTTAATAGCCACCATGTGATAAACTGTGTCTCCATATGCACTTTATATGTAATCCATTCAATACGTTCTTGCCATAAATCCGGGGGAAAACCCACCCCATGGGCGATTTATCCATTGCCATAACATGGAGAATGGGTATTACTGTCTCTCTTGAGCCACTAAGGCAATACCATACTGTATGAATGTATTTACGTTATAAAGAACGAGACCGGTACACGAGCAGGTACCCATGGTAACTCATTATACATGAGTTCCAGATTCGGCACCTAGCTCCGCCCCTCTGCTTCCGATTGGGGCCTCACCATCTGATTGACAGATTGGTGAACCACTCACAAACGGCTATTGCGGCTGAATAGAACGCCGCCCACACTCATCACTGATTGGCTCATTTCTTTCAGTACTACATACTTAACAAGAGTCCGGAGCCAGTTCTCCGTTGATAGCCTTTGAGAAAGGCGCTCTCTTTAGCGCCGAAACGCGTTAGGCAGAAGTAATGTTCTTTTAAAGCACAGCACTTTTTTCTTCACCATTGTTTTGGGTGTTTAATCAGGGCAAGGAGGGTTGGTAGCCGGTTTGGAGCGTTATTCAGGGTTCAGTATGAGTTTATACCTCAGATTTGGCACAGATAGGGCATTAGCCTTTGAGGATATATTGTACCTTAGGAGATAGTGTATTTGTAACACGGGTCTAGGACTTTATCCTCTTATGTAACCTTATACTGGGGTTCTACTAACGGGCTGTTTGTACACTCCAAGGATTTATTCTATTTCTATAGCAGGTGTGAAGTACTCTATATCACACAGGCTGTTACAGTATCCTGGAGTTTACCAGTTTGTGTACATTGTTGCTCTGGGTATTGGAGAGGCTCTCATAGTAGCCACTATAGCTCATGTCCATTTCTGTAGAGAGCAGTTTTCTCTTGCATAGGACTACTTTCACCTCCCTTTACCCACTGCCTAAGCTCATCCCTGCGCTCCCTGAGCTACCTTTCTACCCTCCTCCCTGTTGGAGTGCACTTATTATTTACTATTTTTCACTTTTTATATTCTTTTCTTTTTACATTTACTTTAAGTTCATGGTTTTGTATACCGATTAAATGATTTTTTATTTTAAGTGACTAACAACTCAGACCAGTATCTCACTAGTGTTCCCTGGACACCTGTCCTTGGTTCACACTCCAGTTTCGTTTTTTTATTTTATTTGGACTGTGAACAATATCTGGCTTTCACAATCCGCATGGTCCATACTGCAGGGGCTAGCACTCCCCATTTTGGGGGTTTAGTGACTATGTCAGTGTTAAACTGGGGATTAACTCTGACTCTTGCTCCACATTACTAAACAGTAAACCAAATTCAATGTATTTTGTATCACATGCCAAGGGCTAAAACATTAACAAAACCTTAGATATTGTGATATTGCGTGTTGGCGTCTGATCACATTACAGCAAATACAGGGAAACTTGGAAGGAAACAATGGAAGAGGAAAGACTGGGAAATCTTTGCCCTATGGTAATCCTGGGAATACATGTATCCAGTATATAACAATCTGTGGAACTCAGAGGAAAAGTCAATTTAAAAACATGTTCACCGCAAATTGAATAACTTGATCCATTCTCATCTCACCCAAGAGATGACCACACCATTAAAAATAATATCTAGAAAATCAATTCCCCCCCTTCCCAAAAGCTATAGATTTTAGTTACATTATAGGCTAAGTAAACTATTCATTTCTTCAAAGCTCAGTTTCATTAGATTATAATAACAGGCTTTAAAAGATCCAGCAAAGCTGGCACCAACTGAAGGTCTGCATAGGGCTCACTGCAGCTGGCAACTAGATTGAATGGCATAAGAAGAAACAGTTTCCGACACAGGTTGCAGTTGGTAAGTAATGCTTCAATTGCTTGAGGCCTACATCAGCTGGCACCATTGGGAATTGCCTTATGGCCATGGCATGAGATAGCATAAAGCCCATTTAGCTGCCTCACTGGCCTGGCACATATGGCACCAAGGAGGAATAATGGTTTGAGCTCCAGCACTGCCAGCACCGCCAGGAAGTTGGATTAAGGCCCAATGAAGCTGGCAAACAGGGTTTGAAGCAGCTGGCACATTGAAGGTGAAAAGGCGGAAGGTCTGGTAATGCTGGCATCATGTAGGTACGATGACATGCCCAGAATAGCTTGCATCTTAGGAGGGAGTCTGCGCAAGTCCTGGTGCTGCTGCCAAGGTGGACAGTGGTGGGACAGAGTAAGACCTGTGACATTGCAGCCATGGTCCAGCTTTAACCATGAGGGACTGGCTTACAGTTTGGCACATCTGGTATGATAATAGGACCCCGTGGAGCAAGGGCAAATGTTGCTCGATTAGGGCACACCGCAAAGCACAGGAAACAGTAAGTACAAGGCAAAGTTGGTACCATAACACCATGGTTGAATGCCCTGTGCACCCATTCTAAGATGTTTGGTTTTAACCCACCAATCTCATTAGTGCGAAGTTTGCTTTGCATTAGAACAATATTTAAATAAAATGTTTTATTATACATAAATTGTGACATTTAGTGGATAAAATGAAAGTAGAATAATAACTTACTGCTTCTCATTGTCTATGTCATCCTCGACTTCCAGCAAAATGCTTGTTTATTTTTCTTTCCGGCTTGACGTCTTCCCTGGAGATGAACAGAGCTCACAATGTACACTTAGTACCAGTTTAACGCATTTTCTGTAACTATCACTTTGCATTCCATTTGAACAGTCTGCAGACTGTTAAACTTTTTGTGATAAACAAACTCGGTGGATTCCAGGTAAGTTTTCAAACCATTTGCCAACTGGTTGACTTCTTACCCCTTTAAGGGCACCAGGGTGATCCTGCACCATAACTACTACAGCGGTTTGTAGTGTTTATGGTTCTATGGATTATTCCTTTAATTGGATTATTTATTTTAATTTGATTATATATTGTATTTAATTGAAGCGGTCTGGCTCATTGAAGTGGTCTGGCTACAGTGTCCCTTTTGCACTTAGTGCTGCAATGTTAATTGCAGTTACAGAGAAACTTTAAGCTCTAAGTCTGCCCTCAGTGGCTATCTACCAGACAGCCACTAGAGGGCTTCCTAAATTGAAACTAACCTTTGGTCTAGTACCTGACGCTGGACGTCCTCACGTTCTGCATGTGTACCTCCAGCATCAGATTTTCACCCATAGTAAAACATTAATTTAATGCTTTCCTATGGGGAGGTCTAATGCTTGCGCAGCATTTGCCGAACATGCAGATTAGATCCCACTCCCCGCGGGAAGTCGGAGTGGGCAGAGCGTCAGCCCATCGCTGAGGAACAATGATGCTGGGAAAAGGCAAGTAAATAAAGGGGGTATAAACCCTTTATTTACTGGGGGAGAAGGGTTCCAAAGTAAGGAGGCACGGGGAGCGATAGTGCCAGGAATACAGCTTTGTATTCCTGGCACTATAGTATCCCTTTAAGTTAGCTGCAATTGGTTTATATCTACCTCCAAATCATTTTAAGCTAGTTAGAAGACAGATGGACTTTGGAAGCAGTGAGTCACTAAATGGAATATTTTTTAGTATAGAATGTTGTACTTGTGTTGTTTGTTAATGTCAGGTGGATGCAGGTATCGATATTGCTGACAGAAGTGGTTTTCCCTTTTCCATATGGCTAGAATTTTTGCCCATGTGGCTCTGTCTCCAGGACATGATTGAAACTCAGCGATTACTAAGATGCTTTATTTAGAAACTGTATCTTCAGTCATCCCTCACGGACAGCGTATGATTCGATTTCATGCATAATTATTTAAAATCCAGTGCATGTTCAGTACATGAGAGATACACATTTTAATTTAAGCTAATAACAATATGAATGCTTTAAAGGGACACTCCAGGCACCCAGACCACTTCTGCTCATTGGAGTGGTCTGGGTGCCAACTCCCACTACCCTTAACCCTGCAAGTGTAATTATTGCAGTTTTTCATAAACTGCAATATTTACATTGCAGGGTTAACTCCACCTCTAGTGGCTGTCTATTAGACAGCCACTAGAGGTCACTTCCTGGGTTCTAGCACAGGTTTCCTGTGCTAGAGCGTCGCTGGACGTCCTCACGCTGTGTGAGGACCTCCAGCGTCGCTCAAAACCCCATAGGAAAGCATTGAAATGATTTTTCAATGCTTTCCTATGGGGAGACGTAATGCGCATGCGCGGCATTTCCGCGCATGCGCATTAGGTCTCCTCGGCCGGTGAGCGAGATTAGTCTCGCCCACCGGCCGACGTAATCATTAGGAGGAGCGTCGCGGAGGCGGAGACAGCGGCGAGGGACATCGCCGCTGTCCCAGGTAAGTGACTGAAGGGGTTTTCACCCCTTCAGTAACAGGGGATTGGTGGGTGGGAGGGAGAGGGACCCTCCAGTGCCAGAAAAACGGATCGTTTTTCTGGCACTGGAGTTTCCCTTTAAAGCAGGGCTGTCCAACAGGTAGATCCCCAGATGTTGTAGAACTACCACTCCCATGATGTTTTGTCATTCTAAATGCATTCTAAAGGCATGCAAAGCATCATGGGAGTGGTAGTTCTACAACATATGAAGATCTACCTGTTGGGCAGCCCTGCTTTAAAGGGACACTATAGTCACCGAAACAACTTTAGCTTAATGAAGCAGTTTTTGTATATATCGTGCCCCTGCAATTTCACTGCTCAATTCACTACCATTTAAGAGTTAAATAGCTTTTGCTTCTGTCCATGCAGCCCTTGCCACACCTCCCCTAGCTGTGACTCAAACAGCCTGGGTAAAAAAAAAATGGATTCATTTTTAATCAGATGCCAACTTACTTTGGACGTTTTTATCTCCTGTTCTGTAAATTGAACTTTGATTTACATGCAGAAGGCTCCCGCAGGGTTTAGCAAGCTTATAACTGAGCAGGATATTAATTCTAAATTAAACAGAAGTTGCAATAAAGGAAGTGTAAACATTAGATGACTCTTTACAGGAAGTTTTTAGGAAGGCTGTGTAAATCACATGCAGGGAGGTGTGACTAGGGCTGCATAAACACAGTGATTTAACTCCTAAACAGAAGATAATTGAGCAGTGAAACTGCAGGGGCATGATCTATACATCAAAACTGTTTCATTAAGCTATAGTTGTTTTGGTGACTATAGTGTCCCTTTAAATCAGGGGTGCCCAAATGGTAGATGTTTTAAAACTACATCTTCCATGATGCTTTGTCATTCCAAAGGCATTATAAAGCCATGCAAAGCATGGGAGTTGAAGTTCTACAACATCTGGGAACATTTACCTTTTGGGCACCCCAATGTTATTGCAGCTGGAGCCCCATGGGTGACAGAGAGTTTGGTACAGAAGGTTCAAGTTGGACAAGTTTTTCTTTTAAACAATTAGCGTTGTTGTGGGTTCTAATTCTTTCCTTCTAATTGCACTACTCGGACCATGACCCAGAGACTCTTATTTCCGAAACTTGTGTATTTGTTTTCAGCCTAATTGAAATTTGTTCTAATTTTAGCTATTTCAGGTTGTCGCCCAAATTTTGTTTCTCCAAAATGCCATATGAACTGCCATATGAACATACAAAGAACTAGCACAAACGACAAGCATGTTAGTTTTATTCGTGATTCAGAGGTCCAAAAAAGAAATGGATGATTGATACCTTGGAGACCGCCATTAAAGATTGATTTTTATCCACAAATCAAGTGAGAAATGACCAATAAAGGGAAACATATTTCACAATCTTTCTTTAAATATTTAGTAGCTATAATATATAAATATAATATTTTTTCTGCTCTTTTTTTTCCCCTTTTGTTTTTCCCTCTATTGGTTACTTTTTCTCGTTTGTGAAAACCAAATGTCATAAAAATGCACCTCTTTGTGAACCCGTAGATAAGATAAGGTTTGTGTCAGCCAATTTGTGTCGGTCACCTGTCCTGCATTTCGGGGTGAAATATTTTACTGACTCAATGCCAACCATCTTGGGGGGATTGCTCTAATTATACGGATTCCTGAGGACAAAGTCTTGGAACTTGTCTGGAAAAGGTCTATGTGATGAGCCGATGAGTATGGTAACATGGACTGACGGACAAAAGACATATAGAATTTATAATAATAGGTCACTAACTAAAACCTTATGGGATGGTGGTATTCAGTAATGGAACACTATAGCAATCTCCATATTATATGTATTATACACGTCATACTATTACAATCTGCATGTTATCATTTTATAATATACTGTTATATCATCTTGGAGTAAACCATAGACATCCGAGCAGATTAATGATGCACTCCTTCAAAAAATCATTAAAACCCACTTCTTCATAAAAGCGTATCAATTAAACTGATAATAGCTCCCAACGGATTCCTCTCTTGCGACTGTCATTAGTCTAATACTATCCTTACTTTTGTGTCACTGTACCCCACTCCCTCTAGCATGTAAGCTCATTGAGCAGAGCCCTCAACCCCTCTGTTCTTGTGTGTCCAACGTGTCTGGTTACAACTAGACATGTGCAATTCGTTTCGGTCCGAATATGAATTTGGACGAATTTTGGGCAATTCGGACATTCAGGTACATCCGAATTGCCGAGGTCCCGAAGTTCAGAAATGACAGAATTTACGAATTGTCGAAGTGCCGAAGTTCCGAAGCACAGTATTGCCTAAGTACTAATATACTTACCCAGTGAAAGAAGAAGAATGTTACATTGTATACATAGAAACATAGAATGTGACGGCAGATAAGAACCATTCGGCCCATCTAGTCTGCCCAATTTTCTAAATACTTTCATTAGTCCCTGGCCTTATCTTATAGTTAGGATAGCCTTATGCCTATCCCACGCATGCTTAAACTCCTTTACTGTGCTAACCTCTACCACTTCAGCTGGAAGGCTATTCCATGCATCCACTACCCTCTCAGTAAAGTAATACTTTCTGATATTATTTTTAAACCTTTGTCCCTCTAATTTAAGACTATGTCCTCTTGTTGTGGTAGTTTTTCTTCTTTTAAATATAGTCTCCTCCTTTACTGTGTTGACTCCCTTTATGTATTTAAATGTTTCTATCATATCCCCCCTGTCTCGTCTTTCCTCCAAGCTATACTTGTTAAGATCCTTTAACCTTTCCTGGTAAGTTTTATCCTGCAATCCATGAACCAGTTTAGTAGCCCTTCTCTGAACTCTCTCTAAGGTATCAATATCCTTCTGATGATACGGTCTCCAGTACTGTGTACAATACTCCAAGTGAGGTCTCGCCAGTGTTCTGTACAATGGCATGAGCACTTCCCTCTTTCTACTGCTAATGCCTCTCCCTATACAACCAAGCATTCTGCTTGCATTTCCTGCTGCTCTATTACATTGTCTGCCTACCTTTAAGTCATCAGAAATAATCACCCCTAAATCCCTTTCCTCAGATGTTGAGGTTAAGACTCTATCAAATATTCTGTACTCTGCCCTTGGGTTTTTACATCCAAGATGCATTATCTTGCACTTATCCACATTAAATGTCAGTTGCCACAACTCTGACCATTTTTCTAGTTTACCTAAATCATTAGCCATTTGGCTTATCCCTCCTGGAACATCAACCCTGTTACATATCTTAGTATCATCAGCAAAACGACATACCTTACCATCAAGACCTTCTGCAATATCACTAATAAAAAATATTAAAAAGAATGGGTCCAAGTACAGATCCCTGAGGTACCCCACTGGTGACAAGCCCAAGCTTCGAATATACTCCATTGACTACAACCCTCTGTTGCCTGTCACTCAGCCACTGCCTTACCCATTCAACAATATTGGAATCCAAACTTAAATATTGCAGTTTATTGATAAGCCTTCTATGTGCAACAGTGTCAAAAGCCTTACTGAAATCTAGGTAAGCAATGTCTACTGCACCACCCTGATCTATAGTTGTAGTTACCCAATCAAAAAAATCAAAAGGTTAGTTTGGCATGATCTCCCTGAAGTAAATCCATGTTGTCTCTGATCTTGAAATCCATGTTTTTTTAGATGTTAAACAATCCTATCCTTTAACATGGTTTCCATCACTTTTCCCACTACTGAAGTAAGGCTTACTGGCCTATAGTTGCCCGACTCCTCCCTATTACCTTTCTTGTGAATGGGCACAACATTCGCCAACTTCCAATCTTCTGGGACTGCTCCTTTTATTAATGATTGGTTAAATAAATCTATTAATGGTTTTGCTAGTACACCACTAAGCTCTTTTAATAGCTTTGGGTGTATTCCATCAGGTCCCATTGACTTATTTGTCTTTACTTTTGAGAGTTGAAATAGAACTTCTTCCTCTGTAAACTCACTGTATGACTCATTTATCCTTTTTCTTAACTGAGGTCCCTTTCCTTCATTTTCATCTGTAAATACCGAACAAAATTAGTCAGCTAAACCTTTATCCTCTTCTACATACCTTCCTTCTTTTGTTTTTAATCTAACTAATCCTTGTTTTACTTTTCTTTTCTCTTTATGTATCTAAAAAAAGTTTTGTCCCCCTTTTTTACTGACTGTGCTATTTTCTCTTCTGTGTGTGATTTGGAAGCTCTTATAACTTGCTTAGCCTCTTTCTGCCTAATCTTATAGATCATTCTGTCTTCCTCACTCTGGGTTTTTTTATAATTACTAAATGCTAACTTTTTTTTGGTTTTACTATTTTGGCCACATCTGCAGAGTACCACAGTGGTTTCTTGAATTTTTTGCTTTTACTGACAAGCCTAATGCAATTTTCTGTTGCCTTCAGTAGTGCAACTTTTAAATAATCCAATTTCTCTTGGACTCCATTTAAATTGCTCCAGTCTGATAATGACTCCTTTACACATATTCTAAGTCTAAAACTTTTGTTTTTGTGTGGTGTGACTCAGTCACTGTTCTTATATTAAACCACACTGACTGGTGATCACTGGATCCTAAACTTTCACCTACAGTAATATCGGTTACCAAATCTCCATTTGTTAACACTAAATCTAGTATGGCCTCTTTTACGAGTTGGCTCCTCAACGACTTGTTTTAGAGACAATCCCAGTAGGGAGTTTTGAATATGTGTGCTCCTGGCACAAGTAGCTATTTTTGTTTTCCAATTCACATCAGGAAGTTTAAAGTCACCCATGATAATAACTTCCCCCTTCATTGTCATTTTAGCTATTTCCTCAACTAGTAGATTATCTAACTCTTCAATTTGTCCTGGGGGCCTATAAATCACACCTACACGAGTTACTGTGTGATTACCAAATTCTAACGTAACCCAAACGGACTCTATGTTCGCCTCACTAACCTTTATTAGGCTAGATTTTATGCTATCCTTCACATACATGGCCACCCCTTCCCTTTAAATGCCTTCCCTGTCTTTTCTATATAAAGAGTACCCTGGTATTGCTATGTCCCAGTAATTGTTCTCATTATACCATGTCTCAGTAACAGCGACTAAATCTACACTATCAGTTGCCATTATTGCCACAAGTTCATGGATATTATTCCCTAAACTGCGAGCATTTGTAGACATGACTCTAAGCTTATAATTTTTTAACACACTTGCTACAGTCACCTTCTGTCCTTGTTTTGGGGGACAATTGGATTGATGTTTTATCACCCTTTTGCCCCCCCCCCCTTCCTAGTTTAAATACATCCTAGCAAAACCTCTGAACTGCTCACTGAGAACATTTGTTCCCTTTTGAGAAAGATGCAAACCGTCTTTTTTGTACAGTTTATTTCCATTCCAAACAGAGCTACCATGATAAATAAAGCCAAATCCTTGCTCCCGATGTCAGGATCCCGCGGGCGGCTGCGAGGGGAGGCTGCAATCCGCTCGCGGCACTCACCCTCCAGCCGTCCACGGTCCCCTTTCTGCCAGGTGTTCGGCGGGCGGCATCCTCCCAGCCACGGGTGCCGCCCGCGTCTTCTTCCGGGTCCCCCAGTGGCAGCATGCATGACGCTGCACGCTGGGAGACCGGCCAATTTGTTACACGCCGGGGTCAGTCACCTGACCCGGCGTTAAAGGCACAGTGCCTCAATCACAGTGGGAGGTTTAGTTATCTCCCACGTGTGATTGTTAATTCTGATTGGAAATTAGCCAATCAGAATTAACCTTCTGGTTTATATACTTACCTTTCCTGTTCCTCCCTGCCCTGTTGTGGTCTTTGCTTTATAGTATTGATACTGAACGTGTGCTTTCTGGTTACGTACTCTCTGGCTTGTTATACTGACTTTGTGACTTTCTCCTACCCTTTGACCTCGGCTTGTTTCTCGTTATTCTGTTTTCTGGTTCCCCTTACTCGGCTTGTCTCCTGACTATTCTGTGTGTGCTTAGCCCGGCCACTCTAAGGACCGGTACGGCACACTTTCTGTGTGTGTGTCTGTGTGTGTGTTGGCGTGTTGGGTTCCCCGAATCGTGACATTACAACAGGGCCATAATGGAACCTGCTGACATACCACAGCTCCTAGTTAATCAGGAGGCTAGAATGGATGGCTTGGACCACCGTATGGATCAGTTTGCTCAAGCTTTGCAAACCATACTGGCCCGCACTGCACACTTGCAGCCTGCCATTCAGGAGGTTGCTGCTGCTGTGCCCGAGCCCATTCCCACTCCAGCACCCGTTCCTGCCCATGTAGTGCATATGACGCCGCCACAGCGCTACAGCGGTGACCCGGCATTGTGTCGTGGTTTCCTCAACCAAATTGACATCCATTTGGTGATGAATCCACGTTCCTATCCCACTGACAGATCTAAAATAGCCTTTTTGATAAACCACTTGTCAGGGAGAGCTTTAGCATGGGCTAATCCCATGTGGGAGAATGCTTCCCCAATGTCCTTTGCAGACTTTTTGACCGCTTTCAAACGCACATTTGATCAACCCGGTAGGGTTGCTTCTGCTGGCAAAGCTCTGCTTAGGGTACGACAGGGTAATAGATCTGTAGCGGATTACACTATCGAATTCCGCACTCTAGCAGCTGAAGTGGTTTGGAACAATGATGCCCTCGTAACAGCCTTTCAGGAGGGTTTGGCCGCTTACATACTGGATGAAATAGCATCCAGGGAATTGCCTGTTCTTTTGGATGATGTTATAGACTATGTGATCCTTATTGATAACCGCATTAGAGAGAGGCGTAGTCAAAGACGCCTGGATACACGGGTGTTTCCTGCCCTACCCAGCACTGCATTACTAGCACTACCCGCTCCTAGGCCACCATCCCCTGAACCCATGCAATTAGGCGCTACGGGGTTAACTGAGGCTGAAAGAGCGTACCGTAGAAGGGAGGGGTTATGCCTTTATTGTGGTAAGAGGGGGCACCGCTGTAATGCATGCCCTAAGGTACAGGGAAACTACAGCACCTAAGGCCTAGAGAGGGGTCGGCCTCGGGTGTTATGACTTTGTCCCCTCATGTGTCCATCTCCAGACCATTTATTACGGTTTCTCTTTTAGTCAATAAAACCACCATAACAACTAAAGCCTTGATCGATTCAGGTGCGGCAGACAACCTTATGGATGAGAATTTTGCCAAAACCGCAGCCTTGACTTTGATCCAAAAGGCCACACCCTTGGCCGTTGAGGCCATAGATGGTAGACCGCTTGAGAAACCTCTGGTAACCCATGAAACCCAAGAAATCATTATGTCTGTGGGTGCTTTGCACAAGGAAAGGTTAACCTTTCAAATAATTGACTCCCCTACTGCTTCAATCGTTCTGGGTTTTCCATGGTTAGTTAAGCACAACCCGGTACTTGACTGGGGTTGTTTAGATATACTCTCCTGGGGGGAATCTTGTCAACAAGTCTGTATGGCTCATGTACGTCCTGTTTGTTCACTCAATGTGCCCACGGCTAAACCACTTTCTGTTTCTGTCCCTTCTGTGTATGCAGACCTTGCATTGGTTTTTGAAAAAAGGGAAGCAGATAAACTACCCCCACATCGGGAGTATGACTGTGCCATAAACCTGTTACCAGGTACTATGCCTCCTAGGGGTAAGGTCTACCCTCTTTCTGAGAAAGAAAACCAGATCATGGAGGAGTACATACGGGAATCCTTAAGTAAAGGTTTTATTAGAAGGTCCTCTTCTCCTGCTGGTGCTGGTTTCTTTTTTGTGGCAAAGAAGGAGGGCGACTTGAGGCCATGTATAGACTACAGGGGTCTGAACAACATAACGATTAAAAACGCCTACCCTATCCCCCTCATCACTGAGTTGTTTGATCGTGTGAAAGGTTCCAAGTACTTCACCAAATTAGACCTCAGGGGGGCTTATAACCTCGTCCGTATAAAGGAGAATGACGAGTGGAAAACAGCGTTTAATACGCGCAGCGGGCATTACGAATATCTGGTCATGCCTTTTGGACTGTGTAATGCTCCTGCTGTGTTTCAGGACCTCATAAACGATGTCCTTAGGGATCTTTTGCATGTCTGTGCCGTGGTGTACCTGGACGACATACTTGTGTATTCCCCTGATTTGAAGTCACACCATAATCATGTTAGGATGGTGCTCAAGAAATTATTACAGAACGGACTCTACTGTAAGTTAGAAAAATGTTTGTTCGATCAAACCTCGGTGCAATTCCTTGGTTATATAATTACTGAACAGGGTTTCAGTATGGATCCTGCTAAATTGGAAGCCATACTGTCCTGGCCACTTCCCCAAGGACTTAAGGCTATCCAGCGTTTTATAGGATTTGCCAACTATTATAGGAAATTTATAAATAACTTTTCACCCCTTATCTCTCCTATAACGAAGCTGACTAAAAAAGGTCTACACCCTAGGGTTTGGACTCCCGAAGCCCTTAAGGCCTTCGAAACTCTCAAGAAGGCATTTGCCTCTGCTCCAGTACTGCACCACCCTAATCCTTCTCTTCCCTTTGTTATGGAAGTAGACGCTTCTGAGTCAGGTGTGGGAGCAGTACTGTCACAGAGGTTATCGCATGACGAACCCCTCCATCCCTGTTGTTTCTTTTCAAAAAGGTTGTCCGATTCAGAAAAGAATTACGATGTTGGGAACAGGGAACTTTTAGCTATTGTGTTAGCTTTTAAGGAATGGAGGTACTTATTAGAGGGTTCTAGACACAAAATCATGGTTATTACTGATCATAAAAACCTCTCCTATATAGCTGACGCTAGAAGGTTATCTGCCCGGCAGGCTAGATGGTCCCTATTTCTTTCACGTTTTCAATACGTTATTACCTATAGACCTGGTTGCCGTAATGCCAAAGCTGACGCTATCTCCCGACAGCATGAACCTTTAGAATTTGTTAACCTGACTCCTGTACCTATTGTTCCTGCGTCTCAGATAATAGCTGCTACCCGTTTGGTTGTTTCATCTCCTTTTCTTGATAGTATTAAGACATACCAAACCCAAGCACCCCCTGAGACGCCGGCTGGTAAACTATATGTTAAAACAAAGGACAGAAAAAAGCTGTTAACTTTATTTCACACCGCCAAAACTGCTGGTCATCCGGGAGTAACCAAAACCTATAAGGGCCTCCTTCAACAGTTCTGGTGGCCTTCGCTTAAGCAGGACGTAGTAGAGTTTGTACAGGCTTGTCGGGTCTGTACTCAGTGTAAGTCCCCTAATGTGAGACCCCAGGGTCTTCTCTTGCCTCTGTCTATACCAAAGAAACCATGGACCCACTTATCCATGGATTTTATTGTAGACCTTCCTCTTTCTGATGGTCAGACGGTGATTTTGACTGTGACGGATAGGTTCTCTAAAATGGCGCACTTCATTCCGCTTAGAAAGCTTCCTTCTGCGAGTCAGTTGGCTCAGGTGTTTGCCAAAGAAGTGTTCCGCTTGCATGGGGTTCCTCAGGATATCGTGTCTGACAGGGGTCCTCAATTTGTCTCTCGGTTTTGGAGGGGCTTTTGTGCTGAGATGGGGGTCTCCTTGTCGTTCACATCCTCCTATCACCCGCATTCTAATGGTGCAGCCGAACGTGCTAACCAGTCTGTGGAATTGTATCTGCGCTGCTTCACTAATGCGCACCAGGACGACTGGTCTCACCTCCTTCCGTGGGCTGAGTTTGCCAGGAATACGGTGTCTCACTCGTCTACTGGCTTAAGTCCTTTTGAGGTTGCTTATGGGTTTCGGCCTTCTGTCCTTCCCGGTGCGTTCTCCGACAAAGGAATGCCCGCCTTGGACCAGCACCTCGCCTCTTTGCG
Source organism: Pelobates fuscus (assembly GCF_036172605.1). Classification (NCBI taxonomy): domain Eukaryota; kingdom Metazoa; phylum Chordata; class Amphibia; order Anura; family Pelobatidae; genus Pelobates; species Pelobates fuscus. Next base: position 106,825,707 of record NC_086328.1, on the reverse strand, counting down.
GAAGACGTGGGATCAGGTCCATGTTGCGCTATCTCGTTCAGCTGCTGCTCAGAAGAAGTTTGCTGATCGCCGTAGGGTTGCGGCCCCTTCTTATATTCCGGGTGATAGGGTATGGTTGTCCTCCAGGAACCTCCGTCTCAAGGTTCCCTCGATGAAATTTGCTCCCAGATTTCTGGGTCCCTACAAGGTGTTGCGTAGGGTTAACCCCGTTTCCTACTCCCTTGACCTGCCTCCTTCCATGCGTATTCCAAACACGTTTCACGTCTCGCTTTTGAAGCCCTTGCTGTGTAACCGGTTCTCTCGTCCCCTCGGGCGGCCCGTTTCCCCTCGCGCGGTCTCTAGTGGCGTGTACGAGGTGGCTGCCCTTCTCGACTCTCGTGTTTCTAGGGGTCGGTTGCAGTATCTGGTGGATTGGAAGGGGTACGGCCCTGAGGAGCGGTCTTGGGTTTTGAGCTCTGATTTGCACGCTCCCTCTTTGGTCCGCTCCTTTCATGCCCGGTTTCCTTTGAAGCCTTCTGCTTCCCGCCCTCCGGGCGGTCTTCGAGGGGGGGGTAATGTCAGGATCCCGCGGGCGGCTGCGAGGGGAGGCTGCAATCCGCTCGCGGCACTCACCCTCCAGCCGTCCACGGTCCCCTTTCTGCCAGGTGTTCGGCGGGCGGCATCCTCCCAGCCACGGGTGCCGCCCGCGTCTTCTTCCGGGTCCCCCAGTGGCAGCATGCATGACGCTGCACGCTGGGAGACCGGCCAATTTGTTACACGCCGGGGTCAGTCACCTGACCCGGCGTTAAAGGCACAGTGCCTCAATCACAGTGGGAGGTTTAGTTATCTCCCACGTGTGATTGTTAATTCTGATTGGAAATTAGCCAATCAGAATTAACCTTCTGGTTTATATACTTACCTTTCCTGTTCCTCCCTGCCCTGTTGTGGTCTTTGCTTTATAGTATTGATACTGAACGTGTGCTTTCTGGTTACGTACTCTCTGGCTTGTTATACTGACTTTGTGACTTTCTCCTACCCTTTGACCTCGGCTTGTTTCTCGTTATTCTGTTTTCTGGTTCCCCTTACTCGGCTTGTCTCCTGACTATTCTGTGTGTGCTTAGCCCGGCCACTCTAAGGACCGGTACGGCACACTTTCTGTGTGTGTGTCTGTGTGTGTGTTGGCGTGTTGGGTTCCCCGAATCGTGACACCCGACACCATTCATCAAGCCACAAGTTAAAGTCCCTAATACGCATCCGCCTGTCATTCTGAGTGTTATGCACAGGCAGAACTTCAGAGAATGACAGTGTGGAAGCAACCTGCCGTATATCATTGGCAAAAACACTAAAAACTTCCTTAACCTCTGAAACCTCATTGCAAGCCAAGTCATTTGTCCCTAAATGGACAAGTACATCCAATTCGCCTTCCTGCTCTGCTCGCTTAACAATATTACAGATACGTCTCCTGTCTCTGTGAGCAGTAGCTCCGGGAAGACACCTCACAAGACCACCATTGTCCATCTCCACACCTCTTATGATGGAATCCCCTAACAACAACTGCTTTCTATTAGGCCTCACCATAGTCTCCAAGCCTCTTTCCACAACACCACTAGCCTCAGTGCCTCTCTCCACAACACCACTAGCCTCAATGCCCCTCTCCACAACACCACTAGCCTCAGTGCCTCTCTCCACAACACCACTAGCCTCAGTGCCTCTCTGCACAACACCACTAGCCTCAATGCCCCTCTCCACAACACCACTAGCCTCAATGCCTCTCTCCACAACACCACTAGCCTCAGTGCCTCTCTCCACAACACCACTAGCCTCAATGCCCCTCTCCACAACACCACTAGCCTCAATGCCCCTCTCCACAACACCACTAGCCTCAATCCCCCTCTCCACAACACCACTAGCCTCAGTGCCTCTCTCCACAACACCACTGGCTTCAATGCCTCTCTCCACAACACCACTAGCCTCAATGCCTCTCTCCACAACACCACTAGCCTCAGTGCCTCTCTCCACAACACCACTACCCTCAGTGCCTGTCTCCATATCACCATTACACTATGAAAGTGCAGAAAATGAATTATGTAGAGCAACAGACTGTGTAATATGCCTTTTATCCTCAACTCTAAGTCTACCAGATCCTACAGTGATCCACCTGCCATTCCTAGTATGTCTCTGCGGCAGTGGCTTTGCAGCAGTTCCAGCCTGAGTTTGTTTACCAGATAATTTACAAATCTCAGTCTTCAAAAATACAATCTCATGCTGCACGATAGAGAACTGTCTACAGACTATGTTTTATAATTCTGCAAGTTGGTGCCATAACTGTTAATTATAATATATCACTAATTGATACAGTGTGATAACGTAACAAAAGATAATAAGGTGTGATAATTGTGGCTTTTAATATGACAGCGGAAAATCTGTGATAGTATTTTATTTAAACCTATTGAAAGGGTGATCACACAGATCTGATACATTACAGTAAATACAGAACAAGGCAGGGTACGGTAACACAATAATTAGATTGTCTTTGCATTGTTTATATGATGTCAGTGATATAAAGCCCATCTGCAACACTCTAGCTGATAACTATTAACAAAACCGAGCACAACATGAAAGCTTTATAGTATATTTGATTGAATGTTCGTTTAGCAGACTTTGTTTTACAATAGAATCCTAAAGCTGAAATCAATGCACTCATTTCAAATGATGTAACTGAACAATTTCTTTGGGTCTGCATGTAATTTCTTGCAAAGAAAGAATACTAAGCGTAGAGAAATTAGATAGGAATAAGTTTGTGCTAAAGGGTGTAAATATCCAGCGCTGTACGGACTCTGCTGGATAAACGCAGGCTCAGGCACAGGAAATCACCAAATCCAGGGGAATTTAATTAAGTGAGCATTATAACATAGAAACATAGAATGTGACGGCAGATAAGAACCATTCGGCTCATCTAGTCTGCCCCTTTTTCTAAATACTTTCATTAGTCCCTGGCCTTATCTTAGATCTAGGATAGCCTTATGCCTATCCCACACATGCTTAAACTCTTTTACTGTGTTAACCTCTACCACTCCAGCTGGAAGGCTATTCCATGCATCCACTGCCCTTTCAGTAAAGTAATACTTCCTGATATTTTTTTACTTTTGCCCCTCTAATTTAAGACTGTCCTCTTGTTGTGGTAGTTTTTCTTCTTATAAATATAGTCTCCTCCTTTACTGTGTTGATTCCCTTTATGTATTTAAATGTTTCTATCATATCCCCCCTGTCTCGTCTTTCCTCCAAGCTATACATGTTAAGTTCCTTTAACCTTTCCTTGTAAGTTTTATCTTGAGAAATTCAGACTGAATTTTAAATTTAAGGCCAAACCAGAGAAATTCACTGATCTTCCAGTCCAGCTACTTTGACCTTAAATTTGAAATTCACAACCGATGAGTGTAAAATCTGTATATATGCGAAAATTAGACATTTAGAGACCTCTCCCCAAAGGCTTGCAATTTATTTTTATAGTGTAACTGCGAAATACACCCCTTTGTTAAAAGGGCATTCCAGAGACACTTTTACTAAAGTTCAAAAAGTGTCTTATGTGTTTGACAAACCTGAGTCAACCCACCCTAAATCAGACCTCATCTAACACTACTGGCAGTATATTTGCTAAGCATCTAAAACCAGCAATACAGTGAGACACACACACACACAAAAAAAATTGCTATACATTATTCCTGTAGTTCTTGTTGACCTGGATATAGTAGACTCTTTAATTGGACACTTGTCTGTTAGTGTCACGTATTCATCCTCACCTATTTGCGGTGAAAATTTCCTTCCGGGCAATAATGGAGGTGCCGCTCAGCAGTCCTGTGTGCCTGACTTCTGCAGCATGTCGGTAAATTCCAGCCACTGCGGATCCACGCCATATTGTAGCCCCGCGTCCGCCCGACAGCGTCGACGTGCGTGTGACGACACGCAAAAGACGTGCACGCACGTTTTGGGGTCAAACGCTGGTTACGGCCCAACGGATCTGCGTAAGGGTTATTTAAACTAATTTTTCCTTTCACTCATAGCCCTTTCGTGGTTTTCCTTAGATGGTTATCCGAGATTGTGTTCCTGATCGTGTGTTTCTGGTTTTTGACTTCCCTGACTTCTGGTATCCTTGATTATTGGCTTTTCCTTATCACTGTGTCTCGTTCTGTGTTCCTGACCTCGGCTAGTATATTGACTATTCTCTGGTATGTTAAGTCTGTCCATTCTAAGGTCCGTTTAGACGTTACCTTTAGTCCTAGGTGAGATACTATTCTGCATGCTGGATCAACTATAATCCTGACAGTCCATCTACTGTACAGTGCTGCAAAATTTGTTGGTGCTTTATAAAAAAAAAAAAAATAATAATAATAATAATAATAATAATAATAATGAAAGCTCTTGGTTTTTATTTTTTTTATTGGAGTTTGGTCAATTATTTCTGTATTGCTTTTATAGATCTTTACAGATATAAGCCCCCTTTTTTTTTGTCTGGTCACATTACACATTACCCAGACCACTTCAGCTATTGAAGTGGTCTGGGTGTTGTGTCCCTTTTGCACTTAGTGCTGCAATGTAAACCATGGCCAATGTAAAGTCTGCCATAAGTGGCTGTCTACCCAGACAGCCACTATAGGATTTCTGGAATCGAAATGGACCGTATTGTCCGTTATTTGACGCTGGGCGTCCTCACATTCTAAAAACTATTTAACACTAACCCTCTATAGGGAAATAATTGAATATGGAAATTAACAGAAATAAAATAAAATGACAAAATACGGTGTAGTATATAAGGATGTTGGAGTGGTTAAAGGATTCTCTATAACTCACTCACATGGCTAAGAGCCTTGGGTGGATAGGCTCAAGTAACACTCGCAGGGGTATATTCAGGTAATACCAAACCTCTTCTTATATGAAGAGGTTTGGTATTACCTGTCACCAGGAAAGAGAATGAGGACCCTAGAAGAAGGGGAAATAGAGGAGGACTGTATACACCAAAGATAAAAAAAGAGACCGGCAATAAAACACAATGGCATTTTTAACCTCACTAATAGAATATTATCCACACCCCAATCTAAACTACCTGAGAAAGGTCTAACATTTGCTCCAACTAGACCTTTGGACAAATTTAGTACATATATAGATTTAAATAAATTTAAAAGAAAGATGTGCCTAAAAATATTTTGTAATTAAAAATACAATTACAAGATTGGAACAAATTAACCACACTCATACATATACACACACACACACACTCATACCTACACTCACACACATACATACACTCATACACATACACATACACATACTCATACACATACTCATACTCACACTCATACATACATACAAACACTCACACATACACACAATCATACTCACACTAATATACACACTAATACACACACACACACTCAAACTCATAAAAACATTCACACACAAGTGATTTTTTTTTTTTATATCTCCAGCCACCGTCCTGTTAGCTTACCTTGTGTGTCCAGGAGAGTGGCTTGGAGTACTGGTCTGGCTGGGGGGGGGGGGGGGGGTGAAGGAGTCTGGAGCTTGGAGTCCTGGTCCAGCTGGTGGAGGGGAATGAAGTCCTCTCCCCTCACGCTGCAGCTGCCTCTTTACCCTCCCGCGCTGTCTCTCTGCATGACGCTGGGAGGAAGTGACAGGCTGTCACTTCCTCCCAGCCAGCTGACAATACAGGGGCCCGGTCGCGGTCTTAGAGGACCACGGCACTCGATAACTATAGCATCGGGGAAACCTTCTGCGACACCCCTGCACACAGGTTGGGAACCGCTGAGTTAGAGGGACTTACACGTGTGTTGTAGCTGCTAACATAAATGTTATCTGGAAATTATCATTTACTATAAACTCCTTATATTGCACAGTGCACTTTTTTTGTCCTCACGCTCTGCACGATTAATGCTTTCCGATGGGAAATCCCAATTCGAATGCGGCCATTGCCGCACATGCGAATTAGGTCTTCCCCACTGGCTCACGTCGGTGGAGGAAGAGTGCGGGCGGAGCATGAATTGGCACCGAGGGACATCGGCGCTGGATTCAGGTAAGTGACTGAAAAGGTTTTAGCCCCTTCAGTGCCGTGGGAGGGGAAGTGCATGGGAAGGGGGTACTTTAGAAAACTATTAGGATCCCCTAATTTTGTCTGTGTCAGGTCCCCTGACCCTGCACCGCTCGCGGTGACCTTGCTTACCTCGTCACAGCGAGCGGCGTCATCTGGTACCTGTATCCAGACTGGCAGTGTGGCTGACGCCGCACGCTCCAGAGCAGCTTCCTTATATGTGTGCTTCACCCGGTCATGTGACCCGGCACACAGTGATGATCTCAGACCACCAGGGAGGGAAGAAACTCCTCCCATGTGTTGTGGTTAACACTAATTGGAGATTAGCCAATCAGACACACCCTGTGTGTATATAAGCTAACCCCTCCCTTGCCTCAGTGCCCGGTGGTGGTCTTTGGTTTACCATTGAGCGTTGCACTTGTTATTTGGATTTCCGGGTTACTGATATTTGGCTTTGTCTCTCGTTATTCCGTCTCTCTGTTTCCCTTGACCTCGGCTCGTGTTTTGACTATCCCTGTTTGCATAACCCGATCATTTTAAGGATCGGTATTGAAATTCTCTGTACTCTGTCCTGTCTGCGTGTTACGGTTCCCTAGTGAACGTTACAGCATGCTAAACAATCATGTTTTGTTAACCCATTCACAGTCTCCAATATCACTTAATTGATTATATTGTGTTGTCATGGCTCCCTTGTCGTGGTCGTGTAAAATGACACATTATTGGCGCTGTACTGTTATAACACCACTGTCATTACAGTCTCACCCAATATTATAAACAACCCTTTATTAACGTATCTTTTGACTGCAAACCATATCGTAGGGATTGTTGTAGAATTATAGAATTAATGAACTCAGCATAAGAGAATACTTTATCAGGGAGAAATGTGCGTCAGCGGAGCAATGTGTTCATCAAGAATGAAACATTGTGGCCGTTGAGCGACATGTTGATCTCAATAAAGTATGTGTCAGCTGAATAATAAAATGTGTATCTACTAAAAAACCTTGAAAATTAAGCTTTGAAACTAATAATGCCAACTACTCAAAATTGCTGCCAAAGCACCCCTCCCATCGAGTGGACACCTCGTGCTAACAAGATGGCACCTACATCCTGTGTCCACTCCCGTGTCAAGAATGTCACCACCTCTTGATGGGAGGGCATTTGACTAACCACTTAACACCTAAACCAATTAATAATGTTTACTTGTTGTTATCTTGAATTCATTCAGTAATAATGCCTTTAACCCCTTAAGGACCAAACTTCTGGAATAAAAGGGAATCATGACGTGTCACACACGTCATGTGTCCTTAAGGGGTTAAAAGGGTCTGCGCACTCATTTTTTGAATTAAACCATTCCGAAGTTCTTTCATTAACCTGAACCCTGTGTCTCAGTGTGAATTTACTTCCGCGTGCACGCAACTTTATTATTTTTAAATTAGACAGGAACAGATAGTCATTCAAACTTATTGGTTTGCAGAAAAGAATCCACAGCAATTTGGTGCCCAACGTGGAGCTCTGGGTTATGCCCTGCCGGACAGCTGTCCAAGAAGACGCTGGGGGGGTGAATCCTGGGGGAAGGAAAAGAGCCTGATCACCTCTGAGTACACAGTAGTGATTGCTGCAGCACCTAGCCGGTATGTTCCTCCCCCTGTGACTGCTGCCGAGAGGACATCAAAGTCAGGTAATAACTTGCCCAGAGTCCCTGTATTGTTATTGTTACCTAGTTTACCTGCATGTTGACTATCTGTTGCCTGGGTGTGTTTGCATTGGTTTGTATTTGGTTTAAGTCCCCGGGGAGTGTGAGTGCCTGTTTACCCCTTTTAGGTGCTAGGTGGCTCTAGCAGTAAGGAAAAAGAGGAGGGGACCTGGTGGAAGTCTGTGTAGACTCACTACTTTCTCAGGCCCATGGTGTCACTTTGAGAGCCTGGCTAGCCTCATTGTGCACATTGTTCTTTTCACCTCTCAGTGCCCGCGGATACGGACATTGTTAGGTTTTTGTGGCGTGTGGATTCGGGCAGGCATTGCTGTCTCCATCACCACGTGGTAGTGAGACTTGCGGGTGGGTCCGCAACAGGGACACTACGGGAGTGAGGGAAGAGGTGGTTGTGAACCACTGTAACTAAAGAGGCGTACGGGACTCGGGCCGGTGTTTGCCGTTTTCCGTCGCCGCCAGGTAGTGAGACTCATTTCAGTCATCCCCCGAGCGGGGACACTACAAGGTTGAGGGAGGTGGCTTCTGCCACACGAGTAAAGGAAAGGGATTACTGTTGATTTTATTTGAACTGTGATGCATGCACTGTATTTAATTTTAAATGTTGTTTTAATTGCCTGTCACACAGATTCCTGTGCTTAATCTTATTTTACTTTCTGTGTTATTTACACTTTCCTCTCCTATTTCTCTTTGTTGAGAGAAGTGATTGGTCACACACTTCTCGCCACGCTCCAATCCGCGGCTACCTCGGGTAGGCGGAATTAGTGACTAGTCTACGTTTTGGGAAGACGTGCGTAGGAACCCACTCTAACGTAGCAGTCGAGCATTGTAGACCTTCTTTTCTCTCTTTTTCTATATCTGCGACGCCTTATATAGGGAGGATGGGACAGAAGTTAGATAAACCCAGTAAGGGTTGGTTAGCATGTGATTTGGTAGAAGACAGAGAAGGAGAAGAGGTAGTTAAGAAAGTGAGTAAGATTGCTAAAGTATGTGGAATTACCGTACCTCCGTGCGGTAGATTGCAGCCAGAGAGCTGGCGTAAGTTACTGACAGAGAAGAGAGGGAAGCTGTTGGACCATGATTTGGTCCGTACAGCAGAAGCCTGGTACTGAGAAGCAAGAGCTATTCAGCAAGAGGGATGGGTCGAGGAAGAAGTTGATCATAAAGGTTTAAGACTGTTTGTGTATTACAATAATTGTGTTACTGGGAAGTCTTCCCAGCCAGCGCCCTATTATGGCGCCCAGGAGGTGACCACTCCCATCATCCCGTCAGTAATGACCGAAATGCAGCTGACCACGGTCACCACCCCTGGTCCCCACCCTACCACTGCCCCTGTTTACCCAGCGTTAAATGCTGTGGGGTTTTTGTATTGTTTGTTGGCCGATTTAGGAGCCGGGTACCACCCTGATAGAGGGTTGGGGTTTTGTATTGTGTTTCACTATGATTATTACTGTGTTATGGTTGACGACCCAGAGAAGGGTCGGGTGACAGCCTAGAGAAAGGCTGAGATTATTCATGTATTGACCTGACTGGATCAGGAGTTATTTGCTGTGTTTTACTGTTTATATGCGCATCGGTCTAATATGTACATGGCCATATTACTTTCTGCTATTCTGTGGATTTTGTTCAATTGTTGCTATAGTGTGGGTACCCTAGGTGTGTGTGCGTTGTGTGGCTCGTCCTTGATTCCGGAATCTGTGCACATCTCTATATCTATGATTTCTGTAAATGTTTTTTTGATTAGCCTCTCCACTTTCATCTTTTCACTTGTTCTCTACCTCTCCTGTACTTGCTGCCCAGAGCTGTGTTAGTCACCCACACTCGCCCACGCCAGTCCGTGATCACCATCTCGGGTGAGTGGACTCCCTGTGACTAGTCTACGTTTAGGGAAGACGCACGGGACTCAGGTCCTCGTGGCAGTCGAGCACTGTAGACTCTTCTTCTCTCTCCCTCTGTCCCTATCACGTGGAGCTCTTTGTTTGGTTAAAATGGGACAAGAACATGCTAGACCTTCAAAGGTTATTTGACTTGTGATATTGTTAAAGAGAGGGCAGGAGAAGAAGCTATGCTGATAATGAAGAAGTTAGCAAAGATTTCTGCTTCTCTGAATGTGATGTAGTTATATTGTGTGTGGTGTATTGTCTAAATATTGTGTTTTTGTGTCTCTTTGCTCGCAATAATTGTAACGTAACTGTCCTTCTGTCTTGTTACTTTACGGCGCTGACATGGTTAAACTTCATGCCTGCAGTTTTTCTCGTTTCTCTCTCTCAATCCCCCTCCCCTTACCCCACTTCAGTGAGGAAAGTGGCAAGTCTGTGTTCAGTGAAATATCAAGGTTGCTCAGCTATTCTATTTTGTGTTTTGTGATAAGGCAGTGAGAATTGTGGAGGGGGACTAGCTCACAAGAATGCATTCCACCTTTCTGATCTACCGTATATACTCGAGTATAAGCCGACCCGAATATAAGCCGAGACCCCTAATTTTACCCCAAAAAACTGGGAAAACTTATTGACTCGAGTATAAGACTAGGGTGGGAAATGCAGCAGCTACTGGTAAATTTCTAAATAAAATTAGATCCTAAAAAAATTATATTAATTGAATATTTATTTACAGTGTGTGTATATAATGAATGCAGTGTGCGTATGAATGCAGTGTGTATGAGTGCAGTGTGTATGAGTGCAGTGTGTGTGTATGAGTGCAGTGTGTGTATGTGAGTGCAGTGTGAGTGCAGTGTGTGTGTGTATGAGTGCAGTGTGTGTGTATGAGTGCATTGTGTGTGTGTATATATTAATTGAATATTTATTTACAGTGTGTGTATATGAGTGCAGTGTGTATGAGTGCAGTGTGTATGAGTGCAGTGTGTGTGCAGTGTGTGAGTGTGAGTGCAGTGTGTGTGTATGAGTGCAGTGTGTATGAGTGCAGTGTGTATGAGTGCAGTGTATGAGTGCAGTGTGTGTGTGTATGAGTGCAGTGTGTGTGTGTATGAGTGCAGTGTTTGTATGAGTGCAGTGTGTATGAGTGCAGTGTGTATGAGTGCAGTGTGTGTATGAGTGCAATGTGTATGAGTGCAGTGTGTGTGTATGAGTGCAGTGTGTGTGTATGAGTGCAGTGTGTGTGTATGAGTGCAGTGTGTGTGTATGAGTGCAGTGTGAGTGCAGTGTGTGTATGAGTGCAGTGCGTATGAGTGCAGTGTGTGTATGAGTGCAGTGTGTGTATGAGTGCAGTGTGTGTATGAATGCAGTGTGTGAGTGCAGTGTGTGTATGAGTGCAGTGTGTGTATGAATGCAGTGTGTGAGTGCAGTGTGTGAGTGCAGTGTGTGTATATGAATGAAGTGTGTGTGATGCAGTGTGTGTGATGCAGTGTGTGTGTTTGTGTATGTGTTGGTGGGGGTGGGCATTTTGATTGTTATATTATTAAATATTTTATTAATTATTATTTTATTTTTTAATATTATTATTATTTTTTAATTATTATTATTATTTTTTTTTTAATTATTATTTTTTTTTTTCGTCCCCCCTCCCTGCTTGCTAGCTGGCCAGGGAGGGGGGCTTTTACTCCCTGGTGGTCCAGTGGCATTGGTAGTTCAGTGGACATTCCTATTGTACTTAAGTCAAAGATTCTACCATGGTGACGGCCCTTAGGACATTGTTTTTCCCATGGCACCCTCACCTCACCTAGAGCTTCCTCATCTCCTACTGAATTGCCTTGTTACCTAAGGACTTTATCTGTATAATCCCCCAAAGACTGTACCTTTATTCAAAAGTCTGAGCTTTTTCCTTGTCCCATGAAGCTTATTACGGCTTCTGTGCTTTGCAACTTGTTACCTCCTCAGCCCCTACTCTGGGCCTCCTCAATGGCCAAACACCTTTTAAACTGTTTGCCCCTGACAGACTGAATCATGCCTCTGGGGTGCTCACACTATCTCTTGGTTCCTGCCAGCATCCTATTAACTCTACTCCTGTCAGCTGCACCCTGTGGCACAAGGAGGCCCCTGCTGCCTGTGGCCAATCTCTACAGCATGCAAACTCCTGAATATTACAACTTTATTTTTGGACACAAGCTTATGATTCTTGCTCCTCGTGATATTAATTCTATTCTCTATTGTATCCAGCCAAAGCACCTTACCTCTCTAAAATATTTACGCCCACAGACAACTCTGCCTCTACCTGACAACGTCATATTTCGAAGAAATGTTACTCTGGCCACTCTTCTGCCACTTCCCAGGGGGGAATACCACACTATTGGTACAGTCTTGACATAGACCCTGACGTCCAGGACCAGATCCACACTACAAAAAAGAATTATTCAGACTGGTGGAAAATCATGGACCACTAAAAATCAATATCAGCTCTCTACAGAGGGGGGTCAGCAAGAGAACTGTGAATGGAAATACAGATACCCTCAATATCACACAGAAATAGGTGAGGATACCTCTCCTACTGCTCCTCGTGGTTGCTTTGAACAGATGAAAGAGGAAACAAGACACCTCTCAACAGTGCATGCAGTAGCTTTGCAAGACCCTGACTCCACTCTGTTTGTGGATGCCTCTAGATTTGCGGATGAAAAGGGAAGGTACCATACTGGATTTGCTGTTGCCACAGAAGATCAGGTACGTCAAGCATCTTCACTTTCCTCACCCACATCTGCTCAAGACGCTGAATTGACAGCCTTCTCAGTGGCATACAAAATGTCTGAAGGAAGACGTGCTAATATCTACACTGACTCAAGATATGCCCTGGGTGTGGCACATGATTTTGGATCAGTCTGGAAGACAAGAAGATTTCACACAGCGACTGGCACGCCAGTTAAGCATAGCACGGCTATTAAGAAGTTGGTGGATGCCCTACTCCTTCTGAAGAAGTGGCCATACTGAAGGTGAAGGCCCACGGAAAACTGAATTTAGAAGAAGCACTACTCAGCGGACCAAGCTGCCGAACAAGCCGCAAGTGCACCAAGGGAAGTGGACAGAAGAGTGTCCGCTAAAGAAACTTCTATATTCAACATGAAGATCCTATCTACAGATCTCAAGCTCCTAAAGGAATAACAAGCAGCTGCTGACCCTGAAGAAATACAAAGCTGGAAACAGAAAGGGGCAACCCTTAAAGACAGGCTGTACTCTAACACTCTCAAGTTCTGTTTACCCAAAAACATGTACTGGGCAGTGGTCCGGTGGGCCCATGAAGCTTTGTACCTATCCAAGACCCTCATGAACTATTTGATCTATAAATACTCTGAAGCACCTAGAATTACTCCTCTGATCAACAGTTACTGACGATCCTGTGCCGTTTGTGCCAAGGACAACTCAGGCAGAAAAAAGGAGGAAAGTCCTAAGCATCTAGCTACATTTCACTATCCCTTTCAAGAATCCAAGTGACTATATCCAGGTGCCAAAGAGCTGCCGGTTCAAATATGCAATAGTTATAATAGACATTTTGTGAGGATGGCCAGAGGCCTAGCCGGTCATCAATGTGACAACCAAGACCATATACCCAGTAATGCATCGTGAAAGTTGCAGAGATCACTCAGTGGATTCACCATTCCAGATTCAAGACTATCTCTGCAACATGGGAAGTAACATTTGTTGATCTTGACAAACCCTTGACCCTAAAGGAAAAGTTACTTGTTAGGGAAAAAAAAAAAAAAAAAATTATCAACAAGTAGGTGTTTTGATGGCCATAATAACGCCTGACCACCTGCCATCGATGGAAAGCCGAGGACCCCAAAAGGAGACCTTGTGAAGCTAAAGAGATTCAGACGCCAAGCTTCTTCAGGATTATCTGCCCATCTTGAGTTTGTGGTGATATTAATCTAAACTAAATTATCTGAGTCCACCTACACTGACGTAGCATGGGACAGATTTCATACTATGATGAATAAGTAAATGTGCCCTAGTGAAGGTTATTATGTCCATACACATAATACATGACAAGGTACTCTTGACATACCACAATCATGCTTCAGGACAGAAAGGAGCACCCCTGTAAAGGAAAGTTTGACCTGCACATATACATATATATATATATATATATATATATATATATATATATATATATATATATATATGCCATAGGTGTGCCAAGGGGAGTACCAGATGATTTCACAGTTAAAGAGAAGTTTGAGTCCATTTCCCCAACCATCACTGCTAATGATATTTTGATTTGCATTTACTATATTTATTACATCCAACAGCGCTTTGTTAATTATACTAGAGATGCCTTACAAGAGCTGGCTTAACTCTTACAAGACACAGCCCATATGGCCCTAAACACGATTTTGCCAAAGAAAGGAGGAGTATGTAAGATACTCCCAGATACTATGACATGACTTGTTGCACTTACATTCCAGATAACACAGGTCCAAATGGTAAAGTCACTATGGCCATAGAGAAGTTAGAGAAACTCTCAGAAGAGTTGAAGAGGAATTCTGGGGTAACAGATCCCTGGGAAAGGTGGTTTGGTTGGATGTCAGGTTGGCAGAAAGCTTTAGTCCATATTGGTATGGCTCTACTAACTTTCCTTTTTGTTCTCGCTCTTCTCGTTTGTTGTGCCCTCCCATGCATTCGAAAATTCTTACAGAAGACTACAGACCAAGCGACGCCAACTTTCACTCATCTGGAGATCAATGATCAAGATCTTACCTCACCCTGTATTCCGCTACAAACTCTCCCTTATACTGATAAAGTGCAGATGTTTTAGGAAGGGAACCAGCGCAGGGACAGCGTCCGTTTGTATGGGTAAGCCTGTGGGAAGAAGTGGTGGACAAGCTGCCAGCTGGCTAACCCCACAGTGAAGGTGTTCGAGGGCCGTACTAACGGATGAGCTGCAGCCTATTAGCGACAGATAGGGGTAGAAATGCACTTTGCAATAACACCAAGCTAGCGGTCATGGGGTTTCTGTGTCTTTGGGCTAACAAGTCTTCTGGTATTAACAAATAAAGTTTATCTTTTAGTAACTAACATTTTAAGGGGGGACTGTTGTAGAATTATAGAATTAATGAAATCAGCATAAGAGAAATGTGCGTCAGCGGAGCAATGTGTTCATCAAGAATGAAACATTGTGGCCGTTGAGCGACATGTTGATCTCAATAAAGTATGTGTCAGCTGAATAATAAAATGTGTATCTACTAAAAAACCTTGAAAATTAAGCTTTGAAACTAATAATGCCAACTACTCAAAATTGCTGCCAAAGCACCCCTCCCATCGAGTGGACACCTCGTGCTAACAAGATGGCACCTACATCCTGTGTCCACTCCCGTGTCAAGAATGTCACCACCTCTTGATGGGAGGGCATTTGACTAACCACTTAACACCTAGACCAATTAATAATGTTTACTTGTTGTTATCTTGAATTCTTCAGTGATGTAATAATGCCTTTAAAAGGGTCTGCGCACTCATTTTTGGATTAAACCATTCCGAAGTTCTTTCATTAACCTGAACCCTGTGTCTCAGTGTGAATTTACTTCCGCGTGCACGCAACTTTATTATTTTTAATTTGGACAGGAACAGATAGTCATTCAAACTTATTGGTTTGCAGAAAAGAATCCACAGCAGGGATGATGGGACTTGTAATCCCATAACAGGAGAAATAATTAACTAGATCATAAATTCACTAATGCAGAAAATAAATATTTAGTTTTTTTTTTTATTTGCAGATAAAGTAAAAGTAAAGTACAGAGGACAAATGTCAGATGTGGCGACAGAACTGGGACTATTCCAAAGTAAAATAAATAAATACTGCAGTCACTTTGTACCTCTCTCTTTCTTTTTTTTGTTTTATCTCTCAATGATGTCTCTCTTACTATTTATGGGACACTCGTCCCAGCAGGATCTGACTTTACGGAGAAATGACAAAGGTTCTGGATGTGAAAAGCCTTGTTTTTTGTATTGGATTTATTTAATTGAAAAAGAAGATTGCAATGTAACAGTATAAAGAAATCAATAGGAGGTTTCTCCAGGAGCCCTGGATGCTTTGGGTTTTAAATTTCTCGAGCGACTCATTGTGTGAGGTGGAAATATCCTCTCAGTGCTCCCTTGTGGCTACTACCACCTCTGTATTGGCCCATACCTCTGTATTAGAGAGACAGGCAATTTGTTAAACCGGTTTCTGTATTTGAGGAGAAATGTCTGCATTGCACAAAAAGCCCAAAACTATTCAGTCTGAAATGTAGGAGCCATAGTTCCGTGGGTTGCTGCCATATTACATCACTGTTACGTGTTTGTAGCCATAGTTACATCACGGTTACATGGTTGTAGCCATAGTTACATCACGGTTACATGGTTGTAGCCATAGGTACGTAACGGTTACATGGTTGTAGCCATAGTTGCATCACGGTTACATGGTTGTAGCCATAGTTACATCACAGTTACATGGTTGTAGCCATAGTTACATCACGGTTACATGGTTGTAGCCATAGTTACATCACGGTTACATGGTTGTAGCCATAGTTACATCATGGTTACATGGTTGTAGCCATAGGTACGTAACGGTTACATGGTTGTAGCCATAGTTACATCACGGTTACATGGTTGTAGCCATAGTTACATCACGGTTACATGGTTGTAGCCATAGTTACATCACGGTTACATGGTTGTAGCCATAGTTACATCACGGTTACATGGTTGTAGCCATAGTTACATCACGGTTACATGGTTGTAGCCATAGTTACATCACGGTTACATGGTTGTAGCCATAGTTACATCATGGTTACATGGTTGTAGCCATAGGTACGTAACGGTTACATGGTTGTAGCCATAGGTACGTAACGGTTACATGGTTGTAGCCATAGTTACATCACGGTTACATGGTTGCAGCCATAGGTACGCACAGCACGTTTCATTGCGTTGTGCTCACAGAATTTGTTTTTTATTGAAAATAGAAAATGTATTGAAACCTCAATTATAGTAAAGGAACATTTTTATTCATCAAACAAGCTTAAGCTTAAACTTAACTAATGTTTAATTACCAAATCCAATACAAATCTTAAAAAATAACATATTTCCAATCTTGTGTAAGAATCATCACATAGAGACAAAAATAAATGTAAATCTTCAACTGGATAATGAGGTGTTTCAACACGCACATATGCAGTGGCGTACACACAATCCATGGGGCCCTGGTGCGAAACTGATCCGTGGGTCCCCTCCCCCTATTCCCCCCACACCCCCCCAACAGACACACATACATACATACACATATAGAGACACACACACATAGACACAGACAGATACATACAGACGCATACACATACATATAGACAGACACACACACAGACACATACATACAAACCGACACACAGACAGGCACACACACAAACAAATACATACAAACAGACAGGTACACATACAAACACATACATACAGACAGACACACAAACATACATACAAAGACACATACACACAGGCAGACACAGACAGACACACACACACACACAGACAGACAGACAGACACACACACATACAAACAGGCATGCATACAGACACATACACACACACAAGATGCAAATAAATACATACAAACAGGCAAGCACACACACAGACATACAGGCAGACACACACACATACAGACAGACACACATACATACACAGACAGGCACACATACATACAGACACACATACATACAAAGACATACATACACACAGACAGACACATACATATGCAAACAGACACACAGACATACAGACAGGCACACAAACAGACACATACATACAAACACACACAAAATGTTTATGTCACCCTCCTATTTCCTACCTTTTAGGTGCAGGAGGGTGACTTTCCCTGGGGTCCAGTGGTGGCTCAGGTAGATGGGCGTCAGAGTTCCCACTCTGACTCCCTGTACTTCCTCCCGCGCGGGCTCGGTGTATGCTGGGAGGAGTGACGTGCAGTCACTTCCTCCCAGCGTGTGATATAATTACCCCTGACAATCCATATCCTTCGGGTGACCCTGACAGCATGGGCCACCCGATGGACCCCTTGGATGGCGACCCCGGCGGTTTGCCGCGCAATATGATGGCGGGTACCCAGTTGCAGGGGTCCGCAGGGGTCACAGCTGCGACCCCTGCGACCGCGATATGTACGCCAGTGCACATATATTCACGTGGGAACACTGCGGACGATGAAACACTGCAATATGGTGTATCTGGCGTCCCTGCCATACCCCTTGCGCACACACATGAAAACAGCCCCATTCAAAGTCAACCTGTCGATTTATTAGCCCCTTAAGGACCAAACTTCTGGAATAAAAGGGAATCATGACATGTCACACATGTCATGTGTCCTTAAGGTTTAACCCCTTAAGGACACATGACATGTGTGACATGTCATGATTCCCTTTTATTCCAGAAGTTTGGTCCTTAAGGGGTTAAACAAGTTCAGTGCAATTTAATAGAGTACATAGAACCTGGCATATCATTCCAGGAAATGTACCCTTAAATAATACTTGTGAATTCTTCTTGCGTGACTACCACGGTAAACTAGCAATGTCAGGTTTGAAATTGTGAGCCTAGTCTAGCAGTGGATTCCAACCCAGTCCTTAAAGGGACACTATAGTCACCAAAACAACGTTGGCGTAATGAAGCAGTTTTGGTGTATAGAACATGCCCCTGCAGCCTCACTGCTCAAATCTCTGCCATCTAGGAGATAAATCACTTTTGTTTCTGTTTATGCAGCCCTAGCCACACCTCCTCTGGCTGTGACTGACACAGCTTGCATAAAAAAAATAAATGGTTTCACTTTCAATCAGATGTAACTTACTTTAAAAGTTTTTATGTCCTGCTCTGTATATTGAGCTTTATTCACACACAGTAGGCTCTTGCAGGGTCTAGCAAGCTATTAACAGAGCAGGAGATAAGAAATACTAAATTAACAATATTTTTTTTAAAAAGGAAGTGTAAACATTAGATGACTTGAAGTGTTTAGGAAGGCTGTGTAAGTCGCATGCAGGGAGGTGTGACTAGGGCTGCAGAAACAGAGTGATTTAACTCCTAAATGGCAGATAATTAACCAGTGAGACTACAGGGGCATGATATATACACCAAAACTGCTTCATTAAGCTGTAGTTGTTTTGGTGACTACAGTGTCCCTTTAAGGCAGACCAAGAAAATTACCATCAAATTTAAATGATCAATAACGTGGCAGAAACACCCAATGATCCTTTTATGCAGTTCTATCTGTTTTTGTTTTTTATTTAATATAATTTACATTCATTATAGCTATCTAGTAGAATTGTGGACATTGCAATTCTTTCACATTACTTAAACAATAGTGATGTCCCGAACTGTTCAACTGTTCGGCAGGAACCGTTCGCCGGCGAACATAGCTTGTTCGTTGCGAACGCGGCGGGCGAACATATGCAATGGTCGGTCCGCCCCCTATTCGTCATCATTGAGTAAACTTTGACCCTGTACCTCACAGCCAGCAGACACATTCCAGCCAATCAGCAGCAGACCCTCCCTCCCAGATCCTCCCACCTCCATGACGAATAGGGGCGGACCGACCATCGCATATGTTTGCCCGCCGCGTTCGCCACGAACAAGCTATGTTCGCCGGCGAACGGTTCCTGGCGAACAGTTCGGGACATCACTATTAACCCCTTAAGGACACATGACATGTGTGACATGTCATGATTCCCTTTTATTCCAGAAGTTTGGTCCTTAAGGGGTTAAACAAGGATCATAGACTGTTATATTCCTGCAGTTTTCCTATAACTCTTTAAAGTCCTAATGACACAGTTTGCAGGTCCACAATATGGTTATTTAAACCAGTGGCTCTGTGTAGTAATTAGCTGCGTCCCATTGGTAATAGCATCTATAAGGAACAGATTGTTACAGTCGTATTTGCTAAACCTTTAAACTAGATCTCATCTGTCAGAACATGTTTTGTGCGAAGGTGATTGCAGTTACCAATGTAACCAGCGGAGACACTAGAGCATTACATTTGTAAGTGCTTTCCCTGTTCTGATAATCACAATGTTAAGTCATGGGTCCCATCTGTAACCCCTTCCTGTAATTTCACCATTAATCTATCAATGGATATATGTAGCTCATAAAAAAGGTGTATATGTACAGAGATTATCTATCATGATATCACCACGAAAATTACTATTTTAATTTTATTGACAGGGTTAATCACTAAACTGTAAATTGTTGAGAATATAAAGATAATTTTTAATTTCAGACTAACTGGAAAACCTCCCTAAGCAAGCTACAAGTTTAGTTTGGCTATTTTAGACTAAAATGTGAAATTCACTTTGAATGAATTTAGAATTTCTGACCATTCACAATTTAGTATATATCACTGTGTTTCACTACTTTCATTCGAGTTCTGCGCCATTACTGCAACTAATTACAGTAAGCCATGCACCTGTGTGCCTCACACTCTAACCCAGGCTTCCCCAAACTCGCGCGCACTCCAGATGTTGCTGAACTACAACTCCCATGATTCTATGAATGAAATAGATAGGCTGAGAATCATGGGAGTTGTAGTTCAGCAACATCTGTAGGGCCGGAGTTTGGGGAAGCCTGCTCTAACCAGTAACCTGCTTAGAAAATAGGGGTACAGTGGGGCACCGCCTAATCCCTGAGAATTTATAGATTTAACTCTCATTATCCTTATCCGGTCATTACTTGAGTGCAGATTTATCCTGTAACAAATGAGGACAGAACCCCAAACACAAGCACGGACACTTAGGGGGTATCACCTTCATCTTATTTTTAACCATAGATGTACCATTATAAAACTGAACATTTATAAACACTGCCTTTTGATGCCTCCCTCTTATAAATCCAATATTGTTACACTGGCGCCTTGTTAATGCTTGGCATGATAACAGTCTAATTTGGTTGACCTGTCTAGGAATATGTATTTAATGGGCAAAAGAATTTGTAATAATGTACAGGAAAGTTTTTGTTTTTTGTTTTGTTCTGTGTATTTGGGTTGATGAATACTATAGCCATTGTTGCCACCCAACAGTAGTGGGAGTTTAAGCGCAGTGCATAAGTCTGATACAAGTCTTATTTGGACATTGTTATCTTAAAATAATGGTTATAAACACACAGATATAACTGACAGACACACTCTGATAGATGTTGTTGACTATATTTCCCATCATGCATAGTCTGAGGATTACAACCCTGGCATTACTAACGAGCCTGTAGGATAATAAACTGCACAGTACTTTTTTTTTTCTCACCTGTCTCCAAATCAAAGTGAAATGTTATCGTTTGCATGAATTGCTTGGGTCCGATCGATGTTTTCAGAGCGGATTTGCAAGCTAAGTGCACAGAGAAGCACTCACTGTATATTCTTAGACAGGAGTAAAGAAATGTCTGCCATTACCAAGGTTATTAGAATTACAAAATAATTGCAGAGAATTTACTTTTAGTAACAAACTTTTGTTTTATACTGCAGATTAATTACCCCTTTCCCCTCCCATTGGGGTTTTTTTTTCTTCACTAAAACTAAATTTAACATGAAATGAAGCTAAAGTTTATTTTATATTTTTTTTGCTTTTTCAGCTTTTGTCACAGCTGGGCTCTTTTAACTTGTATAATGCAATTCAATTTTCAATTCACAGCCCTACAATTTGTATCGGAGAATTAAGAGGTACTAAGCTGCGCAACAAATCAGTTCAGGCCTACAGGAAATCAATTTCTTTGCAGCAAAAAAAAAAATTAAAAAATTAAAAAAAACAAAAAAACAACAAACAAATAAATAAAAGGAACAGTATTATTATTAGAGATGCCAGTATTAATATAATAATTTATTTTTGGAAAATGTTTTACCATGACAAATCCATACAGTTAGACAGTTTGCTACAAATTACACCTTTGAAACATTTACAAACAGTTTTCCAGGGGTCACTGTTTCAGCCCAGGTTTGACAGCAGATCGTGTCAGAGATTTTGGATTGATGGGAGATTCGATTTTTTTCTGGAAAGACTTCTGCTCTATGAAAGCTTGAAAGTGATGCTATTTACAGTCATTAGATATTACCTTCCTCACCTGGACCCAGCCATTAGTCCATCCTAACCCTAGTCTTAGACCAGTGGTGTAAATTAAAACAGTGTAATTATCATTATAATTGTAATTGATATTTTAAATATCGCTGTAACATTGCTGTGTTGTTTTTTTGTTGTTGTTTTTTTTTTTTAATACAGTTTCTTTTCAGCAACACGTAAAACTCATATTTAATAGATCCAATGACAGGACCACAAATGGAAGCTTGGGGTTCCTTGTATGAGAACTTCCATGAGTAAGTTTTGAGATCTGGGGTGTACACCCCATTAACAATCTGACGCTAGTGTCCACCTGGATGTCACTCCAATAACAATTTGAATCTAGGAAACACAATGAACAAAAATATCCATAGCACCGCCCCTAATATAGGGGAGAGGGGTTGTGGAGAGAGTCACAAAATCTTTAATCCGGAGCATCAACTCAATGAAACTTAAAAAAAAAAAAAAACACCTATAGATCCTATAAAATTGATTTGGAAAAGTTTTACTAATAGTGGACGTGTATAGTGTAGGAATAAATAAGACATAAATAACAAAATGTAAAGGTAGATGTTCCCTATAATCACATAATCTAAAGATAGGGAAGCAGGAAGTCATGATTTCGTACGTTTTGGTGCTCCATCGAGTACTTTCATCAGGTGCTTCGATAAAGGTGCGTGATGAAGCACCAAAACACACGTCGTGCTTGTGTCTTTTTATTATTTTATTATTTTTTTAATTTGTTTTATTATTTAATTATTCAAATTGTATATTTTAATTTCATGTGTTTTTTTTTACGTTCAATACACACACACACACACACACACACGGTCTACAATCAAAGGAAAAACACAAGCAAGAAACAAAGAAAAATAAATAACAACATGAATTTTGGATAGTATGAATATTGGAGAATATAAGATGGCATAGAGCACTATTTCTTTATACATTTTCTTGTTTTGTTTTTTGTTTGTTTATTTGTTGCATGTGTTTTCTCTTTTGTATTGTATACCGTGTCTATTGTATGTAAAATAAAATTAAACATTTAATTTTTTTAAAATAAATAAGACACAAGCCCGACGTGTTTCAGAGCTGTATGTTGTCATCACACATCTTCATCGAAGTACCTGACGAAGGTACTGGATGGAGCACCAAAACGTACGTCATCATGACTTACTGCTTCCCTATCTTTAGATAATTTTATAATATTTATAGGGAACTTCTACCTTCACATTTTGCTTAATATTTTGAGTAACTCTCAAGCTTGGTATTAAGAATTTACCTTCCTTTTCCCTTTCAACTGTTATGGTTAGTTGCAGTATACCTCTTTTATTCCTATACTATAAACTAAGGGCTGGCCTGTCCAAAGGTCCCGGTGCCAGAGGTGGCTCACTAATTAGGCAATTTAGGTGGCCATCTAAGGCCTCGCAGTGACCTAAATTGCCTTAGGGAAGACTCACCTGTCGGGTCCTCGGTCCATGGCCCAAAGGCTTGCCCTGCATTCTGCTGGGTGCGAGGCCCCTCCAATCAGTCTGCGTGGTGAGAGCCCAGTGCCTCCAGTCTGCAGCTCCACTGGGTGCAGAGCTGCAGACCTTGTGATAGAGGGCTCAAGAGCTTACGGAGCATTTCCTCCTTGGACCCAGGCAATGTCTTGTGCCATCCCTGTATATGCTCCCATACTCCTGTGCTTCTTTATGTTATTTCATAAATTCTCTGCTCAGACCACCTGAACAGTGACACATAATCACTCTACGTTCATAAGGCACTCGTCCTTTTTAAAAATTATTTCACCATAAGATAACTATTAATAGATGTTTTCCAAATCATTTTTATTTCTTTTTTCGTCAATCCTGTTTTGTACTACTTGTTAGGATCCTTGATTTTTGTTTGTTAAATCTGAATCTAGAGTCATAGGCGTGCGCAGCCTGTTGCATTAGGGTGTGCACCCTAAAGCACAAACACACACGCCGCGTGTATATGTATTTTTATATACACATACACACACATACATATACATACAAACATTTATATATAAACATATATAAACATACATACAAACATATATATATATACAAATACAAATATACGTAGGTGCAGTGTGTGTGATTGTGAGCGGTACAGTGTGTGTGATTGTAAGGGGTACAGTTTGTGTAATTGTGAGGGATTCAGTGTGTGTGGGGTACAGTGTGTATGATTGTGAGGGGTGCACTGTGTGGGCGACAGGGGTTAGGAGGGTGGAGGGGCAGAGACAGGGGTTGGGGGGTAGAGGGACAGGAGGTGGGGGGTGGAGGGGCAGTGACAGGAGGTAGCGGGGATAGACGGTTAGTTACAGGGGTTAGGGGGTAGAGGGGTAGTAACAGGAGTTAGGGGGTAGAGGGGTAGTGACAGGGGTTAGGGGGGTAGAGGAGTAGTGACAGGGGTTAGAGGGGTAGTGACAGGGGTTGGGGGTAGTGACAGGAGTTAGGGGGGTAGAGGGGCAGTGACAGGGGGTGGGGGGAGTGGAGAGGCAGTGGCATGGGTTGGGGGGGGTAGAGGGGTAGTGACAGGGGGTGGGGGGAGTGGAGAGGCAGTGGCATGGGTTGGGGTGGTAGAGGGGCAGTGAGAGGGGTTAGGGGGGTAGAGGGGTAGTGACAGGGGTTAGAGGGGTAGTGACAGGGGTTGGGGGGTAGTGACATGGGTTGGGGGGGTAGAGGAGCAGTGAGAGGGGTTAGGGGGGTAGAGGGGTAGTGACAGGGGTTAGAGGGGTAGTGACAGGGGTTAGGGGGGTAGTGACAGGGGTTAGGGGTTAGTGACAGGGGTTGGTGGGGTAGTGACAGGGGTTGGGGGGTAGTGACAGGGGTTGGGGGGGTAGTGACAGGGGTTAGGAGGGGTATGGGGGCAGAGGCAGGGTGGGGGGGCAGTGAGTGACAGGAGGCAGAGGGGGGTTTAAATACCTGCCCTGGTGGTCCAGTGGGTGCCCTCTCTCTTCAGTCTGCAGCTCCGCCGGGAGTGAGCTGCAGACCACATGGTGAGTCTCGCGATCTCCAGGCAGAGCGTTGCCGCGGCAACGCTCTGACAGGCTGGAGATCGCGAGACACCTCAGTCTGCAGCTCACTCCCGGCGGAGCTGCAGACTGAGGCCGGATCTCCATCTGGGCAGACGGACTGGAGGGGCCTCTCACCCGGCGGCATTGTGGGCAAGCCGCCGGGCCCCCTCCTGTGTCGGCTCCTCGGTCATAGACCGAGGACCCGACATGTCAGTCTGCCCAGAGGCAGTGCAGCACGGAGGTGTGATTAGGGTGTGCCCAGGCACACCCGGCACACCCCGTGCGCACGCCTATGTCTAGTGTCCACCTGTCTGTCACTCCAATAACAATCTGAATCTAGTATCCACCTATCTGTCATTCCAATAACAACCTAAATCTAGTGTCCACCTGTCTGTCACTCCAATACCAATCTGAATCTAGTATCCACCTGTCTGTCACTCCAATAACAATCTGAATCTAGTGTCCACCTGTCTGTCACTCCAATAACAATCTGAATCTAGTGTCCACCTGTCTGTCACTCCAATAACAAACTGAATCTAGTGTCCACCTGTCTGTCACTCTAATAACAATCTGAATCTAGTGTCCATCTGTCTGTCACTCCAATAACAATCTGAATCTAGTGTCCACCTGTCTATCACTCCAAGAACAATCTGAATCTAGTGTCCACCTGTCTGTCACTCCAAAAACAATCTGAATCTAGTATCCACCTGTCTGTCACTCTAATAACAATCTGAATCTAGCGTCCACCTGTCTGTCACTCCAATAACAATCTGAATCTAGTGTCTACCTGTCTGTCACTCCAATAACAATCTGAATCTAGCGTCCACCTGTCTTTCACTCCAATAGCAATCTGAATCTGGTATCCACCTGTCTGTCACTCCAATAACAATCTGAATCTAGTGTCCACCTGTCTGTCACTCCAATAACAATCTGAATCTAGTGTCTACCTGTCTGTCACTCCAATAACAAACTGAATCTAGTGTCCACCTGTCTGTCACTCTAATAACAATCTGAATCTAGTGTCCATCTGTCTGTCACTCCAATAACAATCTGAATCTAGTGTCCACCTGTCTGTCACTCCAAAAACAATCTGAATCTAGTATCCACCTGTCTGTCACTCTAATAACAATCTGAATCTAGCGTCCACCTGTCTGTCACTCCAATAACAATCTGAATCTAGCGTCCACCTGTCTGTCACTCCAATAACAATCTGAATCTAGCGTCCACCTGTCTGTCACTCCAATACCAATCTGAATCTAGTGTCTACCTGTCTGTCACTCCAATAACAATCTGAATCTAGTGTCCACCTGTCTGTCACTCCAATAACAATCTGAATCTAGTGTCCACCTGTCTGTCACTCCAATAACAAACTGAATCTAGTGTCCACCTGTCTGTCACTCTAATAACAATCTGAATCTAGTGTCCACCTGTCTGTCACTCCAAAAACAATCTGAATCTAGTATCCACCTGTCTGTCACTCTAATAACAATCTGAATCTAGCGTCCACCTGTCTGTCACTCCAATAACAATCTGAATATAGCGTCCACCTGTCTGTCACTCCAATAACAATCTGAATCTAGCGTCCACCTGTCTGTCACTCCAATACCAATCTGAATCTAGTGTCTACCTGTCTGTCACTCCAATAACAATCTGAATCTAGTATTCACCTGTCTGTCACTCCAATAACAATCGGAATCTAGTGTCCACCTGTCTGTCACTCCAATAACAATCTGAATCTAGTGTCCACCTGTCTGTCACTCCAATAACAATCTGAATATAGTGTCCACCTGTCTGTCACTCCAATAACAATCTGAATCTAGTGTCCACCTGTCTGTCACTCCAATAACAATCTGAATCTAGTGTCCACCTGTCTGTCACTCCAATAACAATCTGAATATAGTGTCCACCTGTCTGTCACTCCAATAACAATCTGAATCTAGTGTCCACCTGTCTGTCACTCCAATAACAATCTGAATATAGTGTCCACCTGTCTGTCACTCCAATAACAATCTGAATCTAGTATTCACCTGTCTGTCACTCCAATAACAATCTGAATCTAGTGTCCACCTGTCTGTCACTCCAATAACAATCTGAATCTAGTATTCACCTGTGTGTCACTCCAATAACAATCTGAATATAGTGTCCACCTGTCTGTCACTCCAATAACAATCTGAATCTAGTGTCCACCTGTCTGTCACTCCAATAACAATCTGAATCTAGTGTCCACCTGTCTGTCACTCCAATAACAATCTGAATCTAGTGTGCACCTGCCTGTCACTTCAATAACAACCTGATTCTAGTGTCCACCTGTCTGTCACTCCAATAACAATCTGAATCTAGTGTCCACCTGTCTGTCACTCCAATAACAATCTGAATCTAGTATTCACCTGTCTGTCACTCCAATAACAATCTGAATCTAGTGTCCACCTGTCTGTCACTCCAATAACAATCTGAATCTAGTATTCACCTGTCTGTCACTCCAATAACAGTCTGAATCTAGTGTCCACCTGTCTGTCACTCCAATAACAAACTGAATCTAGTGTGCACCTGCCTGTCACTCCAATAACAACCTGATTCTAGTGTCCACCTGTCTGTCACTCCAATAACAATCTGAATCTAGTGTCTACCTGTCTGTCACTTTAAGTAAGGCATGCCTTAGCCCAAAATATGAAAATAATGATGGTATCTATTAGAGAATAAAATTATTGAAGAAGAAACAAGTAGATTCCGTACATACCGGAATGAGGAAGAAAGAAGGATTAGTGAAACATGTATCTGGATTCAATATTGGACTTAGAAAAATATTATTCTAATTTGTGTTTTTATATTTTGATAACGTTTTATAAAGTATATACTTTTCAATATATTAGTGGTTATCCAGTATTCCTGCACGTCATCAAGGGTGTGTGCAGTCCTTTACCATACAAGGATGTTTAAGCGAGCCATACAACAGACAATGTATCTATACAAGAGTATCCAAGATAAGGAGCCTTCTACACTACATTGTAAAGGGGGGTCGCCACAACAGACTCACATGCCTGTCATTAGCTCTGACGATTGTGAGTGTTCCAATTTTAGGACTTTATCCATATAAAATTTACATTTTTACACTATTGTGTTATTTTTATTATTTTTAAGGTTGATGAAAAAAGCCACCAATATCACTAGTCTAATACTATCCTTACCTTTTTGTGCCATTTTACCCCACTCCCTCTAGCATGTGAGCTCATTGAGCAGGGCCCTCAACCCCTCTGTTCCTGTGTGTCCAACTTGTCTGGTTACCAGGGCCGGCGCTACCATAAGGCGGCCCAGGCGGCCGCCTTAGGGCGCACCGGCCCTGGGGGCGCAAAATCAGGCTGACCGGAAAGAGGGAAGCGCACTGCGCTCCCCTCCAACCGACGACCTAATGTAGCGTGGCCGAGCGCCCGGTTCTGCACGCCGCATACTGATAACGGAGCCGGAAGATGACGTCATCTTCCGGCGCCGGCATCCCTACGCGGTGCGCGAGGGAGCTGAAGAGGAAGCACACATGGGAGAGTGCTCCCGCCAGCCAGCCTGCCTACCTACCCGCCCGCCCAGGAGCCCAGCAGCCCCACTGGACCCCAGGGAATCCCTTCAGCACTCCAAAAGGTAAGGAGGCTGGGGGATTAAATTTAAAAAAAAAAAAACATGTGTTAGTGTGTGTGTGTGTGTGTGTGTGTGTGTCTGCTAGTGTCAGTGTGTGTGTGTCTGCTAGTGTCAGTGTGTGTGTGTCTGCTAGTGAGTGTCAGTGAGTGTCTCTGCTAGTGATTGTCAGTGAGTGTGTCTGCTAGTGAGTGTCAGTGAGTGTGTCTGCTAGTGAGTGTCAGTGAGTGTGTCTGCTAGTGTCAATGTGTGTGTGTCTGCTAGTGTGTCAGTGAGTGTGTCTGCTAGTGTCAGTGTGTGTGTGTCTGCTAGTGTGTCAGTGAGTGTGTCTGCTAGTGAGTGTCAGTGAGTGTGTTACTGTGTGTCTCTTACGGAGTGTGTTTGTGTGTGTATTAGTGAGTCTGTTTGATGTCTGTTAGTGAGTGTGTGTTTGTCAGTGAGAGTGTATGTTTTGTAAGTGAGTGTGTGTGTCTGTCGCTGAGTGTGTCTGTCAGTAAATGTGTGTGTCTGTTAGCTGGTGTGTATGCATCTGTTTGTGAGAGTGTGTGTGTGTCTTCAGCACTTACCTTTCTCTAGCGCCAGACTCCCTTGGCGCTGGGGATCCCTCCGCCTCTCAGCTCCGAATGCACTTGCCACGCACGCATTCAAACCGCCCATAGGAAAGCATTACTCAATGCTTTCCTATGGACGTTCAGTGTTTTAGAAGTGTCAGTGAGACATCCACTAGAGGCTGGATTAACCCTCGGTGAAACATAGCAGTTTCTCTGAAACTGCTATGTTTTCAGCTGCAGGGTTAAAACTAGAGGGACCTGACACCCAGACCACTTCATTGAGCTGATGTGATCTGGGTGTCTGTAGTGGTCCTTTAAGTGTGTGTGCATCTGCATGCACTGGCGTACATACCGCAGTCGCAGGGGTCACAGCCCTGCAACCCCTGCGACCAGGTGCCCGCCGCCATGTGTTGGAGGGGGCGAGGATATGAATGACATCATATCCCTGCTCCCTGTGTACCACACAGCGCAGCTGGCGCCCTGAGTGGCAGGTATGATATATAATAAATATAGTATAATATAGTATAATAATATATTATAGAATGTACCACTGGACACATTGTATCACTGTCTCACACAGAGTGGCAGGTATGATATATAATAAATATAGTATAATGTAATATAGTATAAAGATATATTATAGAATGTAACACTGGACACATTGTATCACTGTCTCACACAGAGTGGCAGGTAGGATATATAATAAATATAGTATAATGTAATATAGTATAATAATATATTATAGAATGTAACACTGGACACATTGTATCACTCTCTCACACAGAGTGGCAGGTATGATATATAATAAATAAAGTATAATGTAATATAGTATAATAATATATTATAGAATGTAACACTGGACACATTGTATCACTCTCTCACACAGAGTGGCAGGTATGATATATAATAAATATAGTATAATGTAATATAGTATAATAATATATTATAGAATGTAACACTGGACACATTGTATCACTCTCTCACACTGAGTGGTAGGTATGATATATAATAAATATAGTATGATGTAATATAGTATAATAATATATTATAGAATGTAACACTGGACACATTGTATCACTCTCTCACACTGAGTGGTAGGTATGATATATAATAAATATAGTATAATAATATATTATAGAATGTAACACTGGACACATTGTATCACTGTCTCACACTGAGTGGTAGGTATGATATATAATAAATATAGTATAATATAATATAGTATAATATAATAATATATTATAGAATGTAACACTGGACACATTGTATCACTCTTTCACACTGAGTGGTAGGTATGATATGTAATAAATATAGTATAATGTAATATAGTATAATAATATATTATAGAATGTAACACTGGACACATTGTATTACTGTCTCACACTGAGTGGTAGGTATGATATATAATAAATATAGTATAATGTAATATAGTATAATAATATATTATAGAATGTAACACTGGACACATTGTATCACTCTCTCACACTGAGTGGCAGGTATGATATATAATAAAATAGTATAATATAGTATAATAATATATTATAGAATGTAACACTGGACACATTGTATCACTCTCTCACACTGAGTGGTAGGTATGATATATAAGAAATATAGTATAATATAATATAGTATAATATAATAATATAGAATGTAACACTGGACACACTGTATCACTCTCTCACACTGAGTGGCAGGTATGATATATAATAAATATAGTATAATATAGTATAATAATATATTATAGAATGTAACACTGGACACATTGTATCACTCTCTCACACTGAGTGGTAGGTATGATATATAATAAATATAGTATAATGTAATATAGTATAATAATATATTATAGAATGTAACACTGGACACATTGTATCACTCTCTCATACTGAGTGGTAGGTATGATATATAATAAATATAGTATAATGTAATATAGTATAATAATAATATATTATAGAATGTAACACTGGACACATTGTATCACTCTCTCACACTGAGTGACAGGTATGATATATAATAAATATAGTATAATATAGTATAATAATATATTATAGGATGTAACACTGGACACATTGTATCACTCTCTCACACAGAGTGGCAGGTATGATATATAATAAATATAGTATGATGTAATATAGTATAATGTAATATAGTATAATAATATATTATAGAATGTAACACTGGACACATTGTATCACTCTCTCACACTGAGTGGCAGGTATGATATATAATAAATATAGTATAATGTAATATAGTATAATAATATATTATAGAATGTAACACTGGACACATTGTATCACTCTCTCACACAGAGTGGCAGGTATGATATATAATAAATATAGTATAATGTAATATAGTATAATAATATATTATAGAATGTAACACTGGACACATTGTATCACTCTCTCACACTGAGTGGTAGGTATGATATATAATAAATATAGTATGATGTAATATAGTATAATAATATATTATAGAATGTAACACTGGACACATTGTATCACTCTCTCACACTGAGTGGTAGGTATGATATATAATAAATATAGTATAATAATATATTATAGAATGTAACACTGGACACATTGTATCACTGTCTCACACTGAGTGGTAGGTATGATATATAATAAATATAGTATAATATAATATAGTATAATATAATAATATATTATAGAATGTAACACTGGACACATTGTATCACTCTCTCACACAGAGTGGCAGGTATGATATATAATAAATATAGTATGATGTAATATAGTATAATAATATATTATAGAATGTAACACTGGACACATTGTATCACTCTCTCACACTGAGTGGTAGGTATGATATATAAGAAATATAGTATAATATAATAATATAGAATGTAACACTGGACACACTGTATCACTCTCTCACACTGAGTGGCAGGTATGATATATAATAAATATAGTATAATATAGTATAATAATACATTATAGAATGTAACACTGGACACATTGTATCACTCTCTCACACTGAGTGGCAGTTCTGGTCCCCAGTTGCATGTCCCGCCCCTCCCCTCCTGCTATTGGCTGTCTGTTTGCAACTCGGGCTGTGATTGGCTGTGACGGCTGTGACTCACTCTCCGCCGTGCCCGGACTCTCCTGGAGGCTGCAGCCGGTCCCAGTGCGATGAGAAGCGGCAGAGAGTGTGCTGAAGTCCCCGGGACCCCCCGCCATGGGCTGCTCCCGGAAAGCCAAGCCCTTGGTGTCTACCTGTGTGATCCTGAGCGGGATGAGTAATGTGCTGTGCCTGCTCTATGTGGGCTGGGTCACCAATTACATGGCCGGGCTCTATGTCAGGGTCCAGGGGCCCCCAGACTCCAAACAGGGGCCCCCAGAAAACAAGGCTCCCGAGGGGGACACACTGAGCATCATCCACCGGCTGGAGAGGCTGGAGAGCGTAATTAACCAGCACATACAAGGTAAATATACAAGAACTCTGTATTACACACCCCTACTGTGTATTACACACCTTCACTCTGTATTACACACCTTAACTCTGTACTATACTCAGAGACTCTGTATTACACACCTTCACTCTGTATTATACACATTAACCAGCACATACAAGGTATATACAATAACTCTGTATTACACACCACCCCTACTGTGTATTACACACCTTCACTCTATATTACACACACTAAGCAGCACATACAAGGTATATACAATAACCCTGTATTACACACCCATACTGTGTATTGCACACCTTTGTATTATACACATTAACTACATATTATACACATTAACCAGCACATACACGCTATACACAATTACTCTGTATTACACACCCCTACTGTGTATTATACTCATGCATTCTGTATTACACACCCCTACTGTGTATTCTACATATTCACTCTGTATTACAGACACTAACTACACATTAAACAGCACGTACAATGTAACAGCTCCTTATTGACTCTATATTGCACACCTCTCTCTCTATTGCACACATTAACCAGCAAATACAAGGTAACACACTCTTTATTGCACATTTTCACTCTGTATTACACTTATTAACCCTGCATTATAAACTTTATTGTAATAAAATTCTTCACTTTTTCTTACACACTTTCGTCTGTATTACACACATTAACCCTCTATTACACGCTCCCAGCCCGGTATTATTATACAAATCTCACTCGGTTTTTACTCGGCTAATCTGGTGTTATTGCCTTTCGTCATATATTATATTCCCTCTCCCTGTATTACAACAGCAAGGTTGTGTATTACAGCTGCCTATATGCCCTGCACCAGACTGTGTATTACACCTGCCTGTCTCTGTTGCACCTGCCTGTGTATTACATTAGTCTGTATATTCTGCTAATGTCTCTGTATTACCCTAGTTTCTGTAGTCAGTTATATGTACCTGTCTCCTTATATTACACACATCTATTTGTAATAGACCCCGACTTTATTAGATCTATCTTCATTTGTATTATATATGTTTAACTTGGCTCTCCGTATTGCACCTGCCTTTGTATTACAACACATTAAAAAAGTGTTGTCTTGATCCCTCTGTATTACACTGCTCGGGGTTTATATTAAACATGTGTTTATGGTACATGCCTCTCTGTATTACAGAAGGATTGATTATCACAGTACTGTCTCTGTATTACACATGGTCTTATTATCACACTGTCCCCAGTATTACACATCTCTTTCTCTGTATTACACATGGGCTGATTATCACACTGTCCCCAGTATTACACCTCTCTGTCTCTGTATTACACATGGGCTGATTATCACACTGTCCCCAGTATTACACCTCTCTGTCTCTGTATTACACATGGGCTGATTATCACACTGTCCCCAGTATTACACCTCTCTGTCTCTGTATTACACATGGACTGATTATCAAACTGTCCCCTGTATTACACATGGACAGATTCATTTTAATACTTGTCTCCCTGTATTACACATGTCTGGTATAACTCAGAGGCTGAATGTGTATTGTCACTGTCTCCCACTAAACTGGTTCTATTGGGCACGATCTGTGTATATTGAAGCAATGATGGTTATATATTACCTCTCTCTGTGTATTGCAGTGCAGACTTTATATTACATCTGGGTTAATGATGAATATTGTATTCCTTTACTTTGTATTGTATCTGCAGAGTGATGGTATTCTCTCACAGCACGTGTTATATGCAGTGTGATCTTAGTGACATGCAGTGACTTGAAATATGATGGGAATAATATGCAATGACATACATTGTGACAATCCTAATACAGTAATAATGTATTATGAAGTGGCATGCAGTGTGGGATATATATACAGATATGCAGTGTAATAAAGATTACATGTAACATACAGTGATCTAAAGGGGTAATGTGACGGTGATCTAAAGGGGTAAAGTGACATGCGGTGATCTAAAGGGGTAAAGTGATATACAGTGCTCTAAAGGGGTAAAGTGATATACAGTGCTCTAAAGGGGTAATGTGATCTGCAGTGTTCTAAAGGGGTAATGTGAGATGCAGTGTTCTAAAGGGGTAATGTGATATACAGTGCTCTAAAGGGGTAATGTGAGATGCAGTGCTCTAAAGGGGTAATGTGATATACAGTGCTCTAAAGGGGTAATGTGAGATGCAGTGCTCTAAAGGGGTAATGTGAGATGCAGTGTTCTGAAGGGGTAATGTGAGATGCAGTGTTCTGAAGGGGTAATGTGAGATGCAGTGTTCTGAAGGGGTAATGTGAGATGCAGTGTTCTGAAGGGGTAATGTGAGATGCAGTGTTCTAAAGGGGTAATGTGAGATGCAGTGTTCTAAAGGGGTAATGTGAGATGCAGTGTTCTAAAGGGGTAATGTGAGATGCAGTGTTCTAAAGGGGTAATGTGAGATGCAGTGTTCTAAAGGGGTAATGTGAGATGCAGTGTTCTAAAGGGGTAATGTGATCTGCAGTGTTCTAAAGGGGTAATGTGATCTGCAGTGTTCTAAAGGGCTAATGTGATATACAGTGTTCTACAAGGGGTAATGTGATATGCAGTGTTCTACAAGGGGTAATGTAATGTGATGTGCAATGATATAAAGTGTTCTAAAGATGTGATGTGCAGTGAGTGGCTGTGATGTGCAGTGAGGCACCCAGTGATGTGCAGTGAGTGGCTGTGATGTGCAGTGAGGCATCCAGTAATGTGCAGTGAGGCACCCAGTGATGTGCAGTGAGTGTCTGTGATGTGCAGTGAGGCACCCAGTGATGTGCAGTGAGTGGCTGTGATGTGCAGTGAGGCACCCAGTGATGTGCAGTGAGTGGCTGTGATGTGCAGTGAGGCATCCAGTAATGTGCAGTGAGGCACCCAGTGATGTGCAGTGAGTGGCTGTGATCTGCAGTGAGGCATCCAGTAATGTGCAGCGAGGCACCCAGTGATGTGCAGTGAGTGGCTGTGATGTGCAGTGAGGCACCCAGTGATGTGCAGTGAGTGGCTGTGATGTGCAGTGAGGCATCCAGTAATGTGCAGTGAGGCACCCAGTGATGTGCAGTGAGTGGCTGTGATGTGCAGTGAGGCACCCAGTGATGTGCAGTGAGGCACCCAGTGATGTGCAGTGAGTGGCTGTGATGTGCAGTGAGGCACATAGTAATGTGCAGTGAGTGGCTGTGATATGAAGGGGTTTTCCAATATTTGTGCATTTATCCATACTGTTAACTCTATAAATGCTGGCTATATTTAGTGTTACATTTAACTCTATAAATGCTGGCTATATTTAGTGTTCCTGTTATTTATGTCTGAATTTTGCTATTCCATTTTAATTCGCTCTGTTGTTAATTCATGGGAATGTCACGCTGTAGGCCAGATAAGCCAGGGTGAGAAATAATTCCCGTTCATCTATTTTATTTAGTGAATACATCCCATTGTTTTGGGGTTAAATCTGACCGTATTCCTGTCGTGTTTACTACAATTATTAATATTCTATCAAACCATTGCTGTTTGGATATTTTTTCTCAAATTGTTAAATTCTGTCCCATTTCTGTCATTTGTTTTGCAGCAAAGGTTTATCATCCTACACATTTCTATTAATTCTCTTTTAACCTTTAAAAGACAAATTCACAGCTGCTGGTTGCTAATTAACCCCCAAACTCCTGCAGATTGTTAATTAACCCCCAAACCGCTACAGAGTGTTAATTAAACTGTAAACACACTGTAAGCACAAACTGTGCAGAATTATTATTATTTTTTTTTTATATACCTGTAGAAGTGGAAATATATTTTTTTTATAATATGAATTCAATATCATTATCATAACATTGGTTCCTTTAATGTGCCCTTGTCAAACTTGCCATATTCACTGTGTGAAATATTCTGCTTTTCTTGACTTGCTGTTTATCACTTGGCAATTAGTGAGTTAAGTCTGTTGATAAAAAAAGCATTGGGCACAGTCACCTGTACGATATGATAATTTGCCCTTTGAATACTGGCTTTGAGAGTATCATGTTTGGATCAAAATTAAAATGTATCTGTACTTTATTCAGACACCGCCACATCCAACATGTTTGCAGGACACTTTTTTTGTTGTCCTTGTAGTGTGCTCTCTTGAACTGCAGGGGCAAATCACTTAAAGGAACACTGCAAGCTTCCTCACATCAGCTGTGCTAAATCTCATGGCTTAGGTTTCTGGGAGTTGTAGTTAAGTTGTTGGTTTTCTTTGCTGTGCCCATAAATATCAGATCAGAACTGCTATAAAAACGCAGGTGAGCTTTAAGTTTGATCGTAACTGGTTTGAGTATTGCTCACTGGAGATGAATTTTTAACCTTTTATAATTTTGAATAATCATGTGCATGCATTTTAATGTATTATCTATCCAATGTATTAAAATGGGTCAACCCCAACCAAGACCGTCCCTTTTTGGATTCATCTTTGATTTAATGTATATGTTACATCAATGCTACATCCTACAGGGCAGTATAATAACAGTGCTATGTGTCCAGGAAACATCTGGTAATTTAGTAACAACATGGCTCAAAAGTAACTCTGTGCCAATCCCACATTCTGGCACGTCTCCAAGATAATCCCAAGAGCTAGCAATCTGATCTAAGGAGTGCAATAGTGTTGCTCTCGATAACGCAGAGAGTTCACCTGAGTCGTCCTGGCTGCTTTCTTTCATGTACCCCAGGGCAAGATTACATTTAGGGCCGACATGTGTCATTTTCCAGGAATGCGTTCTTACTATATAAAGCACTTTCTTGTTCTTTTCCTACATCCGATTCCGATGCCAGGGCAGGTTTCCCAGCACAGCCCCGCTCGGGACCTCCGTAATATAACGCCTTGGACTCGCTTATTAAGATGGATGCTTTTGTAAACCCAATTAGACAAGTACGAGTCAATCTAATTTAATAGTTAAAATTCAGACACTCTCCGATCACTTCATTCGCAGCAGGAAACAGGAGGGTACACGTCTTGGGGTGGGAACCATTGCATGTCCATTTAAATCCATGAGTCGATCCATTTATTTACATTGTGCATGTGACACACATTAATGGAAAAAAAAAAGCTTTGGCGGCTTTGGTTCACAGATCTTTCTAACAGAGACATCGCCATAAGCGATTGCTGAGCGATTACAACATTAAAAAAAACATCTATCCTGACATATGGTCAGTGGATACAATGCAATTTACACACTCTGCGAATGTGTTTGGGGGGGGGGGGGAGGGGGAGGTCGCTGTGGTCGATAATCGCTGTCATAACCTGCTTCTATTGCACACAACAGATTGCTTGTGGCTAATCCTCTCCAGCGCCTGCAGACAGCTGAGTCGCTCACATGTGGATGCAAAGTTATTTGGGGAGGGCACAACCCTATCTGCTGGGATTCTTGGCCTCCGAAGCCCTCCCGAGGTTTATAGCATTGATCCATCCTTTTGTACAATCTGATATCTGTCAGCCAGCATCTTGCATTGCTCCGAAGCGCTATATATCTTTATTATTATTTATATGTTTAGATCTATGACTGAATGGGGAACAGTGGAGAATTGACATAGGAGATGCAAATGTAAGGACAAAGCAACTGAACTGGAAAAAAAAATAATACATTTTTAGGTAGGTTTTTTTTTTCAGCTTTCCACAATTTCTCACAATTCTCTTTTTTTCGTGAATAAATCCTTTGCACTTTTTATTATTATTGTATTTTTAATAAGAGGATCAGTATAAAGACTTTGTTCATTTTCCAATATATACCATTTATAATGAGATATTTGCACATTGAAGAGGAAAGTATAGACTGGAAATGAAACGGCTATAATTATTAGGTTCTTAGATACTATTGAAGACCATTAATTTAATTTTATCTGGAATGATTGATTTGTATCAGTTTGGGTATCGGGCAGTGCACTGCGTCTGCCTGCTAGTATAGTCTAATCCGGTTGTACCAAAAAGGTAGATCCCCGATGTTTTAAAACTACAGCTTCCATTATGGTTTGTCATTCTAGAGCAGGGGATAGGCAACCTTCGACACTCCAGATGTTGCAGACTACGTCCCCCATAATGCTCTTACATCCATAATGCTGGCAAAGCATCATGGGAGGTGTAGTCCAAAACATCTGGAGTGCCTACGGTTGCCTATGCCCAGTCTAGAGGCATGCACAGCATCATGGGAGTTGTAGTTCTTCAACATCAGGACATTTACATATTGTGCACCCCTGCTCCAAATTATCTTTAAAGTTTCTAGAAATATTTTAGCAAACTGATGGCACGGAACCAGACGCCCCCTGCTACTGTCAAGTAAATTAATATTTTCTTGCAACTGGCACTCAAACGTTGAAGTACAGTGTTGTAGCGTGCATGTCTGTGTTCCAGATGGTAGATGCTGTACATGGCGTTATTTGGGACGGTTTCAGCATATCCTACCAGAGCAGATAGGAAAATGGGCCAAGTGGCATTCACTTATTATTGCACTGGTTGCTGGCATGATCTGTTGGTTGACAATTCTTAGTGGTAATTGGGTCAGTTGGTGTGTCTGACTGTATAACAGAGCTCCACAGCAATAATACTACCAGTAATGTGTCTTTAAACTACAATGACTGTTTTCAGAAATCATTCTGTGGAAGAAGATGCTTTGAGTCTATAAAATGTACTGGAGTAATTCTGCCCATACCAACAGCCAGTTCCATTAAAACAAAAAAGTTCTATGTCATTTGGAATGTTTGGTGATGACTTTGTTGTTGCTAGCTCCGCCTCCTGTGACATCATCCTGGAGGCAAACCTTCTTTTACTTTTCATCCAATCCAATGCTCCTTACAAAGATGCACTGGGGACCAGATGCATGGTGTGCTACTCATCCAGTCAATTACTTATCGCAGGGAAGCATTGAATCCTATTTGTAATAGTTTTGTTTCATTTGTTGTTAATTTCCCCCTTTAATAATATTGTAAAGTGTGGTGGCAAGTAATAATAATATATCATTGCAAGTAATCATAACCAGTAGATATTTGTAGGATTACTTCAGACTGAAAAGGATTTCCTTTTTGGCAGTAAAATTTTTTTTTTTCAAAATATTGTAATTGTTAAGCTGTAATATTTATTCCTTGTGGTTAGATGGACAGTTTTAATTGTCCGCAGTCTTGTTACCAGAGAAACGGATTCCTTTGTGTCCGCATATTCGAGGCCATGCGGCTGCAGTGACCTTGTGGTGCAATTTTGATGTGAATCTTCACACTGTGTGTGTGTGTGCGCACCTTGACGCAAGATCTGGAAGACATGTTCCTGGTAAAATAACTTTGAATACAGCAACAAGTCCGTTACAGGGACAAGATAACACATGTGTCTGTTTTCTTAAATCACGAAATATACAATATGAGAGGATGCAACCACTCATGAAACACGGATTTTACATTTCCTCTGTTCATTCACACAGACACTTGGCCACCCACAGACAGAGAAAAGATGTTCAGGGGATGATCACCCATTCTTTTAACCCCTTAAGGACACATGACATGTGTGACATGTCATTATTCCCTTTTATTTCAGAAGTTTGGTCCTTAAGGGGTTAAAGGGACACGGTAGGCACCCAGACCACTTAAGCTCATTGCAGTGGTCTGGATGCAATGTCCCTTTTGCACCTAGTGCGGCAATGTAAAACATTGCAGTACTAAGTCTGCCCACAATGGCTGTCTACCCTGTCCCACCTGCATTGCTTTTCATTAATTTCAATGAAATCACAGTTCTTTATCTATGTGAATCACCACCTGCTAACCATCTCACCAAGTCTCCAACTTTTAATATCTCAAAAAGCTGCTTCTACAATATTTTTCCCAATTTTTTTTTTTTACTGGTTTCTCCCCTGTGACCATTGTCCCAAAGTAAATTATCCCTGTAGATTGTAAGGTCAAGGGCCCTGTGGTCTCTAAAGTATCCTTACAGCACTTGTTCTAGTGGATAGAATAGTTTGCCATGTCTCTGTGACACATTCCCAGTCGGACTGAATGCTCCATACCCCACACCCCCCTCACATTCCACATGCAGCCCAACCCCCAATTGTCCCAAGGAAAATTGGGAGATATAAAATATATAAATTACCTTTTCTCTCTTTCTTTAGATTGACTCACAGGCAGCAGGTACATGGTTTAGTACCGTAACTGGATCTTGTAACTTGCACGTTTTCTTTTTAATGCTAATTATACCGAAGTCAATTGCACAGGAATTGTTGATTCTGCCCAGAAACCGTCTTAGATAAAATCCCTGTCTGGAATTGGGATCAGCATTCCTGTTTGCCAACCACTGGATAAATGCCTTGAAATGTTTCTAGATTCCAATGCCAATTTCAGCAAGCAATTCTGTAAAATAAAGCCCAATATTGATCCGATGCCTATTTTAATGTTATTACGAACTATGGGAAGCCACTCGCACAATGTGTGTGTGTGTGTGTTTATAATTCACTGTGCGTTAATTAATTTTTAAAATGCTCAGACTAATTAGTACCTGGATTTTACTCTAATGCAATGGTTCACAACCTTTTTTCTCTTCAGTACCTCTTGGCAGCTCATTTCCATAAACAGTACCCCTTATATTAGCAAAATATTTGTAATTATTATAGTTGCTGTTATTTCAAATGTATATGCTTTTTTTTCCCTGTCCCATCTCCCCCTTTTCTCTGTTCCAGGCTCCTCACAGTGCAGATACACACATGTGGATACACAAACACACAGACTGACACACGTGCAGATACAGAGATAGAAACAATGACACACTCATACAGATACGTAATACAGATACAAGCACTGAGATACACATTCAGTTGCACAGAGACAATGACACATATAGATACAGACACACAGACTGATACATGATGTACAGATGGGCAAAAACACTGACACACATACAGTTGCACAGACACACTGATGCACATACTGGCATACATGCAGATACATATATATATATATATATATATATATATATATATATATATATATATAAAAATATTCAAAGTCTGGCACTCTACCTTAAAGTTGATTCACTTGCAAAAAAAAGCCTCGGTGCTGCAAAGCGTAGGTATATATACAGGACATAGGAAGAGCACTCCAGAGGTCTTATTCAAAGGTATTTATTCGGTGAGAAAATCAATCGACGTTTCGACCATACGGTCTTTATCAAGATATAAAAACAAGTGAAACAGTGACAATATATAGCCAAACCAATAAAAGACATGATCACTAACCTGAAAAAGCTGTGTATCCCCAAGCCATGTGTGAACGCCAGTGTGTGATTATGAGTAAAATCGGAGTGATCCAGTCGGTGACTGATGACGTCACAGGAGTGCAACCGGAAGTAATCGTGTAAGTGTATCTAGGTAACCTAGGTTACCAATCCGTGAATACCCAACTATGCATATATGTGAAATAGTAATTAAAGAAATAAGGATCAAGTATTAAACTGCTAATGATACTGGATGTTTCTAACTAGATATATAATGTGTATACATTGGCTAATCTTATAACGGAAGAGGTTCCAGAGCAAGATTGCAAGCGATGAAGATGATGTATAATAATAAACGGAGGATGGAATAGAAAAGATCAGAAATATGTATAACCTGAGAGTTGAGAAGTGTGTAATGCAACAAAGAAGTAGTAAATAGACTGGTGAGTGAGAGCTAAAATGTATAGTGTGTGTGTGGAAAAATGACGTGGCCAAAAGCAGAAAAGTGACATCGGAATCTCAAAAAACAAAAAACGTGACAAGCAATGAATAAATGACAGAGAGAGTGTACATGGGTGAGATAATCTAATAGAGAGCCACAGAGTGAACGAAATATATATAGAGATATATGTGTAAATAAAAGGGGAGTGTGAGGGAGCGGACATAACGCCAGAAATGCTATGAAGGTGAGAAGAGTAAGTGTGTGGAAAGCTCTGATGAGTGAGATAAATCATGACCTCAATGTACATAGCTATATCTAGTATGTGGAATAGTATCCAGTAGTGTATGCATGATAACCATCCCTGCTAACAAAACAAATTCGGCTATAGAGCCTAGGCAACTGACAGAATAGAGCAGAACAAAAAAGTCAATGGACATGGTCCAATTATAATACTGGACCATTGGTGGACATCAAAATTAATTGATGTATCCCCATATAAGTTGGGGAAATATGTTTGAATCATAAATGACAGAACAGAGCATCATAGTAAATCGCTTCAAAAAAATATTCTAAATCTATATGCAGACTACAAAAAAAAAATTTTCAAAATTTTTTAAAGAGGTCATATCCATGAGACATACTCAACGAGTGTCCAAAAAAGCATTGAAGGAGACATATTCATTAAGGCCTTTAGGATGTAGGGTGTCCAGTGTTTTGATCCAGTATGTCTCCCGTTGGAGCAGGATCCTAGAACGATCACCCCCCCTAGACAGAGGGGGGATATGATCAATGGCCATGAATTTGAGAGTGGGTAGCCGATGGTTCATCTCTA
This sequence comes from Pelobates fuscus, assembly GCF_036172605.1. Taxonomy (NCBI): domain Eukaryota; kingdom Metazoa; phylum Chordata; class Amphibia; order Anura; family Pelobatidae; genus Pelobates; species Pelobates fuscus. Next base: position 106,782,824 of record NC_086328.1, on the reverse strand, counting down.
AAAAGTGCTTGGCCACCGGTTTGTCTGTCTTGCTGTCCCTGAACGCAGTCATAATGCCTGAGCGGTGTCCTCGCATTCTATCCCGTACTGTGAGATCAGTTTTCCTCACGTAGTATAATCCGCATGGACAAGATATTAGATAGACTACGTGGGTGGTGAGACAAGTGATATGGTGTTTGATGGGATAACGCTTTCCTGAATGGGGATGGGCAAATGAGGAGCCTGTGAGCATATGGCCACATGTCACACAATTGGCGCACTTAAAGCATCCTGTCTTATTATGGATTTTTGATGTTTCATACTGCTCAGGGCGATCACTTTTGGCTAGAATATCTCTAAGCGTCCGGTTCCGTTTGAACGCAATACGGGGTGGATGAGAAAAGGCAGAGTGTAGTGTGGGATCAGAAGATAGTAAGTCCCATCTCTTACGGATAGACTTCGCCATTTGGTCACTGGCCGTGTGATATAGCAGAGGTAATGTGACTATCCTTGATTTGTTACATGGTGTCATAGGTTGTACATCTGACTTGTTGTGGATCTCCATCGCTCTGTCCAGGGAGCGTTTCAGTATTGGATGTGGGTATCCCCTCTTCAAAAATGCTAGTTGCATGGCAGAAATCTGCATTCTAGTGTTGTTAGGATCCGAATTGTTCCTGAGGACTCTAAGGAACTGTGAGATCGGCAGTGATCTTTTTAGTGCTCCAGGATGGAAACTTGTGGCATGTAGGAACGTATTACGATCTGAGCTTTTCTTGAATAGGGTATAGCCAATAGATTGCTGGGAGCGATAAATTTCCACATCTAGGAATTGGATCCTCTCGATGCTGCAGCAATGGCTGAGGCGCACCGGGGAGTTGATCATATTGAGCTCATGGATCATAATTTCAAAAGATGAAGGCGGACCTGCCCATAGCATAAGGATATCATCCACATATCTCCGGTATAGAATGAGGTTGGATTGATATTTCGACAAGATGTGCTTCTGTTCATATGAGTACATGTAGCTGTTAGCGTAGTTTGGAGCTATGGCTGATCCCATCGCAGTCCCCGTTTGTTGGATATAGAAAAACTTCTCAAACCGAAAATAATTGTTGTTTAACGTAAATTCAAGGCATTCCAAGAGGAACTCGATGGGGGGTCCGTTATATAGATCAGATCGACTGAGTATCTGTCTCATGGCATCCACCCCCTCAGAGTGAGGTATAATCGTATATAGATTTTTCACATCTACAGTGGCCAGAGTAATGGGACCTTCCGGGAGGGTGATCAGTTTAAGTTGTGAGAGAAGATCTTGTGTGTCTTTCAGGCACGTGGGTATCGATAACGTAGGTGTTTTGCAATGTTGATCGATGAATTTAGCCAGCGGTTCCAATACACCTCGTTTGGCAGAGACGATGGGACGTCCAGGGGGGTTGTGCGCATCTTTATGGACCTTTGGTAGAGTGTACAGTAAAGGAATTTTGGGATGTAAATCCATCAGATAATTAGCAGTTTGATCCTCGAGCCAGCCGGCCGTGACGCCTCTATTGACCAGTGCTTGTAGTTTCTGTATAATGGTTTTAGTAGGGTCGAAAGCAATTTTCTTGTATGTGGTTGTGTCCGATAGTTGTCTCAGTATTTCTGTGCGGTATGATTCGTAGTTCTGTATCACGATTGCTCCGCCTTTGTCGGCCGGTCTGATGGTGATATTTTTGTCATTGGCAAGATCCTCAAGTGCCTTATGTTCCTTCATTGTAAGGTTGTGTGGACCTGACTTGGACTCAGAAACAATCTGATGTGTATCTTTCTTGACTAAACTAGAAAAGCATTTGATAGAGGGATGGGACGTTTTTGGTTCCCATGTACTTTTCAGTCGAAGCTGATTCTTAGATGGCGGATAAGGATGTTGTATAAATGTTTGTAGATTCAACGTGCGTTCCATCTTATACAGGTCAATGTCTGTCTTAAACATATCCAACTTAGGAGTTGGAACAAATGTGAGGCCTTTGGATAAGACCTTGATGTGTTCGGAACTGAGGGTCTTGGAGGATAGATTGAAGATAGGAGTTATATCTTCCTGTTCACAGTTCTTGGGCGAGTACCTGTGAATCTTGCCCCTCTGTCCTCGTCTACTGACTTTGGGTCTCTTAGATCTTTGCGTCCTCTTGTGTTGAATCCTGGTGGGTCGTTGGAGTGTTGGTCCTGTGGAAAAAAAGGTGGTCGTGTGGATTTTCTCGGTGGCATCACTGACGTGTCCTGGGGTGCTCCCGTCCCTTCAGTTTCTGATGTAGATTCTGCAGAGCTGGTGTCTATGGAGAGGAATTGAGGTTTACGAACCTTTTGTTTATATCTTGGAAAATTCGGTTTGCGTCGCTCTCCACAGAGCCAGTGATAGACCTGATGATGGGTATAGTCAAAGTTAACACGTTCAAGTTTTTGTTTTTTGAATCTAATTAGATCGTTCCTGTATCTCGCGATCTCATCTTGCAGTTTCTTTAATTACTATTTCACATATATGCATAGTTGGGTATTCACGGATTGGTAACCTAGGTTACCTAGATACACTTACATGATTACTTCCGGTCGCACTCCTGTGACGTCATCAGTCACCGACTGGATCACTCCGATTTTACTCATAATCACACACTGGCGTTCACACATGGCTTGGGGATACACAGCTTTTTCAGGTTAGTGATCATGTCTTTTATTGGTTTGGCTATATATTGTCACTGTTTCACTTGTTTTTATATCTTGATAAAGACCGTATGGTCGAAACGTCGATTGATTTTCTCACCGAATAAATACCTTTGAATAAGACCTCTGGAGTGCTCTTCCTATGTCCTGTATATATATATATATATATATATATATATATATATATATATATATATATATATATATATATATATATATATATATATATATATATACACACACACTAACACATACAAATGTAAAGACACACAGGTATAAACACTGCCACACATGCAAACAGATGGCAACGCTAATATACATACAGTTGAACAGACACACTGATAAACACACTGCCACACATACAGATACACAGATACAAACACTGCAACACATATACATACAGATACACATGCAAATACACATACAGATATAAACATTGACACATACACACTGCCACACATGCAGATACATAGACAAACAGACACAATCATTGACACACATACAGATACAGACAAATACACAAATATACAGATACACAAATATACAGATACACACACTCATATGCATACAGATACAATGGCATACGCAGATACCAGGGCTGGCCCAAGACATTTTTCTGCCTGTGTCCCCCAAAACAACGCCACCAAAACACGCCCATATTCATTATGTTGTATTATGATAATTAAAACCAAAATGAAATATATCATGATTAGATAAATACATTCCAGTAACATATTTAGATAATTGCACACTAAATTAAACGTCACAACATATATGCTTCTGCAGTGGTAATAAAATATAAGCCAAGTACAATATACGTCAATAACTAACAATAACAAACCAAAAAGGAGTACGTTAAGTTGTCATGTGGGATGTATGCCATTAGTCTGGAGACGTAGTGGTGTGCGTGCTGGAGATGTAGTGTGTCTGTGTGTGTGTGCCGGGGATGTAGCGTATGTCTGTGCTTGGGATGTAGCATGTCTATGTGTGTATGTGTATGCTGGGGATGTAGAGTGTGCGTGCACTAGTGATGTAGTGTGCGGAACTATCGGAACTCAATTAGGAATGCTACATCAGACCCTGCCATACACAGTGCTAGCTGGTTCAAACCTACAATCCACAGCTTGCCCGGTGTGTGGTCACTGGTTTGTGAGATTGATGTAAAATCATTCACCGGGAGCGAGCAGGAATGAATTTATGGCAGTGTTGCTGATAGCTGGCAGTACTATCGAGGTCCATCAGAACAATGGTTACATTAGGGTAATGTAAGGGTCAATGCAAGCAAGATATGATTGTACACTGGTATACTTGCATTAAAAGAATACCGTAAGTGAAAAACTTTGAGTAAACCAACACCTGGAGCAGAAAGAGATATTGTGGGATATGATGATGGGTATGCTTTCAAAGACTAGTAGTGAATGGGATCAACCAACACAGTATATACTGCTCACACCCAGCAATGTACTCTGTGTATAAAAACTTTATAGGTTCACTTAGTGGTTTATGAACAAAGATGAACTCTTAATGATTGACTTTTATCGTGCAACCTCCCCTCCAATAAAAAAAAAATGAAAAAAAAAATTATGATTTTCATGTTATTAAAAAAAAATGAGACCTTTAACCCCTGAAGGACCGGCCTGTTTTTGCGATGTTGAACGTTAAGGACCAGAGCAGTTTTAACACTTTTGTGGTGGTTGTGTTTAGCTGTAATTTTCCTCTCTCTCATTTACGGTTCCCATACAAGTTATATATTGTTTTTTTCACGACAAGAAGGGCTTTCTTTACATACCATTATTTGTATCATGACATATATTTTATTTAAAAAATAAAATAAAATATGGTGAAAAATTGAAAAACAAACCTGTTTTGGGACTTTTACTTGAAAAATCTTTTACTTATCTACAAAAGCTAATGGAAAAAAACTGCTAAAAAGATTCAAAATTTTGTCCTGAGTTTAAAAACAGTGTTTACATGCTTTATTGCTTTTTTTTTTTGCAAGTTATAGGCCTATAAATACAAGTAGGAAATTGCTGTTTCAATATATATATATAATTTAAAATTTATCAATAGTGACATGTATGTAAGTAGCGGGGAATGTGGTGCGACTAAAAGTAAGGAAACTACCCCAATTCTCCCCCCAATAATGACAAACAACGAATATTGGATGAAACAGGCCACAGCATTTATTAAACTTACAACTGTAGGACTCATCCGAACTTTATTCTTTTTCTTTAATTCAAATATAAATAAACATATAAATATATACATATACATACCATAATTAACATATAAATTACACTTATTGCCCTACAGCCTCCAACTTAAATAACTGTCCTTGCCAACGAACTTAACCAGGTGCCTATGCACCAAAACTTTACCCACTGGTGTCTCGCCTCCCCCCTCATCCAAACCAAAAATCCCCATCATCTTAAATGCTCTACCACCAGCCGGCTTTTTGCTCGGTGGGCACGTCCTATTCGGTAACTTAAAAGTTTACCTTACAGAGCAGGGGATGTTGAGACCCACCATGTCCATCTCCTGACATTCCATCTGGTCCCCAACCCTGTTGGCAAGGACCCGCTCCCCACTAGCTGTGACGGAACAAAAACAGAAAATTAGTGTGGGTGGGAGGGAAGTTGTTTGCTGGCCAGATTTCCAAAAGGCACTGAGGTAAGATGATCCCTGCCCCACTACAAACCCATAACCACTCCCCTAAACACATATAGCCAATTACTAGCACCATCCCCGCACTCATACATGTGCCCTTGTCCGTTTAGCTGTGCTGACTCCCCAGGGCCTTTGTAACACTTATCTGTCATAAATCCCCGAATCACAGATCACATGTACATATTTTTTTAAAGTACACAACCCAGGGTATTCAAAATGGGTTATGTCCAGTCTTTTTTAGTAGTCACCTAGTCACAAACACTGGCCAAAGTTTGCATTTATATTTGTTTGTGTGTTAAAAATGCAAAAAACGCTAACTTTGGCCAGTGTTTGTGACTAAGTGGCTACTAAAAAAGGCTGAACATACCCCATTTGCAATACCTTGGGTTGTCTTCTTTTGCAAATGGTATGCCGTCATGGGGCTAATTCTCATTCCTGGGCTACCATACGCTTTCAAAGGCAACCTAACCAATCTGACAAATTTCAATACAAAAAAAAAAAGTTAATTCAAGCCTCTTATTTGACCCTGCAACTTTCACAAACACTATAAAACCTCTACATGTGGGGTACTGTTATACTCAGGAGACTTAGCTGAACACAAATATTAGTGTATCAGAACAGTAAAATGTATCACAGCAACAATATCATCAGTGAAAGTGCCGTTTGTGTGTGAAAAATGCAAAAAACTTCACTTTCACTGACAATATCATCGCTGTGATATGTTTTACTGTTTTGAAACACTAATATTTGTGTTCAGCGAAGTCTCCCGAGTAAAAAAGTACCCCCCATGTACAGGTTTTAGGGTGTCATAGAAAGTTACAGGGTTAAACACAGTGCTAGCAAATTAAATTCTCTGGACTTTCGGCCTGGGTTGTCAGGCAGGTCCCTCAAATTGCAATCATTAAAATTACTTAATTAGGTAA